>NC_073403.1:23097019-23423804 GCF_028641065.1 Leucoraja erinaceus
CAAACTTGTACAACTTTGGAGTGTGGGAGAAAACTGAAGATCTCAAAAAAATCCAAGCAGGTCACGGGGAAAACGTAAAAAACTCCATATAGACAATCACCCATAGTCAGGATCAAACCTTTTAGAAGGATCTTCAAGTTTTGAAATTATCCTTATACACTTACTTGGATATTTTCCAATACTTTTCACTGAGAGCAAACAAATATTTCGATATGGCCAATGCGCAAGTTAAGTAAGGTTAAATCGAACTGTCTCTATTTATAATGTCCCGAAGATACATTCCAGTAAATAATTATTAATTTTACTTTAAGCACCCACATCTTGACAGAGTATTTCAAATTAATAGTAACATCAACTTGATAATTCCCTTTGTGCTTATTTGCTGTCATACAAACGTCATATCTATTGTCTTCCTGGTTCACATCTGCTTAACTTGTTGTGATGCTTTACAATGTTCCCAGGTATGCCTGGTTCTGTTTAGACGGCACGATGGTGCAGCAGTAGAGTTGCTGCCTGACTACGGATGCTGTCTGGACAGAGTTTGTACTTTCTCTCCGTGACTCGCATGGGTCTTCTCCGGGCGGTCCAGTTTCCGCTCACATTCCAAAGACGGACAGATTTGTTGGCTAATTGGCTTCGGTAAAAATTGTCCATAGGGTGCATGATAGTGTTAGTGCATGGGGTGAACGATGGTCGGCACAGCCTCGGTGGGCCAAAGGGCCTGGTTCTGTGTCGTATCACTGAAGTCGAATTAAACACAATCCACAACATGAGGCAGAGGATGGAATAATATTGTATGGTGCCAAAGAAACCTGGGTGGTCCATGCTGTGTTTGCCCATGAACATTTAATTAACAAGAGGAAGAGGCCATATCATTACTGAAGGGAGAATATAGCCTTCAATCAATTGCGGGGGAGCAGATGGATGACGAGATCGGTGGGATCTCCAACAGTGTGTTAGAATAGCAGCTGCGTGAATCTGATGCCAGTATTTAATCTCAGAATGCAGTGGAGCACAGCACCACAGCGGTCCAACAGAGAGCCTGTGTAGAAATACTGCAGATGGGATGTAGTGGAATCAGCAGTGACATGCAACCATTGTTCCAAGGTGTGCTATTGTCAGCCACAATTGCAACCCCCCTCTGCTCCTCTGACAAAACAATACGAACCATTCTAAACTGCTTACAGAATGACAGACTTGAGTTCATTGTGGCATTTACATCTTATGCTTCAAGGAGCTCGTGTTTCAATGCACTGATAATTAGCTAGTTATTGTTTCCAGCTGTTTCCTAACTCCTTTGTGCTGAGCTAAACCCACGAAAAAAAACAAGATTATGTTAACACCATCCAATTTAACGTTACAACCGTTAATTATTTTTGGATTAGCGCTAAGGGTAAAGTTTATTGTAACAATACAAGACGTTTCTAAGAATGTAGCAGCAAAGTTTTAGTTTGGGTTTAAGTTGGAAACAAGATGGAAACAATCTCTTCGGCCCACTGAGTCCACGTTGAACATCAAACGCGTTTACACTAATTCTATGTCATCCCACTTTCACATCCACTAGTGGCAATTTTACAGTGACCAATTTATCTTCAAACTCGCACGTCTTTGGGATTAAGGAGGAAATTGGAGCACGGAGGAAGCCCATGGAGAACGTGCAAACTCCACACAGACAGCGCTCGAGGTCAGGATCAAACCCACGTCTCCTGCACTGTATCTTAACCTTAAACTTTGGGTTTGTTTAAAAACTGGATAACACATGATAAAGTTTGGATTTCCCATACTGACTTAGTCCAGCTAAACATGTTTCAGTGAATTCTTCGTCCCTGCGTGTACCCTTCAAGCTTCTATTGAATCTTATGCAGAAGAAAATCAATTAAAAAACAATTAAAATTGACAAACTCAACTGGTAATTTTCCCTGCATTCTGAGAATAAATTCTTCAATTCAAATTATGATATGACTTTCTAATGGAAAGCGTGTTTAAAGAATGCAGGATGAAAAAATTATTTATGGTTATTAATGGTTAAGATTTTTCCTAATCGTATTCAAGCCAGCCATGCAGATACAGCTTCACTGAAATGAATTAGGATTAATCTGTCTTTAACTATATCCATTCATTTTCATATTTGTTCCAGCAGAGCACAGATTGCTTTAAAATAAACAAATGTACTGGATAGTGATAAAGTGGTGGCATCAGGGCTGCACGCTCCTGAATTATTAATATAAAGCAACTCATGTTCGAAATTTGCGGAAAATGAGAACTGATGAATTTGGCTCTGGCTGAGGGAAGCTGACAAGCGATTGAAAACGAACCTTTGGGCAAAGGGACTACAGGAGGAAATGTACAGGAGGGACGTTCAACAGCTCATGTCATTGACACTATGGAGCACTATCCCACACACTAGGGACAATTTACAATTAACAGAAGGCAATTAACCTACAAACCTGCACACCACAGTCAGAGTCATACAGCGTGGAAACGGGCCCTTCAGCCCAACTTGCCCACAACGATCAACATGCCCCATCTACACTAGTCCCACCTGCCTACATTTGGGCCATATCCCTCTAAACCAATCCTATCTATTTAACTGTCTAAATGCTTCTTAAACATTGTGATAATACCTGCCTCAACTACCTCGGGTTCCGATTAAAATTTTCCCCCTTCGCCTTAAACCTATGTCCTCTGGTTCTCAATTCCCCTCCTCTGGGCAAGAGACTCTGTGCATCTACCCGATCTATCCCTCTCATGATTTTGTACACCTCTATAAGATCAACCCTCATCCTCCTGCACTCCAAGGAATAGAGTCCTAGCCCGCTCAACCTCTCCCTATAGCTCAGGTCCTGGAATCTTGGTAACATTCTCATAAATCTTCCCTGCACACTTTCCAGCTTGGAGTTTCTTTGGAGTGTACAGAGATATGCTGTATCACTAAACTAAACTACACTAAATTGTTAACTGAAAAATGCACTCATTCAGAGGGTGATGTGCAACCGCTGCACCTGAGGTTCGACTTAAAGCCAGGTCAGTGCAGCCATGATATAGCAGCACCAATCGCCGCACCTATGAACCTGTATGTCTTTGGAGTGTGGGAAAAATCCGAAGATCTCAGAGAACATCTACGCAGGTCACAGGGAGAATGTACAAACTCCGTACAGAGTACAGACAAGCACCCATAGTCGGGGTCAAACCTGGCGCTGTAAGGCAGTAGCTCTACCGCTGCACCACCGTGCCAACCAGACATTAGTCTGTATGTGTTCCTCTCCATTCATGGTAACTGGGACAGTTTCAGCCAAGTCTAATGAAGTTTGGAACATTATCAAGCAAGGAGAGGCAGGGGGCAATGGCACATTTGCCTTTTGCCTGCCGCTGATCAACTGGAACAGGAGGAACTAGCAGATTGCATTGCAGGTCTGGAGCACTAAACAAGGATTCATTGAGTCACTGAAAAACAATGGATGTGTGGATGGGAACACTATGAGATTCTCTTTGCTGTTATGTTTTAATATGCTGTTTAAATGAGGAGGAATGAGCTCATAAAACAATCTCCCCTAGGGCGAGCACCAGATTTATTTTCATTATTTTGGAGCCAAATATGGAAGGTTCTATTGATGACAGCAAGGTTTCTAATTAAATTTCTTCCAGATGGACAGATTAATATTTAGGACTTCAATCTGGCATATAATATTTTATAAACACGATTCTGCTGTTCGAGTCTGAGGTTTAGCCCAGTAATATTTCTAGAGGAATCCTTGTTGTAAGCATTCATTCCACTTAAGCCAGCGGTTTCATCGTGTTAAGGAAACCATTTGTCATCTTTAATATCTTATTGTGCTTCTCTCTAATTTACTTGATTTCTTTAATGTTCAGAGGAGATGGGTTATATCATCTGACACGCACAGGGCATTGTTGCATCCTTGAATGATGAATGATCTAATGTTCCCCATGACAAAGTTACAAATCTCATGTCATGATCATAGCAACTGTGGAATAATAAAGGAGCATCCAAAGATTTAGGTTTAGTTTTAGGCTCATTATTATCATGCGTACCAAGGTACAATAAAAAACTTTGGCTGCGTGCTATCCAACCCAGTCAGATAATACTATATATGACTAGTTTAGTTGAGAGATACAGTGCGGAAACACTGTATGCCCACTGATTTCATGCCGACCTGCGATCCTCGTACACTAGCGCTATCTTACACATTAGGAACAATTTACAATTTTACCAAAGCCAATTAGCCTGCAAATCTGTACGTCTTTGGAATGTAGGGGGAAACCAGAGCTCTCGAAGAAAACCCACGCAGGTCACAGGGAGAACGCATACAGACAGCACGTGGTCAGGATCGAAGCCGGGTCTCAGGCGCTGTGAGGCAGCAGCTCTACCACTGCACCACCGTGCAACCTACAATCAGACCAAATTCAAGTACAAGGGATCGAGGGAAGAAAAAGATACAGTGTGGAGAATATAATTCTCAGCGTTGTAATAGTTCCAGAGAAAAAGTCGAACTCCTGAGGTGAGGTAGGTTGGAGAATTGGGATGTACCCTAGCTTGTGGAAGGCCCATTCTGAAGGTACTATCGCAATGTTTAAGAAACATTTAGACAGGCACATGAATAGGCCAGGAGTAGAGGGATATGAGCCATACACAGGCAGGTGGGATTAGTGTAGATGGGACATGATGGTCAGTGTGGGCCAGTTGGTCAGAAGGGCTTGTTTCTACACTGTATGACTATGAGTCTATCTATCTTCTATACTATTACTAAAACTCTCAGCTTGACCACTTCCAGTCTGTGTTGTTTTTAAATTTGCGCTAAAACGGTACCCTATATCGCTAGGATTTATTCGCCAGCTTACTCACCGTTCTCCTCTGCTCCAAGCGCACTATGTTTTGTTCTGATCGGTGGAATATTACAAAAGTTATGAAGGTTTAAAAAATCGTGAGATGAGCAGATTGGTCTTTTCGCCTGTCAGTCACCATGAAGATAACGCCACTTCTGGGGGCGAGGAGAATAAAGCCCCGGAGGCCGGGCGTGAGTCCACAAGTCAGGCATGAGTCAGTCAGCAATCCTGGAAGCCGTGGATGAGTGAAATGTGGCTCCAGAAGCCATGGGTGAGTGAACTGTGGCTCCAAAAGCTGCGAGTGAGTGAACTGTGGCTCCAAAAGCTGTGATTGAGTGAACTGTGGCTCCAGAAGCCGCCCGGTGTGCGGAGGCAGCCCAGAGAGTGTGGAGCCTGCCTGATTGCTGCAAACACGAGATCCTGGGGAAGTGAGGAGTGAAAGTGGGGGGATTGAGGGAGCTGGGCGTTGGCGGGGCCGGGCGCCAGGCACTGGCGGGGCTCACCACCCCCGCCCACACACCCCCATCCCCCTCCCCTCACACCACCCCCCTGCAGCAGGACACAGCAGTGCTTCTCCCCCCCCCCCCCCCCCTACCTGCCCCTGCTTCAAGCCGTCCCCTCCCTCGGCTACAGAATGCTCTCTCCGGCCCCCACCTGAAGCCTCCCTGTCCCCAGCTGCAGGACTAGCTCAAGAATCCATTCAGCCCACAATGTCCATACTAGCCCTCTGAAAACCAGTCCCTTCGGTCCACAACACCCAGACTAGGGCTCCAGAGACCCCCCCCCCACTGGCCACCGCCTGGCTGTCCCCCTCCCCAGGCTGCAGGGCAATCCCCCCTCCCCACCGGCCCCCGACAGCCCCGCCTGAAGCCGACCCCCCGGCTGCAGAATGCAACAAGAGATGCAACAAGAAAGAATGGACTGAATAAATCTCCTCTTTAACATTTAAATTGTTGATATATTTTGCTGTTCACATTTAAGCTTCAATAAATCCCTTTTCCATTTGCCGTGCCCGTCAGCTGCACCTGCGTGGTAATAGCTGCGTGTTCTACGTCACAATGGGAACCCAATGGATGGGAGCCGGAATGGGGGGTTTGCGCCGCCGGAGTGAGTGCCGCTAGGGGCAGTGTATGGGGGGGGTTTGTGGTGGGGTGGAGTGAGTGGGTGGGGGGGAGGGCAAGTGGGAATATTGGAATTGGGGGAGAGGGGAAGGGGGACTAGGGGGGTGTGATCATGGGACATCCCACAATGGGCTCTATAACCTGTCAGCCGCGCCTGTGCTCAGTTGGTGGGACTATGCGTGCAGTACAGAGGAATATTGGAATTGGTGTTAATAGAGGTGGAAAATAGTGCGTTGGGGGACCAGAAAGCCTCCCATGTGAGAATGGGACCCAACAGATCCCACTTAGTATAGTGGCTCTATAAGTCTGATCATAGAGGAGAAGATGCTGTTCTTGAGTCTGGTGATACACTCTTTATAGCTGCAATACAGATCAGAACATTGTGATATTTTCTTTGCTGTCTGTCTGTCTGTCTGTCTGTCTGTCTGTCTGTCTGTCTGTCTGTCTGTCTACCCATCTATCTACCCACTGATCCATCCACCGATCCATCCACCGATCCATCCACCGATCCATCCATCTATCCATCCATCTATCTATCCATCCATCTATCCATTCTGATCTTGTTATCTTCCTGTTTGGCGGTCATTCTATTTGCGCAAACACGCTACGCGATGGCGGTACGATTTTTCTCCAGCCTACTCACCGTTCTCCTATGCTGCGATTGCACCAAGCTTCATTCCGATCGGTGGAAGCTGGTAAGAGTTATCGATGTTTAAAAATCTAAAAATCAGAGCGTGCCCAGATCGATTGCCTCTCCTGCCATTCAGCGCAGCGCGGATTGGTCCCTTCTACTGCCACTGCGTGGGATGGTCCGCCCCTTCCTGTGTCATTGCGTCTTTACTGCAGCTGCTGGAGGCTCTGGATGGCCGACGGAGGTCTCCAAGCGAACACAATTTTCGGAGGGAGGGAGCGGAAACAACCTGACCCGCCCGACCCAAAGCATCCCAGCCCAGCCAGCGCGGAGTCGGAGTTGGCGGTGATGTCGCCAAATGGAAGCGGAAATACTGATCCCGGCGGAGGAGAAGAACCAGTGACCAGCGACAAGCAAAGCGACCAGCACCGGCTGTGAGTCCCCATCGCACCCCAACCCCTTCCCCTCTGGTCCCTCTTGCTGGCTCTTGCCCCCCTCCCCCATGATACCACCCAAGCTCTCTCCCCCACTGCCTCCACCCTTCCGCCCCACCCCCACACCCCTCCTCCCCGCAACCCTCCCCCACAACCCCACCCCCCACATACCCCTCCCTCCCACACACCCCTCCCTTCCACACACCCCTCAAACCCTCTCCTGCCCCACACACACCCCTCCCTTCCACACCCCCAAACCTGCCCACATACACCTCTCACATACCCCACATACCACCCCCTTCCACACCCCCCCCCACTCCCCACAACCCCCCCCCCCACACACCCCCACATCACACACCCCCACAATGCCCCCCACAACGCCACCCCCCCAGCCCACAACCCCCTCCCCCCCACACCCCCCCCCCCCCCCCCTCCCTCCCCCCCCCCCCACCCCCCACCCCCCCCCCCCCAACACCCCCCCCCACACTACACCCCCCCCCACCCCCCCCCCCCACCTCCACAACCCCCCCCCCCCCCCCATATCCCCCCCCCTCCCCCCACAACCTCCCCTCCCAGTGGGTCCCACAGTCTAGTGATCATCTAAAGTCAGTACCCTCTTTCTGCTTTTTCCCCATATCCATTGATTCCTTTAGCCCAAAGAGCTAAATCTAACTCTCTCATGAAAACATCCAGTGAATTGGCATAGAGGTGGCAGCTGGGACTC
Organism: Leucoraja erinaceus; assembly: GCF_028641065.1. Taxonomy (NCBI): domain Eukaryota; kingdom Metazoa; phylum Chordata; class Chondrichthyes; order Rajiformes; family Rajidae; genus Leucoraja; species Leucoraja erinaceus. The sequence goes on from NC_073403.1 coordinate 23,104,772, forward strand.
TCTCAGAATTCAGTGCTTGGGCATCAGATATTCATAATATATAATGAAGGAACAGAACGTAATATTTCAAAACTTAGCAGAGATAGGAAATTGGTTGGGAATGTGCGGAGGGTGCAGAGAGACATCAAGGCAACGTTGAAGGGCAGAGTGAGTAAACAAGGGAATGATAGATTCAGCAGTGTGCAGGCAAATCTGATGTTATTGACTCTGGAAGCATAAACATAAAGGCGGTATATTATTTGAATGGTGTTTGTTTGCCAAGCATTGATGTACAAGGAGGCATGTGTGTTCTTGTACAGCAGTTACTGAATACAAACTTTAGAGATACAGCGCGGAAACAGGCCCTTTGGCCCACTGAGTCCGTGCCGACCAACGATAACCCCACACACTAGCACTGTCCCACACACTAGGGACAATTTACAATTATCCAGAAGCTAATGTTAAATTAAATCTGTTTAAGAAGGAACTGGAGAAACTCAGCGGGTGAGGACGTCTCTATTGAGCGAAGGAAATAGGCAACGTTTCGGGCTGAAACCCTTCTTCAGACTTTCATCTACCGTTAATTAAATCTGCATGTCTTTCGAGTGTAGGAAGAAACCGGAGCTCCTGGAGAAAACCCACGCGGTCACAGGGTGAATGTACAAACCGCATACAAACAGCACCCGTAGTCAAGATCGAACCAGAGTCTCTGGGGTTGTAAGGCAGCAACTCCACCGCTGTGCCGCCCCTAATGCCCCTGTCCCACTTAGGAAACCTGAATGGAAACCTCTTGTGACCTTGCCCGCGACCCAAGGTTTCCCATGAGGTCGCCGGAGGTTTTGGTCAGGCTCCCTAATGGTCAAAAGTGGTTTCTGCATGGTCGAGGCTTCATCTAGATTGCTTCGATTGTTTCAACAAAATCAAAACCGGCCTCGACTAAAAATAGGTTGCCGTTTGGTCGAAGCCAGTGGATTGGGGTCGCTATTTACTTACAGGCAGTCGAAGGCCATCTCCTTCGCTGACCAGCCATTTTGATTGGCTCATTGGAATTTTCAGGACCTAGAAGACCCGCCGGTTGGTAAAATGCCCGCTAAACTTTATTAAACTTCTTAAAACTGTCTCCACTCCTTCTCCCCGCCATCTCCCCGCCATTTCCCCGGCTTCTCCTCCCCTTCTCTTCCCCTTCTCTCTCCTTTTCCCTGTCTTTCTCTCTCCTTCTTTCCCCTTCTCTCCCGCGCTCTCTAAAGGCCTTACTGTGCTCTGTGGCAGCCGTTTACCTTCCTCTTCATCATGCAGACAGCGCTCCTTCGCTCTCCATGGCCCCCACCTTCGCGATGTGTTTGTGTGTGTGTGCGGTTGGTAGATGCAACTCACGCTTCGGTCGATCCAGGTCGAGGCTTTCCAGGCGAGTGACCAAAACCTCCGGCGACCTCATGGAAACCTTGGGTCGTGGGCAAGGTCACCAGAGGTTTCAGTTCAGGTTTCCTAAGTGAGACAGGGGCATAACACGTAGCTGTAGCAAGCAGTTAACAAGGAAAACGGTGTGCTGTCCTCCATATCAAGAGGAGTTGCGGGCAGGACCAATGATGTCTTGCTACAATTAACCACAGCCTTGATGAAACCGTGCTGGAGCTTTGCGTGCAGTTTTGATTCTTCACCTAAGGAAGGATATAGATGGAGTGCAAGGAAATTTCACACACGACTACCAGATGAGGAGAGAATGGATTGTTAGGCTTGTATTGTGTACAATTTAGAACAATGAGGGGGATTTAATTGAAAGTACATTATTCTGACGGTGCTAGAGGAATTGGATGTGGGGGGATTGCTTCTCTAGCAGAGTGGGAGGTTTAGAATGAAGGAGCACCGTTTCAGGTAATGACATTATAAAGTTAGGATGGAGATGAGGAGGAATTTCTTTTTGCAGAGCATGGCAAACCTTAGAATTTATACCAGCAGGGGCTTGGGACGCAGAATCATTGATTAAATTAAAGGCACTGAGTAAGTTCCAGATGCAAGAGGATGCTGTGAGGATGCAGGGTGACTTGGACAAGTTGGGTGAGTGGGCAGATGCATGGCAGATGCAGTATAATGTGGATAAACGTGCAGTTATCCACTTTGGAGGCAAGAACGGGAAGGACGATTATTATCTGAATGGTGTCAGGTTAGGAAAAGGGGAAGTACAAAGAGACCTGGGTATCCTAGTACATCAGTCACTGAAAGTAAGCATACCGGTACAACAGGCAGTGAAGAAAGCTAATGGCATGTTGGACTTCATAACAAGAGGAGTTGAATATAGGAGCAAAGAGGTCCTTCTGCGGTTGTACAGGGCCCAGGTGAGACCACACCTGGAGTATTGTGTGCAGTTTTGGTCTCCTAATTTGAAGAAGGACATTTTTGCTATTGAGGGAGTGTAGCGTAGGTTCACAATGTTAATTCCCGGAATGAAAGAATGGAACGATTGGGCTTGTATTCATTGGAATTTAGAAGGATGAGAGGGAATCTTATAGAAACATATAAAATTATTAAGGGATTGGACATGCTGGATGCAGGAAGCATGTTCCCGATGTTGGGGGAGTCCAGAACCAGGGGCCACAGTTTAAGAATAAGGGGTAAACCATTTAGAACTGAGATGAGGAAAAACCTTTTCACACTTTGTGAATTTGTTGAATCCTCTGCCGCAGAAGGCAGTGGAGGCCAATTCACTGGATGATCAGCCATGATCACATTGAATGGAGGTGCTGGCTCGAAGGGCCAAATGGCCTCCTATTGCACCTATTATCTATGTATCTTGAATGGTGGACCACACTCAAGCGAGGAACAACCTGTTCTTGCTTCTATTTTCCATGTCTCTAAATATGATTGGAGTGATACATGGTCAGCTTTAATGGCACCATTACTGGCTATGTTAAACTAACATAAAATAACACCATATCCTTCCATTCTCTAAATATCCCTCTGCCTCTGGAAAAGCCTCTTAAACACCATTAAGGTATCTGCCTCTGGCAGTCATTTCTGGCAGTGCATTCCAGGCACCCACTAATTTCTGTGTAAAAACAAGTTTGTCCTTCACATCTCTTTCAAGTTTTGCCCCTCTCATCTTAAAGTTGTGTCCTCTCATTTTAGGGGAAAGGGTTCTGAGGAGATGTTTTTTTTTCCCGAGATCTCTCTCGTCATCAGCAACATTCAGGCATTTTGTGTTAAAGGCTTGTGCAGAGAGGTCAGGAGAAGGGCTTGAGTAACCAAAGATCCTATAGCTCTAGGATCTTTGGTCCCCACTAATAATGTCGTGCTGCTCTCCACAGGCTTCCAGCGTGCAGGATTCCCGAAGCCACAACAGGGAAGTCCAACTGCGAGGAGTTGTGTTTTAGTTTCAAATATATTTTTTAATTTTATTTTTTATAGTTTATTTTTTTGGAAATCAAAAATGATTAAGAGACTTTTTAGATGGGCACATGGATACGCAGGCGATAGAATGGAATGGAATGGAATGGATCACATGCAGGAGTAGTTTAACATGGCTCATGTTTGGTGTGCACACAGCGTGGGCCACAGGGCCTGTTCCTGTGCCCTACTGGAGATATCTGTGATGATTTAGTATTTTGGCCTTGAGCCTAGATCAGGGGTTCATAATATGTCATCAGACATGCCCATGGATCCATAGGTAGAGTAGAAGGTCAGAAATATTGGGATGATGTTCAACGTTTCATAAGATTTCAGAAATTAACAGAAACATAAAGCAAAATTAGTTTCCAGTTGCACACTTTGTTGGACACACTCCTCTGTTTTCCAACTGTTTAACATGAATGAACATTATACATTTAAAATGGTCCTAACTTCCTTTATTATGTCTGCTGAGATATGACGTCTATTTTATTCTGAGAGATATTCAACAAATTGTCATTTATTGCAAAATCAGCCATGTACTTACCATCCAGATGTGAAATATTGATTCTTTATGTAATAAAGGAGCATTATCTAGGGTTTATTTATATTTTTGGAGTACAAATTTTGAGTCAATTGAAATGACATATTGTGAATTGTTCATCTAACCAACACAAATGTAAAACCAGTATTTGTTCTTCTGGGTTGGATTTGGTGAAGGAACTATTCCAAAAGATGCAGACACACAAGGAACTGCAGATGTTGGAGTCTTGAGTAAAACAGGGCTGGATTAATTCAGCGTGTGAGGCAGCATCTGTGGAGGAATGGACAAGTGACGTTTGGGTCGGGATCCTTCCTCAGGCTGGTCCCTTCTTCAAACTATTCAAACATTTGTTCTTATTATTTATTTGAATTCCTTGTTTCCTCATTCGGTGTCTGTAGAGGATACCACGGCTTCACAAGAGGTAACCTAGGTTTGAGTTCTTTATAGGAACTGCAGGAAACAGGATCCACTAACCAGGATGCAAGATTGAGGCCCCCTTCCACCTGCTGATGCTAAGGATTCGGATGCCTGTGTGTAAATTGATCTCCATTGACTATCTGTCAACATCTCCAAGCTGTTATGAGGGTATGACCCGTGCCCACGTCACTCAGTGGAGGAACCTAAAGCCTGTATCAGTTACAAAGCTGCACACCACCATCAAGGTCATTACCACCCTTTGGTACAAGCACTTTGCTTGGCAGGAGTAGGAAATCCAGAGGTTCTGTTGTGGTTCTAAGGTTCCAGCAGAATGCCTTGCATGTTTTGTGAAATCAACTAAAAAAATCTATTGAGCAGGACTACAACATTTAGGTTTAGGTACAGTATATTCCGATCACATGTATCAAGCTATAGTGATAAACTTTATTTTGCATGCTATCCAAATAGATCAGATATACCATACATAGATACAATCAGTTCAAACATAGAGTAAATGAGTGCAGAATATAGTTCTCAGCATTGTAGCAAATTGTAGTGCATCAGTTCCTTAAAGTCCAATGTCCTCAATGGGGTAGAGGTGAATTGGACAAGACCCTAGCTCATAGAAGGATCGTTCAGAAGCCTGATAACGGAGGGATGACACAGTCCCTGTGTCTGAAGATAGACACAAAAAGTTGGAGTAACTCAGCGGGACAGGCAGCTTTCTCTGGAGAGAAGGAATTGGTAATGTTTCGGGTCGAGACCCTTCTACAGAACCTCAGTCCCTGAGTCTGGTTGTGCGCGCTTTCAAGCTTCTCTACCTTCTGCTGGACAGGAGCAGGGAGAAGGTGGAATGAATCGAGTGGGACAAGTCTTCGATTATGTTGGCTGCTTTTTTGAGGCAGCGTGAAATGTAGCCGGAGTTAATGGTGGGAGATCTGGTCTGTGTGATGGACTGGGCTGCATCATCAACTCTCTGCAATTCCTTGCAGTCTTGAGTAGAGCTGTTTCCAAACCAAGCTGTGATGCAACTCAACAGTATGCTTTCTATGATGTATCTGTATAAGTTTACAAGTGTCCTTGGAGACACAGTGGTTTATCAATAACTCTGCCAAGTTTTCCCTCTGGCTGGAAATGTTTCAGGGAGAATGTTTGTAGTGATTTATTCTCTCAAACATTTCCAGCCATTGTGGGAGAAAGCTGAGCACAGTGAATGATAAACTATTGTGCATTCCATGTACATGAGTGCAAGTATCACTCTGAACACACGCACTTCCAGTCAAACCAGTTGTTAGTGTGCCTGGATTTGAGTCGCCACATGAAGGCGCAGACAAAGCTACAATGAATCCCATGCCAGGTCCTCCTTTATTCTTGGTGCGTGTCTGTCCTCCAACACCAACGTGGCCCGGCCTCAACCACTGGCACCCTCAACGACCGCCAGTGCCCTCATCAGCCGCCGACTTGACCTCCTTCAGTGCCCTCATCAGCCGCCGACTTGACCTCCTTGTTGACTGTCGTGCTGACCTTCTCTATGACCCACCGCCGGGTCCAATCGTTACGCTTCCATGGCGCCAACCCAGAATCTGGCCGCGAGTATCTGCCGGCCGTCACCTTCATGGGTTTGGATGGCCATCACTGAGCCTAGCACGTTGATACTGATCTATCTCCATCCTTCCTCCAATGGACATGCCTGCAGTCAGTTAGCTGACCCTCGACTTTCACCCTCCGCTCAAGAACTGCCTTAGAAAGAAAAGTTTCCCAAACAAATTCCCACACTACTGGAAGCTGCAGCATGAACAAACTGTTTATTAAAACTTGGAATGAGTGAACTTCTAACCTAGCCTGCCAGTTTAGTTTAGTTTAGTTTAGAGATACAGCGTTCAAACAAGCCCTTCGACCCACCGAGTCCGTGCTGACCGTGCTGACGTGCTGACACTAACCTATCCTATATACATTAGGGACAAGTTATAATTTTACCGAAGCCAATTAAAATACAAACCTAAAAGTCGCTACAGTGTGGGTTGAAACCAGAGCACCCGGAGAAAACGCTTGCAGGTCACGGGGAGAACGTACTGTACAAACCATCAATATTGGTGGTTTGTGATAAATAATTTTACTAGCGTAGACAAGATATTAGGCTGAACCTGTGCAGGGGAGGTTGATTTGACAGGAATACAATGCATTATTCAGTATTAGATAAAAAGTATTTTTAGGCATGTTTTTTTTTCCTTGCTTAATGCAATGAAATCAGCAAATCTTTTCTACGCAGACAATGAAATACTCTGACCACATAGATCACATCTGGATAATTGACCCTCAGGGTCTGCATTTGGGAAAATAGACCTCAAACATAGTAAGCATTTTATTAAATATTATTGAGTGGAGTGGATGTGTGGGGCATGTAATTAAATACTAGTAAAGCTCCTGTACTAAACACAAGTAAATGGACGTTCATTGAAAAAGAAGAATATTTTTAGAATTGATTCCCAAACAGTCAGCAGAAAAAAAGATTAAGCCAAATAGTTTGTCGAAACTAAATGGAAAACTGTTCCGTCTGTACTGCATCAAGAACATGGGTCTGGGATACTGAGTTAACAAATTCGATCATGCCTTTATAAAGCCTAAGTCCATTGACATCATCTCAGTCCTGGCTCTTTCATTTAATTACTTTTGAAACCTCCATTTTGCAGAATAAAACTTACAGAAGTGTTGCACCGTGGACATTTGCAACTCAGTACATATTTTCTAAATGTCAAAGATAGACACAAAATGCTGGAGTAACTCAGCGGGACAGGCAGCATCTCTGAATAGAAGGAATGGGTGACGCTTCGGGTCGAGACCCTTCTTCAGACTCTAAAGTTCTACTTGTTAGCTAGGATTAGTAAAGTCTCCCTGGTATTAGCTGGGTGGGAACTAATCTGGGCATGGGAGGGCATAGCAATGCCAGAAATGGAAGTTAGCTGAGATGATTCATTCATGGCTGATCTATTTTTCCCTCTCAACCACATTCTCCTGCCTTCTCCCCATAATCCCTAACACCCGTACTAATCAATAATCTAAGTTTGCCCACCTTCTCCACTGCATCTTGTAAACTTCTTGTACAATCCATCCAAAGCCTCCATATCCTTTCTGTAACCGGGCGATAGAACAACACTCTGTACTCCAAATGTTGTCTAACCAAAGTCTTACAGAGTTAAAAATTATAGATGTGAAATCTTCCTGTGGGTGCATTTGCGAGTAATATACCTTCCTTTCAACTGCTTTATCTCAATTAATCCTTGTTGCCATGAAGGTACACTGGTGATCTGGGCCTCATCAGGGGTAATGCAGTGGGCAAGAGCTAAAGAGCTCGTAGTGATATCTCTTGTAGATACTTTGAAGGTAATGGTGATGTTTTCCTCTGCAGTAAACAATCAGTGGCTGGAGATTCAGTTTGCAATACACAATTAAGCTAACCACAGCAAATATTACTGTCGAAACAAAGAGCTGCAGATGCTGATCTTTACCAAAGAAAGGCACAAAGTGCTGGAGTAACTCAGTGGGTCAAGCAACATCCCTGGAGAAGAAGGATATGTGACGTTTCGGGTCAGGACCCTTCTTCAGACCCTTCTTCTGACTCTTCCTGCATTTGTTTACAATGTCAAAATATTAGTTATTAAAGCAATATGCAGCTCATTTCAAATGTAGAATACTGTCTACAAATATTCAGCATCAGCAATAGTTCAGTTATTTGCACACTCGTCTCTGAGTCAGAACATTGCTGGCAGGAACAGGTCATCTGGCCCAGCATATCTGTGTTGAGCTAAACTAATCTCTTTTGCCTGCACTTATCCATACTCCACCATTCCCTGCATGTTCATGTGCCTGTCTGAAAGCCTCTTTAACACCACTGTCGTGATTGCTTCCACCACTACCCCTACCAGCACATTCCAGGCACCCACCACGCGTAAATAAATTTGCCCCACACATCTGAGGAAATGCCCAGCAGATCAGACCATGCTAATGAAGAAAGAAAAAACAAGTCCATATTACTGATGAATGGGGATGTGGGATAGATGGGTTGGGCATAGGGAATATCTCTGTTAGGCTGAGGCTAGGGTTGCCATGGTGACAAGATGCTGTCTGGTTGACCGATTCGTGAGGACTGTTAAATGTAGCGAACATAAACAAAGGAACATGCAAAATCTGAAGTACTGGATTATAGGGAATTATAGAATTACAGGAAATGCCAGCAGATTTAAGCCTGTTAATGGAGAGCGGGAAACTGATCCTCAGCAGAACTGGTTGGTTTTGATAAAGTGGCCAAGAAGGAACACTGCTGAGGGGGCTGAGGTAATTCAGCATGTCTCCGACGACTCTTACAAAATCCTGCAGATGCACTGTAGAACGCATACTGTCGGATTGCATCACAGCTTGGTTTGGGAACAGCTCTGGCCAAAACTGCAAGAAACTGCAGAGTTGTAGGTGTAGCCCAGTCCATCGTACAGACCAGACTCCCCACCCTTGACTCCATCTATGCTTCATGCTATCTCGCAAAAGCAGTCATTATAATCAAAGACTTGTTCCACTCCAATCATTTCTTTTTCTCCCTCTCCTATCTACAGAAGCTTGAATGCGCGCACCACCAGACTCATGAATGATTTTTTTCCACTCTGTTATTGGGCTTCTGAACAGTACTTCCGTAAACTAGGGTACTGTCCGATTCACCTTTAACCCCATGGGGACATTGGGCTTTGTCTATGAAACTGATGCGCTATAATGCTGAGAACTGTACTCTGCACTTTGTACCTTTCCTTTGCTCTACCTACTGTACTCGAGTTTGACTAGATTTTATTTATGTACAGTGTATCTGATCTATGCGGATAGATGCAAAACAAAGCTTTGCACTGTACCTCGGTATATGTGACAATAATAAACCTGGATCTAATCCTAAATTAGATCATGTGGGGTCTGCTGTAGGTCGTTCATCTGTTACATTGACTTGGCTTATCTTTCTCCATTAACAAGGTCTGTTGTGTTGGGTATTCCATCCAGTGCTGCATTTCACAGTTTTAATGTATTCCTTGATTATCTTCTTTCTATCTAACATCCCTCGTTAACTTATTAACCAGGTGGTTTCATGGACATCTTATCACCACGGCAAACCGGACCTCACCCTATCGGTGATATTTCCTTTGTCCTACCCATCCCACATCTCTTCCTGTAAATTTAAAACACTTGTTTTTCTCCCTTTCTCAGTTCTGACGAACAATTTTCGACCCAAAATCCTAACTCCTTTACCCTTTCCACAGTGGCTGCATGGCTTGCTCAGTATCTCCAGTCTTTTCTGCCAATCTTTCTGATTTTGAGCATCTGCAGTTTTTTTTTGCTTTTCGTCTTCTAAAATTCAAGTTGGTAGCACGGCGGCGCAGCAGAAGAGCTACTGCCTTACAGTGTCAGAGAGCCGGGTTTGAGCCTGACTACGGTTGCTGTCTTTAAGGACTTTGTACGTTCTCCCCGTGAGCTGCGTGGGTTTTCTCCGAGATCTTCGGTTTTCTCCCATGCTCCAAAGACGTACAGGTTTGTAGGTTAATTGCCTTGGTATAAATGTAAAATTGTCCCTAGTGTGTGTAGAATAGTGTTAGTGTGCGGGGGATCATTGGTCAGTGCGGACTCGGTTGGCCAAGAGGCCTGTTCCGTGCTGTATCTCTAAACTAAACTAAACTACAATCAGTAGTCAATGTACACACTTCACTACGTTGTGCATTTGGAAGACTAATACCACTGCTATGATTTCAATTTGGAACAGTTATGACTAAGAATACTGAGGCATATTCAAAGCTACATTAATGTGAAATTTTGACAAGGGTTCACAAGAGCTTGACGTGCAGAAGAGAGAACGGTAACGCTAGCCATGGGCTAATATTTATACAGTCTGTTTAACAGCTTTACTTGCCCTCATTTTGCCCTCAATGTCTGGATCAAACAATATAGCAATGAAGCCTCTGTATTCATTTGGAATTCCATTGCAACCAGCCTGAGGCCCACAGCTGCTTTGTGAACCCTTCTCAAGCTGCGCCCATGACTTTGAGAAAATATATATGACCTCGACAATGTACCACTGCCTAAACCGCAGTGAATATTATTATAAGCAGTGTGTTTTCACATTGACATTTGGATAAGGCTAGAGGTTTTGATTTCAAGTGGTAATCCCACTCGCAAAGCACTGAATTCATTACAATGCTCCAAGGAGCGATATCATTCTTATTCATGAGTTTTATGATGGTCTTATGTTACACTCAGTGCTAACTGCACCCATGCATCATGTTGTGGCCATGTTGTTTCAACAGGTGCAACACAGCTACTGTTGGTTAAAAAAAAAACCCAGAGAAAAAATACTACAGCAAAAGAGAAATTAAAAAATCCTGAAAATATCACATGAAAAAAAAGAGAGAAAAATTAGGCCCTTGGCTTTCAACAATATACAGGTGAGATTTACAACTGTACAGGTGAGATTTACTGTTTAACAGTTTGCAAATGACAAACACTTACACAAACACACACACACGCTCACAAACACATCCATGCTCCTTCCTACATAAAGACCAATGCACACACATTGTCACATTACCGACTGCCCTTTGTAGTTGATCTTAACTCTTACCACTCAATAAACACCATCGCTGATCTTCCAACCTACCTCTTTGAGGTCATTGTACTTTTTTGTCAGAATTGTTACGCTACAATGCTGAAAAGCTATATTCTGCACTACATTATCTTTCTCTTCACTCAAACTGTTGCACGTGTTTGGCTTAATTGTATTCATGTATAGTATTATCAGATTTGATTGGATAACGTGCAAAAAGCTTCACAATGTGACTTAGTATATGTGACAATAATAATTAACCAAACCAAACCAAACCACTGACTGCATTAATTCTTTATCATATTATGGAAGGGGTTGTTGGAGTCCAGTATAGTTCAGGTTGTATTTATCTTGCACAGCCTGGAATTTGTGAATATCTCATCTCCATGGAGGGTCTGAGAAGCTACAATTTTGAATAAACTATTGTATTTTCTTTCCATTTGAGGAATCCCCTATTGCAATCAAAGGCAATCATTCCCATCAATTAGCAGATGCACTTCAGAAGTGTAAGGTGTGGTTTAGCTGCCAACAATATCGCACACGCCACCTCTTCCAATACTTTATCTCAATTCTAATGCCTGGCCTGGGGCTAGACAGCACCAACACATCAGGACTTCAGACCAAGGGCAAAAGTCTCCAACACGAGCCTATCTTCAGTGGACCCAACGGGCTGCGGCTGGCAGGGCAAGAGCCGCCATGAAAGCCCCTGCTCATCCCCCATGGCCGCATGCAAGACCCGGGAGACTGTGGCCTACAAGAGGTAGTCCTTCGATCCAGCACCTGCTTGTCCCAGGAGACCGGGAGGCTGGAGCTGGTGATAAACAATGGGCACGATGGCCGATGGCCGAGGAGCAAGGCCGGTTGGAGAGGGAACCAGACTCTGGCCTCCTGCACCCTCAAGGTTGGCTACAGGAGGAGCCCTGGGTCACAAAGGTGGACGGGCAAGGGGAGGGACATCGCGTCCTAGGAAGGCGATGGCTGGAGGCCTGCAGCAGCCTGGGGCATGCCTGGATCAGACACCACTCCTAAGAACTATGGAGCAGTCTGGACTTTGAAAATGGCGCCAAAACATGACTACTCTTGCATGAAGGCTCAGTAGACTATTTCTGTACACTTGCTAATCGAGGATATGCTTGGGTATGCAATACTGTACTGGACTGTATATAAGAAAATAATTTTACTGTGTGTTTGCACGTGACAGCACTGCGAGCTGTACGTTAATTCCAATTCATGCACCATTTTGATTGGGAATATAGAGCTGATCCTTCAACGATTTTGGGATGCAATCCTGAAATGACTTACAAAACCAGCACTCTGGCTGTATCTTCTGAATTAACCCTTAAACTCTTCTTGGAATCTGACTGTGTATCAATTAATTTTGGTTAAATGTTTGAAACCAGCAAAAATACAATAAAGGCCAACTTTCATCAAACTGTTCAGCTGGTCTGTATCAGTACATGGCTCATTATTGCGTGAAATATTATCAATTATTTTTATTGATTAATGGGGTTGTCCCACTGTACGAGCTAATTGAAGAGTTCTCCCGAGTTTCCCCTGATTCGAACACGGAGAATTACGGTAATATCCGCTCGTGGGTACTAGGGGCTCTCGTGGACATTTTTTAACATGTTGAAAATTTTTCACGAGTCTTCAGGAGCTTACCGCATTTCCCGAGTACCTGCCGTTAGCGTTACGAGCCGCTAAGAGACGTCCCGAGCTCCGATGTACCCCCAACGTACATTCTACGCGTTTACCACGAGTTTGATTTTTTTTTTTAACTCGGGAGAGCTCTTGGGTAAACATGTATAGTGGGACAGGCCCATTAGTTAGCAAATTGAATTATTTCAGTGACAGAGAACTATTTACCAAATTACTTTAAAGAATTGTAGAATGAATTACAAACATGATCATCTATTGTGTAAGTTGTTTATTTACTTTAGTTATACAGCGTGGAAACTGGCCCTTTGGCCCACAGAGGCCGTGCTGACCAGCGATCATCCCATGCACTAACACCATCCTACACACTAGGGACAATATACAATTTACAGAAGCCGATTAGCCTACAATCCTGCACATCTTTGAAGTGTGGGAGGAATCCAAAGCACCCGGAGAAAACCCACACTGTCACAGGAAGAATGTACAAACTCCGTACGAACCCGTTGTTAGGATCGAACCCGGGTCTCTGGTACAGTAAGGCTGCAGCTTTGCCAGCGGTACCACTGTGCCGCCATAGTTCAATATATAGTTAAATAGATTGGAAACTCTATCAATGGTTATCACCAGCATGAAAACAAATATCCTGACAATATTATTTTTCTTTTTAAAACAGGTAAAAATAATTTTCCTTCATATTTATTCAGACTAATACACAAGTTTCTGTCAAAGGTGTAATACTTAGACCAGAAAAGAGGACAATATCCAGTTAAAAAATCGGCTCTTTATTGGACAGCTCTTACAAATATCAGACACAGGCACAATGGGCCGAATGGCCTACACCAGTACTTTCTGATTCTACTCCTCAACTCATGTCTTCACAAAAGTTACAAAAGTCGCCACTATTTCTAATACCAGGACCTAGAAATAAGATAATGAAGTGACATTTTTGGCAGCTACACAACCCAATTGCTATGAAAAGTAAAACATTGACCAAAATTGGTGACTTATTCCATGGATTGTGAAGTTTTCGAACCAACCCTCACAACTCAAATCTTGCATGTTATTTATTTTTAATTGTGTTTTGCACTAATCGCTTGCTTTTTTAAACACAGACTTCTTTCTTTTAAAAATGTTAGGTATAATTTATGTTTTGCTCTGTTTGTGTGAGTCTTACATGCCTGTGCAAGATTGTCATTGTACCTGTATTTCACTATGCTTGTGTGTTAGAAAAATACAATCAGCATTGTAACCATATGAACAAATTATTGCTATTATCGAGAAGTCATTTACAAATAGCTGGGATTAATTCCTCCCCTTCCTCAGCCCTCCTGCTGTCTCCTCCCATCCCCCAGCCTTCGGGCTCCTCCTCCTTTTTCCTTTCTTCTCCTCGTCCCCCCACCCCCCATCAGTCTGAAGAAGGGTTTCGGCCCAAAACGTTGCCTATTTCCTTCGCTCCACAGATGCTGCTGCACCCCCTGAGTTTCTCCAGCTTTTATGTGTACCTTCGATTTTCCAGCACCTGCAGTTCCTTCTTGAACAAATGAGGAGTCTGGAGTCCGGAGTCCAGAACAAGCCTTTTACTAGAAACCTGATAAACAAGAATTTAAAAACACAGCTTGGGGGGGGGGGTGGTGGGGGGGGGGGGGGGGGGGAGGGGTGAAACCAAGACTAAGCAAAGACTTGGACATAATTGATCACAGGACAACAGTTTATGCCGCCCTCCATGGTCAGCATGTAGATCAGCGTGGACTGTAACATGGCATGAGTCAGGGTAGGTTATTTCAATAAGTTTTCCTTCCAGGTGTAAAACCAACTTCATTTCCATTTCTACTGTGCTGGAATAAGCATGCTAACTGGTAGATGTTCCCGCTTTAAGACTTTGATTGCAAGGGTGGAGTGAGGGGTATCGTGAGGTTGAAAAGAGGTGCACAATGTCCCACACAGTGGCTGCAGTGGGAGTCAGAGGAGGCAATGATGAACAGGGGTATATCTGATCAAAAATCTAACTTAACAAGCTATATTGATTGGAGACACGTACTCTTTAAGGTTAGATTATTAAATCACTAGAAATTTACATTGTTCTGATAATCAGTTACTTGGCAACATGCATTTGAAGTGCAACGTGAAGGGATAATTATTGCTATCATTGAGATGTCATTTACAAATAGCTGGGATTAATTTCACATCATTTCTATATAATCTGTTTATAGATTGCACAGCCCATTTCTACATTTGGGATATGTAAAAATTACATAGAATAGTAAATGAATGGATAATCACGAATTGTTGAAATGCGGCCTGTTTTTCTCTAACATAACAGGATACTGAGAATGTGTAAATCCAATAAGAAGCTCTTAGGATAGACACAAACAGCTGGAGTAACTCATGCACTGTCCATTCATTGTCCACCTCTCCACATCAGCAACTATATCTCTCAGTTCCCTTATCCCTAACCAGTCGAAAGAATACATCACCCACTCCTTCTCTCCGAAGATGCTGCATGTCCCGCTGAGTTATTCCAGCTTTTTGTGTCTATCTTTGGTGTAAACCAGCATCTCCTATACAAGGAGCCCTTAAGCGCCTGTTCCACTTGGGCATCAATTGCAAGTCACGCAGGTGGCGTGCGAAGATTTTGTGAATCCCAAAATCCTGGGGTGCCGCGCACGACCGCGCGTCACTGCCTACGACGCGCGCTTCGTGCGTCATGACGTGTACATGATGTCGCATAAATGACGCGCAAATGACGCCCAAGTGGTACAGGCCCTTTCAGCTTCAGTTTGCCTTCTGTAGCTATTGTTTCCTTAATGGAGTGGATCCACAAATAGTCTCTGGTATAGCCCATATTCATGAAATGTTGCAAGTAAGCTAACAATCTTTCTCTTGCTGAGGGATGGCACAGTAATGCCTCACATCGCCAGAGACCCAGAGTTGTATGGGAAAGGATAATGAGGGCTAATAATTAGTAAAAAGCTATGTGGATTGTGTTAATGTGACAGGGACCTGCAGACAAAGCTTAAATGTAGAGACATGGAATGCAGCAGTGACAACACTCAAGTTTCAGGAGCCACGTTTATTATGTTATAGCGGGCACCCATCGTTGTAACAGAAAATAGGATCAACTATGTTAGACTTGTGGAGAATCATTTTATTCTGTAATGGAGACCTAGTGTTACCTAATTAAGTCTTTCTGTAGCCTCCATTCTGTAATCAAGACCTAGTTTTACTGTTAATCGAGTTTCTGTGTAATCTTAGGTAGACACAAAATCCTAGAGTAACTCAGGAGAGAAAGAATGGGTGACGTTTCGGGTCGAGACTCTTCTTTGGACTGATGTCAGGGTAGTGGTCGGGACAGAGATGGAATGTAGTCGGAGATAGTAAGACTGGTGGGAGAACTGGGAAGGGGGAGCGGATAGAGAGAGAGGTAAAGCAAGGGCTTTTTGAAGTTAAAGAAGTCAATGTTCATACCGCTGGGGGTGTAAGCTACTCAAGCGAAATATGAGGTGCTGTTCCTCTAATTTGCACTGGGCCTCATGCAGACATTGGAGGAGGCACAGAACAGAAAGGTCAGATTTGGAATGGGAGGGGGAGTTGAAGTGCTGAGCAACCGGGAGATCAGGTAGGTTAAGGCGGACTGAGCGGGGGTGTTCAGCGAAACGATCACCGAGCCTGCGCTTGGTCTCGCCGATGTACAGAAGTTGACACCTGGAACAGCGGATACAATAGATGAGGTTGGAGGAGGTGCAAGGGAACCTCTACTTCAGCTGAAAAGACTGTCGGGGTCCTTGGATTGAGTTGAGGATGGAGGTAAAGGGACAAGGTGTTGCATCTCTTGCGGTTGCAGGGGAATGTACCTGGGGAGGGGGTGGTTTTGGGGGGAAAGGCCGAGTTTACCAGGGAGTTGCGGAGGGAGCGGTCTCTGTGGAAAGCAGAAAGGGGTGGAGATGAGAAGATGTGGCCAGAAGTGGGATCCCGTTGGAGGTGGCGAAAATGTTGAAGAATTATATGCTGTATGCAACGGCTGATGGGGTCGAAGGTGAGGACAAGGGGCACTCTGTCGTTACGAATGGGGGGAGAGGGAGCAAGAGCGGAGCTGCAGGATATTGAGGAGACCCTAGTAAAAGCCTCATTGACAATGGAAGAGGGGAACCCCTGTTTCCTAAAGGACATCTCCGATGATCTAGTATGGAAAACCTCATCCTGAGCACAGATGCAGTGTAGACGGAGGAATTGGGAGTAGGGGATAGAGTCTTTACAGGAGGCAGGGTGGGAAGAAGTGTAGTCTAGGTAGCTATGGTAGTCAGTAGGTTTGTGGTAGATGTCAGTCAATAGTCTGTCTCCTGTGATCTTGTCAGCTGAGAATGGAAAAGCTGTACTAAAGTCACACTCAGGGGAACAGCATTGACTGATCTCCTGGTGCACACCAGTTTTAACAAATTACCCGCTACTTTCAACACCAACTGCGTGTGGCTTTTCCATTTGTTCCAATACCTGGGTTCAAACCTGACCTCTGGTGTTGTCTGTGTGGAGTTTGCATGCTCTCCTTGTGACTGATTGGGATTATTCAGGATACTCTAGTTTCTTCCCACATCCCAAAGATGTGTGGGTTTATAAGTTAATTGGCCTCTGGTAATTGCCCTTCGTGTGCAGAGAGTGGATGTAAAAATGGAATGACATTGAATCAGTGTGAATAAGCGATCGATGGTTGGCGTGGACTCGGTGGGCTGAGGGGCCTATTTCTAAGCTGTATCTTTCAATCAAAATAAATTCATAATTACTGTTGCATTTCTTGAAGAAAGGTGCCGACCCAAAAAGCCGTCTGTCCATTCCCTCCGCAGATGCTGCCTGAACCTTTGAGTTGCTCCAGCACTTTGTGTTTGTCTCAAGATTCCAGCATCTGCAGATTCTCGTGTTTGCATTTCCCATTGGTGAACACTAATCAGAATTGAAGAGGTTTTATTTTGTTCCGACAAAGTTAGTGAATTATCTGGCAAAAGACCCCTTCTGCATTTTTTTTTGTGCAGGAAAAAAATTTACCTAAAGCGCAGCATCAATGAAGATGAAGGGCAATGTTAAAGCTACTCCATTCCATTCCGTCACCCTTGACAACTGTGCTGGAGATTGTTTAAAAGAAGGCTTAATTAAACGGAGTCCCATGACAATCAACAGCTTTCAAACACATTATCTCCTCGCATTAATGGCTATCTATTTTCAGGGCGTTTCACATTAAATTTTCCTGTGGCAGTATTATTAAAATCAATATAAATTGAGAAAGACTTGGCATTTTGAAAGCCCTCGACAGTACTGTCCCTGAATAATTGGTGACTGTTTCTGTAATGATAGCACATTTAATTATTATCAGGAATGACACTTAGTTTTATTTCTTCTGTGAAGTAATAAAAGAAGTAATGATTTTATTATATCATTTCATCCAATGGAATCCGCCGTGCAATATTCCTTTTTAATTTTTAAGGTGTCATATAGTATATTAGATTAGCATGAAATACTTTCTTTTATTTTTGCCAATCATATATTGTACTGTGGAGGTGGAAAGGATTTTCTGCCCTGATTTGAATGAGACAAACTATTATCCATTACAAAATGAAATGTAGGTTGGCAAAGGCACATTGTGTTTTACATGGGGACTGCTCTCTGGAAAAGCGGCACATACCTGTAGCTCCAAAACACCTACATTGAATATATATGTAACCACGCTGCCAGGTGTAAATTTGAGTGCGTTATTTAAAAAATGCAAGCCTGTAAATTAATTTAGCAAATGCGTTTTTCAAAATCAAACACACATAAAACGCGAGATGCCTGTATTTCAGTTTTAGTCATCAATACTAGCTACACATAATTTTCAATGAAACTAGCATGCAAGTCGTTTATTTTTGCGATGCAGCATGAAAATCTAAAGGGCCTGTCCCACTTGGGGTACCGAATTGACGAGTTTAGAAGAAAGAGTTAAAAAAAAATGACATGTTGAAGACCTCCTTCGACTATGTAGAAGACCTCCTTCGACCTCCTTCGACTATGTTGAAGACTAGCTTCGACTAGCTACGACCAGCTACGACTAACTTCAGGAAAATCAGACAACGAATAGTGGAGAGTGAAGACGATCTCCTCCGATCTCCTCTGACCTCCATCGATCTCCTTCGACTATGATGAAGACTATCTACGACTATCTTCGACTTCGACTACCCTCGATTACCTACGACTAACATGCTGACCTATTACGACCAACTATGACCTACTATGACTAAACCTACGAGTAAAATAAGTATTGATTTTTTCAATGGCCACCTTTTTTTACTCGCGGGCATTTTTTAACATATTGAGGCCTCGAGTACGCGGAGACCACTCTCGAGCATGAAGGAGAGTTACGAAGACCTCCTACGACCTTGTGGCGACCATGCTGCGAGTATGAGTCGCAGATTAGTTTGCCCAAGTGGGACAGGCCCTTAAGTTCTCTCCGATTCACTTTGTCCACGCCGACCATCAATTGCACATTCACACTAGATCTATATCATCTCAATTTCCCATCCACTCTCTACACACTAGGTGCAAATTACAGCAGCCATTTAACCTACAAATTTGCACGTCTTTGGAATGTGAAAGGAAATCCAAGCCCCTGGAGGAAACCTACACAGTCACAGGGAGAACATACAAACTCCATCCAAAGTCACGATCGAACCTGAGTCTGTGGTGCTGTGAGGCAGCAGCTCTACTAGCTTTGCCACTGTGGCATAGCAAAGAAACAGTCAAACAAATCCATAACAATCTTTTCAAATTGACTTAGTTACTATTTACCTTCTGCAATATCTAAACTCAATCAAATCTTCAGTGCCAGATCATAATATAATCTTTCTTCATAAGGAATCTAATCCCTTTATTACAAAATAAATAGTAAATGAACCAGTTGAGGGAATAGACTTTGAGTCATACAATCAATACAGTATTGAAACAGGCCCTTCAGCCCAACTTGCCCATGCCCTGTCTGGCCCAAATCCCTCTAAATCTATTCCATCTATATACCTTTCTAAATGTTTCTTAAACATCTCTTGATAGCTCTTGCGTCAACTACTTCTTCTAGCTGCTCCTTCCATATACTTACCATTTTTGCTGTAAAACAAGTTGCCCCTCAGGTTCCTATTAAATCTTCCCCCCCTCACCATAAACCTATGTCCTCTGGTTCTCGATTCCTCTACACTGGGTAAAAGATTCTGCACATTTACCCTGTCTATTCTTCATAAGATGTAAGACACCTCTATAAGATCACCCAAGCTCCAGCACTCCAAGAAATAAAGTCTTAGCCTGCTCAATCTCCCCCTATAGTCAGGCCCTCGAGTCCTGGTAACATCCACCTAAATATTTTCTGCACATTTACCAGCTTGGCAACATCTTTCTTGTAACAGTGTGACTAAAACTAAATGTGATACGCTAAATAAACTAAACGTGATACTCATCAATGTCTGGTGCAATTGTAACACGACCTCCTAATTTCTACACTGAATACCCTGACCGATGGAGGCCAATGGGCCAAAAGCCTTCTTGACCACCCTAATTACTTGTGATGCCGCTTTCAAGGAAATTGCTGGTTTGTGTAAACCAGCATCTGCAGTTCCCTGTTTCTACAGTTTGACTGCCCCACTGCAAAATCTCCTAGTGGTCTGAAAAAGGGTTCCAACCCAAAACATTACCTGTCCATGTTCTGCAGAGATGAACCTGGCCCATTGAATTATTCCTGCACTTTGTGTCCTTTAAAGTCCTATAATGCTTATAAAATTTGAAAGCAGAATAAATATTAGATGGTACAATATTGAATATGGTTGCATACAATATGGTACAACAAACTGAATTTACAGATAGAAAACATAGAAAATAGGTGCAGGAGTAGGCCATTCGGCACCTTCGAGTAAGCACCAGCATTCAATATGATCATGGCTGATCATCTAAAATCACTACCCCGTTCCTGCTTTTTCCCCATATCCCTTGATTCCTTCAGCCCTAAAAGCTAAATCTAACTCTCTCTTTAAAAAAATCCAGTGAACTGGCCTCCACTGCCCTCTGTGGCAGAGAATTCTACAGATTCACAACTCTTGGGTGAAAAAGTTTTTCCTAATCTCAGTCCTAAATGGCCTATCCCTTCTTCTTAAACTGTGACCCCTGGTTCTGGACTCCCCCAACATTGGGTAAATATTTCCTGCATCTAGCTGGTTCAATCCTTCATGAATTGTATATGTTTTTATAAGATCCCCACTCATTCTTCTAAATTCCAGTGAGTACATGCCCAGTTGACCAATTCTTTCATCATATGTCAGTGCCTACCATCCTGGAAATTAACCTGGTGAACCTACTCTGCACTACCTCAATAGCAATAATGTCCTTTGCACACTAAAATTGCACACTATACCGCAGGTGCGGTCTCATCGGGGCCCTGTACAACTGCAGTAGGACCTCCTTGCTCCTAAACTCAAATCCTCAAATAGCTCTTCGATTTATAATATTTCAAGGTGTTGAGAGAACAATTTGGGGAGAGGCTTGCTAGTTCTGATATCTGAGCCGAGCCTAATAAACCTTAGATTATTATTTTTCCATAGTTTTCTCTTATAAAAAGTTGTCTGAAGCGATTACCTCTTTTTTCTCTCATGCTCGCTCACAGAGTGATCTTTTGGAGTTGTATGAAGTATTCTCGCACAGGAATTCATGGATGGATTAAAAATAGAATTATGAATAAAATATTTTGAATTTAATGTGATCTATAAAGACTTGTATTTGTATTATTCAACTTGACGTTACATCACTCCTTCAATAATTCATCAACTCTTAAAATGAAGGTGCATCTATATATTTATGATGGGAATGGTTGGGATTTCAACCAGTATGTTGTGTAATAGTAGACTGGAACCAACTGTTGTAAATCAACCATTTTTAAGTTTAAAAGCCAAGTCCATTGTACTATTCATTCATTACTATACAAATATTTTGTTTCGGTTGAATGCCATTGACAGAGGAAAAATCAAGCTCATATTTTAATATAATTTCTCCCTCCGTGTATGATGCCTGACTTGCTGAGTATTTCCATTATTTCCTGTTCTTATTTTTGATTTCAAACATCTGTGGGGTTGTTGCTTTGTTAAAAGAATTTAAATCATTTACCTGAAGCAGTAGCGGTTCCCAGGAATGTTTTTTTTAATCATTGAATGGTTCCCAGATAGGTTTTATCACGACATTTGTCATGACATTTTATCACGACAAAGGATACTGCGTTGGATGATCAGCCATGATCATATTGAATGACGGTGCAGGCTCGAAGGGCCGAATGGCCTACTCCTGCACCTATTTTCTATGCTTCTATTTCCCCACTGGATGCTATGGTGCACCTCATTCTCCGGTGTATCTGTTCCAAATAGACACCAGACATCAATAGGATCGGTATAGGTGCTTCCAATTGACAGGATAGAAAAGCTATGTTCCTCTCCCAACCTGTAGGAAGGAACTGCAGATGCTGGTTTACATCAAAGGTAGACACAAACTGCTGGAGTAACTCAGTGGGTCAGGCAGCATCCCTGGGGAAATGGAATAGGTGACGTTTCGAGTCGAGGCCCTTCTTCAGACTGAGAGGCATGGAGAGGGAAACTAGAGGAATGAAAATGTACAGAACAAATCAGAACCGGCACCGATGACCAAGGAAAGGTCCATTTTTGGTCCATTTTTGGCTGTGGAAGAGGTGATATCGAAGGGATGCGAACAGTGAAACTAGCAGGATGATTAGAATGGGGAAGGGATGAAGTGAGAGGGAAGGCAAGGGTTACTGGAAATCCGGCGTGAATATTGATTTCTCTAATTACAACTCTCAGTCTGATAGAAACATAGAAAATAGGTGCAGGAGTAGGCCATTCGGCCCTTCGAGCCTGCACCGCCATTCAATATGATCATGGCTGATCATCCAACTCAGTATCCTGTACCTGCCTTCTCTCCATACCCCCTGATCCCTTCAGCCACAAGGGCCACATCTAACTCCCTTGTAAATATAGCCAATGAACTGGCCTCAACTACCTTCTGTGGCAGAGAATTCCAGAGATTCACCCTTCTCTGTGTGAAAAATGTTTTTCTCATCTCGGTCCTAAATGATTTCCCCCTTATCCTTAAATTGTGACCCCTTGTTCTGGACTTCTCCAACATCGGGAACAATATTCCTGCATCTAGCCTGTCCAACCCCTTAAGAATTTTGTAAGTTTCTATAAGATCCGCCCTCAATCTTCTAAATTCTAGCGAGTACAAGCCGAGTCTATCCAGTCTTTCTTCATATGAAAGTCCTGACAGTCCTGATGAAGGGTCTCGATCTAAAACTTCACCAAATCATTTTCTCCATATATATGCTGCCTGACCCACTGAGTTACTCCAGCAGTTTGTGTCTATCTAAGGGTAATTGGTGTCTTTGCACATAAATCTGGCAGGATACCTAAAAAATACCTCTGGCTGAAATTAAATGAAGGTGACCCATGTCTCATCCAGGAGACCATTGTTGGCCACTGCCAAGTAAGGAGGTCACATAGAAATCGGTATGTACAATAATTGCACCATGAATGTATGGGACAGTTCAGATTTCACTGTTAATTTTGTATGTTCATATTTCTACCGTAATCGATGTAGATAAAATCATACAACATTAGAAAAGGCCCTTCAGCCCAACTCGTCCATGCTTAGCAAGATGCCCCATCTAAGTTAGTGTTTGACCCTTATCCCTCTAAACCTTTCCTAGCCATGTACCTGTCCAAGTGTATTTTAAATATAATTGTACCTGCCTCAACTACCTCCTCTGGCAGCT
Source organism: Leucoraja erinaceus (assembly GCF_028641065.1). Taxonomy (NCBI): domain Eukaryota; kingdom Metazoa; phylum Chordata; class Chondrichthyes; order Rajiformes; family Rajidae; genus Leucoraja; species Leucoraja erinaceus. Next base: position 23,128,202 of record NC_073403.1, read on the forward strand.
CTTTTCGTATAGCCACCAACCTCTGTGCGAAAACGTTTCCACTCAGTTTCTTAAAAAATCCCATCGTATTAAAATTATATTTTCTTGTTTTTGATTCCCCTACTCTGGGTAAAAGACTCTGTGCATTCACCCTATGTATTCCCCTCATGATTTTATACACCTCTATAAGATCAACCCCCTCAGCCTCCTGTGCTCCCAGGAATAAAGTCCTTGCCTAACCTCTCCCTGTAGCTCAGATCCTCAGGATACTCCACAGTTTGATTAACCAGGGGCCACAGTTTAAGAATAAGGGGTAAGCCATTTAGAACGGAGACGAGGAAACACTTTTTCTCACAGAGACTTGTGAGTGTGTGGAATTCTCTGCCTCAGAAGGTGGTGGAAGCAGGTTCTCTGGATACTTTCAAGAGAGAGCTGGATAGGGCTCTTAAAGATAGCGGTCAGGGGATTATGGGGAAAAGGCAGGTACGGGGTACTGATTGGGGATGATCAGCCATGATCACATTGAATGGCGGTGCTGGCTCGAAGGGCCGAATGGCCTACTCCTGCACCTATTGTCTAATGTCTAACTTCACTGGTTATTGTTCACCATTGCGCACATCAGATTTCCTAGTTTTAGAAGACATCGTCCAGCTGAGAATTTATAGCATGACAGCTGAGCTTATCTGCGATAAAACCTCAAAAGTTATTCATTAGAGTATTTTGCATTGAGCTAATTGAGATCTCTGCTGCTGTTTTCAGATGGCAAAATATCACTGGGATAAATTGAAAGCTATTTGCAGCATTTATTGTGCGATGCAGAATGCTCATAATCTGGTCATAGAAAACAGAAAACAGGCCGGCCAGCATGGCTTTGTGAATGGGAGGTCTTACTTGACCAATTTGATGGAATTCTTTGAAGAAGTAAATAGCAGGAGACAAAGGAGAGTCAGCAGATGTTGGTTACTTAGATTTTCAGAAAGCCTTTGATAAGGTGCCACACGTGAGGCTGCTAAGGAAGATGAGAGTCCACTGTATCAAAGGGCCGATACTAGCATGAATACCAGGTTGGCTGGATGGCAGAAGACAAAGAGTGGCAATAAAGGGGGTTCGTTCAGCAGTCTTTGGTGCTGGGACCGCTACTCTTCACATTGTATATTAATGATTTGGACGAGGGGATTGAAGGCTTTGTGGCCAGGTTTGCGGATGATACAAAAATAGATGGAAGGGCAGGTAGTATAGAGAAAGCAGGGACTCTGCAGAAGGACTTGGACAGGTTGGGAGAATGGGTAGAGAAGAGGCAGGGAATATAGTGTAGCAAAGTAGAGTCGTGCATTTTGGTAGTAGGAATAAAGGTGTAGACTAATTTCTCAATAGGGAGAGAATCCAGAAATCGGAGGTGCAATGGGACTTGGTGCAGGATTCCTCAAATGTTAATCTGCAAGTCGAATTGGTAGTAAAGAAAGCAAACTCAATGCTAGCATTTATTTCAAGAGGGCTTGTATACGAAAACAGGATGTAATGCTGAGAAACTCTATAAGGCGCTGGTCAGGCCGCATTTGGAATATTGTGAGCAATTTTGGCACCATAACTGAGGAAGGATGTGCTGGCTCTGGAGAGGGTCCAGAGGAGGTTTACACGAATGATCCCAGGAATAAGTAGGTTAACCTATGATGAGCATTTGTCGGCACTGGGCCTGTACTTGCTGGAGTTGAGAAGAATGAGGGGGGACCTCATTGAAACATATAGAATAGTGAAAGGCTTGGATTGAGTAGATGTGGAGAGAATGTTTCCACTAGTAAGAGAGTCTTGGGCCAGAGGTCATAGCCTCAGAATTAAAGGAAGTTACTTTATGAAGATGAGGAGAAATTTCTTTAGTCAATAGGTGGTGAATCTGTGGAATTCCTTGTTACAGAAGGCTGTGTAGAGGCAAAGTCAGTGGATATTTTTAAGGCAGAGCAAGATTGATTTTTGGTAAGTACATGTGTCAGAGGTTATGGGGAGCAGGCAGGAGAATGGGGTTAGGAGAGATAGATCAACCATGATTGAATGACGGAGTAGACTTGATGGGCCGAATGGCCTAATTCTACTCCTATCACAAATGACCTGATGACCTTAAAATTTGAGGTAATTTCTTCCCCCTTTTGAAAAATCAATGATTAATATGTATCATGTTAGATGACAACTGTAAAGAAACAATGAAAAATTAATGACTGAATCGTTAGAATCTGAATGATGATCTCATAATACTCTGAATATAGAACGGTAGATTTGCATGAGCATAGACACAAAATGCTGGAGCAACTCAGCAGCTCAGGCAGCATCTCCAGAGAAAAGGTTCCACTGTTTGCATCCTTGTATCCTGTCCATTTGCACATCTTTCCCAGCAACAATGGGTTATTGTGGGCTCCACTGAGGTCATCTGTTGCCGTCCCTGCATTGTTCTGGCCTCCACTATCTTTCAGTCTGAAGAAGGGTTCCGACCTGAACCGTCACCTATTCCTTTTCTCCAGAGTTGCTGCCTGACCCTGCTGAGTTACTGCAGCATTTTGTGTCTATATCTTCGGTATAAACCAGCATCCGCATGACCATGATTTGATAAAATGGAAGAGCAGGAATATGAAGATTAACTTTTAACAGAGTGGATTGTGTGGGGCTGAGGCATGTGGTAAATGTGGAAGAGGTTGGGTGGGGTCCCAGCTAACCTAGAAACTAGGACAACTACAATGATGTGACCCGAACACACATTAAGATACAACACATATTTATTAAATCACTTACAGCATAGGAAACACAGTACGTTACAGCTCCGAACTGCTACATCTACTGACAGGCGTATGCAAGCTCTTGATATTATAAAGCACTTACTAGGCGGAGCCACTACTAACAAACACTATGATTGGCTAGCATGCAATAGCCAATCTACATCTCTTCTTGTAGAAATAAAGAAACACCGGCAGCTAAGCAATATAAGCAGAATATTATTCAATTCAATTCAATTCAATTCAATTCAATTCAACTTTAATGTCATTGCACAAATACGAGTATAGGTACAACGAAATGCAGTTTAGCGTCAGTCCGTAGTATAGTGCAATATAGAAATAAAAATAAAAATACAGAATAATCAAACAATAATCGAACAATGTGGACGGAGAGACTGGAGAAGTCTATCGGCGGGACTCCGAGTTCAGCAATGTGATGGTATTATTGTAGAAGCTGGTCCTCATCCTACTGGTACGAGACCTGAGGCTCCTGTACTGCCTCCCTGATGGGAGGAGGGCAAACAGTCCATGGTTGGGGTGGGAGGGGTCTTTAATGATCTTCCCGGCCCGTCTCAGACACCGTTTTCGGTGGAGGGCATCCATGGCAGGGAGCGGGGCACCGATGATGTACTGCGCGGTTTTCACCACCCGTTGTAGTGCCTTCCTGTCCGCTACGGTGCAACTGCTGTACCATACCGTGAAGCAGGTAGTCAGGATGCTTTCGATGGTACAGCGGTACAAAAGTTGGTCAGGATCTGGGGGGCAGGTGAGCTTTCTTGAGCCTCCTCAGGAAGTAAAGGCGCTGCTGTGCCTTTTTGATCAGTTTGGACGTGTTGAGGGACCAGGACAGAACATACTTGCAAAGTTATAGAAAATCGGCATATCTAACGGGCGGCCTACAAACCCGTCCAGCCCTCATGCGGTAGGAGGCCGCCTCACCTCCTTTCGTGGTAGAAAAGACTGGGGACCACTTGTCCACGCGCAAGAGGTTTAAGCGGCTTGCTGGACTTGTCGAAAAACCACTTTTGCTTGTCACATTTGATTTGCAATTGTTTCTGAATCGCAGGCGGGGAACGAACTTGTGGCTGCAACAGCTGCTGGGAGACAGGCAGGGGAGCACGTGTTTGGCGAGACATCAGTCGTTGGGCTGGAGAACCTAGTATGGGATCCCGTGCAATGTTTCGTAGATTGAGCAAGTCCAGGTATACGTCGGATTTGACAAGGTATGACCACTCCATGAGTTGTTTTGCACTCCGAACGGCGTGTTCGGCGAGTCCGTTGGACTGCGGGAACTCGGGAATGCTAGTAACGTGTTGAAAGTCCCATCACTTAGCTATGTTTTTAAAGGCTTGGTTGGTGAACTGTCTGCCGTTGTCAGACTGAATACGAGCAGGAGAGCCATGCACGGAGAGGTGCCGTTGCAGCTTCTCAATCACTGCCTCCGAAGAAATGGTATGCAGTAGGTCTATTTCGAACCAGCCCGAGTAAGAGTCAACAAGAACCAGATAGTGTTTCCCGTGCCACTCGAAGATGTCGGTGGCTAACGAGGACCATGGGAGAGGAGGGACTGGTTGCGGCAGTAAGGGCTGCTTCTGCTGATGTGGCATCAGGCTTTTATAGATAGCGCACGTTTCGGTTCTTTCGCGTATGTATTTGGTCATTCCGGGCCAGTAAAACATGCTTTGCGCCCTTTGGAGGGTTGCCCCCATGCCGGGGTGGCCCCTGTGGATGTCTTTATGGTATTCGTCCCGGAGGGCAGCTGCAACCACTGCCTTGTGGCCCTTGACTATGATTCCATCCTGTAGCACTTGTTAATCACGAACCAGGAAGTAGGGGCGTATTTCGAGCCTGTTTGTCAGGCGAACTGGATGACTGTAGACAGCAATTGTAAAGTCTCATCAGCAGCCGTGTGTTCAGCTAGGCTGCTCAAACAATCAGTTGGTGCAAACGAGACCTTCATAGCCGAGACCTTCATACCATGCAAACGAGACCTTCATACCATGTGGGACGACAGATGGCACAATGGGCTACGTGTTCGGCTGGCGACCGGAAGGTAGCCGGTTCGAATCCCGCTTGGAGTGCATACTGTCGTTGTGTCCTTGGGGCAAGACACTTCACCCATCTTTGCCTGTGTGTAAATGTAATGTAATTATGTGAAGCACATTGGGGTCAATGCAAGTTGACTAAAAATGTGCTATATAAATAAGATTTATATATATATAGCTGAGAATTCGTCCTGTTTGGAGAGTTGTTGTTCGTCGGTTCTGCGCGGGGCTCAGGATAGCGTGTCTGCTATGTGCATGTCTTTACCTTTCTTGTAGACGATGTTGAAATCAAATCGCTGCAGTTGCATCATTATTCCCTGTAGTCGTGCTGGGGCAACGTGGATTGGTTTGTTCAAAATGGTGACCAGCGGCTGGTGGTCAGTCTCGATGGTCACGGTTTTACCAAAGATGAAGTCCTTGAATTTAGTGCAACCACTGCTAGCAGTTCCTTTTTGATCTGGGCGTAGCACTGCTCAGTGTCAGTTAGCGTACAGGATGCATATGACACGGGCTTGAAATCGCTGTCGGTAATGGCCTGCAGGCACGCTGCGCCTAACCCGTACTGGGATGCATCGCAGGTGAGCGTTAGCGGTAACTTCAGATCGAAATAGGAGAGTGTAGATGCGCTAGCCAACTGCAGCTTGAGAGCGTCGAAGGCCCTTTGGTGCTGTGGGTATCAGGACCATGTCGCTTCCTTGGGTGTGAGCTCTCGCAGGGGGGCTGATATGTCGCTGAGGTTGGGAATAAACCTTCCCAGGTAGTTAACCATACAGAGGAATCGTTGTAAACTCATAACATCAGTAGGAACCGGCATTTCATTGATAGCTGCGTTTTTCAGCCGATCTGGTCTGAGTCCGTCGCTGGTAAAAACATGTCCGACGTAAGTGACCTCGGGAACTCGAAACCTGCACTTTAATGGATTGACTTTAAGCTGAATGTCTTTGGCACGGTCGAGTACTTTCTTCCGATTAGCGTCATGTTCAGCCAAATCTCGACCGTAGACGAGAATATCAACACGGGTTGATACTCACGGGTACTCTGCAAACAATTGTTCCATAGTGCGCTGGAAGACTTCGCTGGCGGAGTTGAGGCCGAAAGGCGTTCTTAGAAATTTGAAGCGGCCAAAGGATGTACCGATTGTAATGAGGTTGGACGAGTCTGGGTCTAGTGGGATCTGCCAAAAGGAACTTTTGCCACCCAGGACCGAGAATGCTGCTGCATTGCCAATCGGTGCAGTGACATCCTCTGTGGTTCGCATTGGGTAATGTGGGCGCTTGATGGCAGTGTTAAGATCTCTGGGGTTGATGCAGATACGGATCCAGTTTAGTTCATTGTCACGTGTACCGAGGTACAGTGAAAAGCTTTCGTTGTGTGCTAACCAGTCAGCAGAAAGACAAGACATGATTAAAATCAATCCGTTTACAGTGGATAGGTACCTGAGGAAGGAAAAACGTTTAGTGTAAGGTAAAACCAGCAAAGTCCGATCAAGGATAGTCCGAGGGTCACCAACGTGGTAGATAGTATTTCCGCACTGCTCTCTGGTTTTCCCACTCTTTGAGTTCATACAATGAGCCAGGGACTATTGACTATTATAAAACCGTAGTCAATATCCACGGAAAACTATTGTTTTGTGAGAAGGCGGAGATAAAATGCAGTTGTGCTGTAATAAAATCCTCGTTTGGTCTTCATCATGCTGGGAAAGAGCTTTTGCAATTCAGTTGCAGAAAAGTCAGGGATGACAATGTCATATTTTCCATTTGAGATGTGTTTCATAATCCTTCTGACCCTAGTTTGAACAGCACTATTCCTAAGTGAAATTTCAACTATTCAAATTTTAAATCAATCAATGCTATTATAATGTAACAGCATAACAGCCAGATCGCAGTGACTTAAAATCCATGGACAATGATTTCTCAAGTTTACGATTATCTGCCAACAAGTGATGGTATCATACAATAAAGAATCACTATTGGTAATGAGATCACAAATACAGGTGAGAGAAACAGCATGGATCTAAGCTAAGAAGAAGACATTTTAAATGGGATCTGAGGGACACCATTTTTTATGTAGAAAGTAGTTGATATTGTAGAATGTTGGTGGAATCAGATATAATCATTATGTTGAGATAGACATCAACAGGCTGGTGTGGAAGGAAATGAACCTAATGCAGGCAAATGGGATTAGTGTTGTTGTGCTGAAGGGCTGTCATATGGGCCAAAGGGCCATTTCTGAACTGTTTGACTCGATGAATCTGTGACTAATATTGATGGAAGATGTATAATCTTGGCACACTTCAGTCAAGTCTCATCAATTTTCTGTCATTGCTAACATTCACCTTATCTTCAATGGCGTCAATCTGGACTCTCTGTTGTCTGATAGTCTAAAAGCATGGCCCTGAAATCCATTGATGATGAGCAGCAAGACCCGGAGCGTGGCCTTGCATCACCCGGCGCAGCTTTAATGGCCGCGGGACACTTACCATCGCCCGCCGGGGGCTTTGACTCTGACATCGGGAGGAGAATGAGGAGTGCAGGGGAGAGATAAGACTTTGCCTTCCATCACAGTAATGGGGCTTTCTCACGGGGTGACTTGACGCAAGAGTTAACCAGAGTTGAACATCATGGGAACCTCGTACGATAACCGTACGGCATTCGTGGACCACCATGGACCACCGTGGCGTTAACGGCAGGTACTCGTGTAACTTGCTGACTCGGGAAAAAATTCAAGCAATCTTGAATTTCTCCAAGAGTGACTTGTACACTTGTGGTTGAACATTGAAACATTATATGGACGTAGTGGCCAGTGCGATATCCATAATAACTCTTGCTGTTACCGTGGGAACTCCTGCGAACGGTGAACCCGGAAGCTGGACAGAGGGGACAGAAGGTGAGTAAAAAAGATGGTCTCAATATCGCCAATGGAACATGTGTCCATCGAGGGCGTCCCACTTCATTGTCATTGTTGGAGAATCTTTTTCACTGGAACACTTACAGAGATAGCTCCCAGAATAGCTCAAAGAAAACGGGTAAAGCATGTCAGCTGCATAAAATTTGATGATCGCCTTACAGGTTTCTCGGACAATACCACAGATGATGTTGGTGGCGACAAGAAAGTTGTAAGATAGACTTTTATAAGAATCGCCTGAGGCCAAGTAGCGGAGGGTGATTGCTATGCGCAACCCTGGTTCTAGTGCCTTTCTCATTATAGTGTCAGTCTTCTTCAGCAGAGGTTCCAAATTATTCTTCAGCTCATTAAAGAGCTCGGGTGAAATTCTGATAAAGTTTGTGAATGCACTTTTATCCTCTTCGCACAGCACATTAAGCAGTTTATCATATTGTCCAAATAGAGGTCTCCGTTGAAAGATGGGCTTCACCCAGTGAGACTTCCTCTTAATTCTCTTTTTAATTAATCTCACCCTTCTGCCTTCACGCAAGCGTCCTCGATTCACATAGAGGGCTGCTGCATACAGCGCGTCAATGAAAAACACCACCATCCTGTACTCGAGACTACTTAGTACAGGCATGTCTCCAAATGAGCCAATTCAACCAAGGAAGGATATTTATAGTGTGTGGAAAAAAAAGTTACATCATTTGTGCCACGTGATGATTTAACAACACTTCACAGTTCACAATGTTCATTCAAGTTTAACTGGAAAGCTTGGGAGACGGACAAGTCACTCGCACAAATAACAGAAATGCCGAGTACCCGTGGGAACTCTTTATCTACCCCCCGTTATATTGTGTGCTATCGTGCTAGATAACGACCATTTCACTCTGGTTACATCTTGCGTCAAGTCGCCCCATGAGAAAGCCCCATGAGGAGGAGATTCACTGTGATGGATGTTTGTGTAAATTGTGTTGTGTCTTGGTTCTTTTTCTTGTGTGTATGACTGCAGAAACCAAATTTCGTTTGAACCTCAATGAGGTTCAAATGACAACTAATAAATTGTATTGTATTGTATTGTATTAAAACACTATGTAGCACTAACTACATAGCATATAGCATAGTTTACTTTGCATCCATAATTTAACTCAATGGAACTAAAATTCAGAGGCAGGCTGCAATCACCTGTCACTTTTTCCAGGGATGAATTTCTGGGCAAAAAGCCACTGATTTTGCAGCTCAGAAAGAAGGCTCGGTGATCAACATTCAACTGGCTTACGGCTGCCCACAGATTTTATTAGATTTTGAGCAGCAACGTGTTCATAGTGAGCTTGATACGTCCTACACAGGTGAAGGGCTTGCAACGTCAGTGCAAGTAACAATCAAACATTTTGAAGAATCTTTACTGTTTAAATCAATCTAATGAGGGGGGAAATTAGATCAAAGACAGCAAGAACATTATTTTTAATTTAATGATAACCCAGTAAGAATCAACATTTGAAGTAATAAAAACATGTAAAAGCACATTTTCAATGGACAACTTGAACAATTTTGGGCATTTTTTAATGGAGAAAATGTTACATTTAGTTTTGTTGAGTTTAGACGTACAGTGCAGAAATAGGCCCTTCAGATCACCAAGTCCAGTGATTCCCGTACACAACACTATCCTGCACACACTAAGGACAATTTACAACCAAAACCAATTAACCTACAAACTTGTACGTCTTTGGAATGTGGGATGAAACCGGAGCACATGGGGAAACCTGCCCGGTGATGGGGGAGAACGTACAAACTCCATACAGACAGCACCTGTAGACTGGATCAAACCAGGGTCTCTGGTGCTATGGGGCAGCAACTCTACCGCTGTAACACCGTGCTGCCCTTCACATCTCCATGGCATCTGTGGGGATCATCCTTATCGGTTGGAATATTGACTGACAACAGGCAGGTGGAACTTAAAGGAGAGGGTTGGACAAATTAGCCAACAACGTTCCATTATAGAGGTTAACTGCGTTTGGTCACCAGGCAGAAATTACTGTCCTGTTTGCTCTTTAATAACAGAGCTGGTGAAACAATCCTGGTCAGTGTGCCCTGTGGCACTGACTGGCTACTTCAGATGTTCGTCTGTTGTTGCTGATTGTGAATGTGTGCCCAGTTAAACATTATTTATGTCTGAGCAATGTATTCAATGGATTAATTTCAGAAACAGGGTACCATTGCTACCAGAAAAAAAGGTACAAAGTGCTGGAGTAATTCAACGGGTCAGGCAGCATCTCTGGAGAACAAGGATAGGTGGCCTTTCAGGTCGGGACCATTACATTTAATGCTGCCAACCGCGGATTAAATCAGGTCCAGGAAAGCAGGTCAGGACCCTGCTGCACTATTAGGACAATTACAGCGGCTGGGATCACACTGAGGGCTGTTTTATTGAGCTGTTCATCAGCACCAGTCCACTGTAAGTGCATCATAACAGCAGACAGAGCACATTATGTATTGGCACCGATTCAGCTCCTGTGACAGTTTTATTGAAACTGACATACTTTTGATGGTAACATTGAAGAATAGCTATGTTAACATTTAATTCCACTTGACGACCAATGTGATAAATGATTTATTTAAAAAAGAGAAAGCTGAGTAATTGGATGCATGGTTAGCTGATCAATAAAGAAGCATTGATGTTATTGTCTTAATTAATTAATGGGATATGAGTGTCTTTATTGTGCATACTTGTTTGTCCTTGGGAAGATGCTGGTAATCCACCTGTTTGTTTGACTGCAATACATGTGGGGAAGGTACTCGTATACTCTTATAGTTTCATTGGGCTGGGATAATAAACGACCAGTGATCTATTTTTATGTTCAAGACGATGTGTGACCTGGATAGGATCTTGTTAATGACATTTCTGTTCACCCTCGGCCCTTGTATTTGCTTGGTGATGGAGATTATGATTTGGGAGGTATTGCTGATGCTTTGACACATTGCTATAGCGCATTTAGTAGACACCGCAAAGCAGAAGATCATAAAATCTTATGGGGTGGTAAAGTGGTGCAGCAATAGAGCTGCTTTCTTAAACCTGTGTTTAATCCTGTAAATCTGTTCTACTTATATGTTAACCAATACTAACACATAAATGCTACACACCATTATTATCTATAATTAAGTCCGGATTTTTATCAAACCGGCATCATTCATACTAACGGCTCCTGACACAAGCTGCAAGTCGTGATGCAGACACAGTGATGCCAACATGCTGTGTAACTTTATTATATGCAATAAACCTGTTGGATCTTTACTTTGAGTATCAGTCAGTTGCTCTACAGTCTTGACTGCGGATGCTGTCTGTATGGTGTTTGTATGTTTTCCCTGTAACTGTGTAGGTTTTCTCTGGTTTCCTCCCAGACTCCAAAGGCATGCAGGAATGTAGGTTAATTAGCTTAGATAAAATTGTAAATTGTCCCTAGGGTAAGGTTTAGTGCTAGTGTACAGGGTGATCGCTGGTCAGCGTGGACCTAAAAGTGGTTTTAAAAAATCATATGATATAGGTGCAGAATTAGGCTAATGGAGTCTGCTCTGCCTTTAGATCATGGCTGATTTATCTTTCCCTCTCAACACCATTCTCCTGCCTTCTCCCTGTAACCTTCAACAGCCTTACTAAGCAAGAACTTTATCAATCTCTGCTTTAAAATGGTGACAAAGAAACACCAAGATGAGATTATAAACTTCCTAGTGAGGGTACAGGGCATGTCCCACCAGCATGCGACTGCATGCGGCGAGCGTGACCAAACCGGAAGCAGGGGCCGCGTGGAGGTCGAGTGATCCCGTACGAGTTGACGTGAAGTTCGAGCGAAGTTCGCGCTAGGCGTATGCCGTCAAGACGTTGCGTACGGTATCGAGACGGTGCGTACGGCCTCAATGTGGCTGCGGGCCGGCAGGCCGTTGCCACGCGGAATTTTTGAACAGTGTCAGTTTTTCGGAGTCCCGTGCGATGTCGGGACCAGCTCCGCACAACTCCATATGGCTCCGGCGATCGAAGTGGGACTGGCCCCACGAGGCCGTATGGCTCAAGCGACCATGTTAGGTCGCGCTTGCCGCCTGCAGTCGTATGCTCGTGGGACAGGCCCTTAAGGCTCTGCCAGCGTTGGTTTAGAGCATTCTCACCAGTGCTTGATACAACCCAGTGATTATAATCAGTGTCAACATGGATCAAGAATCCAAGCAGGAGATTACTAACACCAGGCTGTACAAAACCTGGGAGTGGAAGTGATGCACTGGTCACAGGGTACGGCCAGTCAGTCACCCACTGTGAGCCTATTACAATCTATCACAACCTGTTTATATAAGGTTGGTGCATCTCCGAAGTTTTTGCCCAAAGGCAAATATTGATGACCAGTGATCTTAATGAGAGTTATCGAGGAGAAACGAGAGAAAAGCAGTTTACACCATGTGGTTTTGCCTTATTTTAATGGGTGTTGCAGTAAAACACCCTCAACATTGAATAAATGCAGGGATTAAAGACAATAAACTGTCCTTATATGCTAGTTTTTATGAAACCAAATAAATACCTTTTGAATTTTCTTATTTTCTGCTTCTTTAAGTCCCGAATGCCTGTGAGAATGTCCCCATAACCAGTCAGCAGTCCATGAAAGATAACTATTGTTTACTTTAACCATTACTGTTCAAATAGCAAGGAGCAATGGAGCCTCAAAATAAAGTGTCGGTTAATGTATGGCAAGGAAATAGTTAATTCTCAACATTAACTGTTAGATTCTTCCTGATAATTGGGTTTCTGTCAGAAAAGTCATTTAGGTTTGATGTGAAATTAAATTCACTCGAAAGAAGACTTTTCCACTAATAAGCATTCAGGTATAACTTTTCTTTGTCCCAAGTTTAGAGATATCTTTCAGCAGTTCTCCGAGTGGTGAATTCCTCGAAAGGCCCATCTGTGAAAGCCGAGTGATAACTGAGCTGTAAGAGTACATTTCGTTCATGTAGCTGTCTTTAGTTATTTGTTCAGTTGACAGTTCCGTCACGGCTTAGACATCTGAGTTATTTCTTCATGAAACTGAAGTCATTTGACTGGATACGGTGTTATTCCAAAACATTGTGCTTTACGTATAATCGGATTGAAAGAAGTTATGAAATGAAAACAAAATGTTGTCAAGGCTAGTAATAAATTCCCCACTTAATCATTAAACCATAATTGTCACAAGTTTTTGTGCAGTTATGATAAGATTTATATATCACCGAATGTTTGCAACAGTTAGTACAATTGTCCTCGCATACTTACTTCTCATGAAAACTAATAAATAGCTTCGAATTTTCTTACTTTGTTGAATAACATGAACTTAATGGTGGGACAGACTTGATGGGGTGAATGACCAATTGTTTTCACGTGTCTTATGATCTTATCATCTTATGGTCCAAGTGATAGTCCTTGCCAACCATTAAATACCCATTAACCCTACCCTAATTATTTTATTCTTTCCATCAACTATCCCCTCCTACTCCCCTCCCACCCCCTCCAGATCCTTTTACTTACTTTACAGTGGCCAATTAACCTACCAACCTGCCTTTTTCACATCATTAAGTCTACAAAGCCCTCAATGGGCTTGCCCCCTCCTACATTAAAAGTCTTCTCACCCACCACTGCACCTCCAGGCCCCTCAGATTGGCCGACTTGGGGCTGCTGAATATCCCGCGGTCTAGGCATAAGCTTAGGGGCGACCGCGCTTTTGTGGTTGCAGCTCCTAGACTGTGGAACAGCATCCCCCCCTTCCCATCAGAACTGCCCCCTCCATCGACTCCTTTAAGTCAAGACTAAAAACTTATCTATTCTCCCAAGCCTTTCCTGATGTCCACTGAGCAAGGGCTATATGTATATATGTATGTAGTGTTGTTTATACTATTCTTATAACAAATGTAAAGCACTTTTGCCAAGAGAGTTGTTTTTTAAATGTGCTATATAAATAAATGTGACTTGACATGTGACTTGACTTAAAGTAATAAAGTGATTTAGAGCAATTCTGCATGTTGCTGCTTGGTTGCAGCCCCGTTAGAGCTCCTTAAGAAAACAGTGTTGACTTTCAAATGGAAAGAATAGTGGGAATACACTTATGTTAGCCAAGCTAAGGCATTTGAGATGCTGCAAATGCTGGTTAATACAAAACATGACACAAAGTGCTAGAGTAACTCAGCAATTCAGTAGAACATGGATAGGTGACGTTTTGGGTCAGGACCCTTTTTCAGACTGAAGAAGGGTCCCGACTGAACCGACACCTATCGATGTTCTCCAGCCTGACCTACTGAGTTACTCCAACACTTTGTGTTCTCTTTTGAAGTTGAAGCAAGCTTGCAGAATAGTGTCATTTTCACTCAGGTAAACGAAGTGAATGTAAACTTTAACGTTGAATTGCATTTCAGTACGGTCGGATCTATCTTGGTGATCGTGATTAATGAGGGCGTTTTTGATAAAGAAAATTTTGAATTGCAATGTGAATTTGGATTTACAGATTTGATCAACTGATCAATCTAAATGCTTCTATTTTTAAACAAGCACTTAAAAGAATCGCTGCAGGCAATACGAATAGTTGAAAGTATGATATGCATAGCAAAGAGTGCGTAATGAATGCTTGACCTTTCAAAAACTAATTTGATTAGTATTTGATTACAAGAGATATAATTGAAATTTAGCCCTCTATACTGGGAGTTTTTGCTTCAACATGACCCACTTAAACCTGTTTTTGGTACAGGCTGTTGTTATTAATCTCCTTATATATTGCATAACTATTGCGACAGGACAGGTTCATTTCAGGTTTCGTGTGTGGAGACCTAAGGAATTGTAAAATATATTAAAGATGAGGGAATAGATAAATTAATAAAGATGGCTCGGTTCTTGTCTGTGCCAAGAGGGACCTAGCTATCAGAATTACGTTAATCTGAATTTCCTATTTATAGGTCTTCTGCAGGTGTCTATCATTCCTGCATTATCATGGAAATATAAAAATAAACCTTGCCATTATTTTAAAGGGGAGCATGGGAGTTCTCTCAATGTCCTGCTCAATCCTTAATCCTCAATCAATATCATTTACTCTTCATATGCCTATTTCTACTATTCAGTCTACTTGCAATTCTACAGGTCATTGCTTAGACTGAAGAAGGGTCTCGACCTGAAATGTCGACCGTCTATTTCCTCCACAGATGTTGCCTGACCCGCTGGGTTCCTCCAGCAATTTGTTGACTTCATTGTCAACATCGCGAAAGACATTATCTGGTCACAATGAAATTCAAAATGGCGACCTGGGACATGGACGGCGAGCGATGACTGTCAGAGACGAGTGATAATGTGTTCATGAGCCATGGTGGAGGAGGTCTCGGAGTGGGCAAGTCAACGGAGTGGGCCGCTGAAGGGCCCTGAACATTATTTTTGTCTGCACTTTCTCTGGTGCTGTAACTCTATATTCTGCACTGTGTTTCCTTTCTCCCTTTTCACTACCTGTGATACTCACCTGTGGTATAATTGTACTCATGTTTGGTATGATGTGGCTGGATGACACACAAAAGAATGTTTTCACCGTATCTTGGTACATATGTCGATAATAAACTAATACTAGCAATGTTACAAAATTTTGAGATTTAAAAAATCAAGTCTGCAATTTATCCCATCAGATAAAGCATAACAATAAGTTTAATTTGACACCAAATTCACTTTCATATCTCAAGTATTAAAAAAGTTATGACCATTTTCATACTCGGAAATTAGCATCTTGTTCCCTATTGATTTTCAATGGACATTACAAAAAAGCTGTGATCTTGGATAATCAAAAGCCCATTTCTTAAGGAAAGATTAACATTTTTAAATAGCCTAAGTGTCCAAAGATTATTCACAAATAATTCACAATATAACATGATTTTTATATCTAATTTACATTAATTTATAGGCCAAATGGAAGGAATTTAGTGTTCAATTGCTGTAAATAAATGCCCATTTAAATCGGCTTTCTAGTGGGTTCATGTGGAACGCGCTGGTTTAGAACGTTGACATAGCGCTGGATTAGTGCCCTCAAATGCCGAGAAAAATACTGCGGGATATAAAAAGCCCAAAATGAACTACTCGCTATAGATAACTTGATATATAGGGTTATATATATGCCCCATTTAATGTAAAAATAAGGTACATACCTTTAATTGTTTGCTCTATAAAACCCTGGGGCTGCGAGAGGTTGCGGAATGAAACAGTAATTTTAAAACTATTAGAACTATATTATCGAGGCCTATAAAACTAATAATACCTTTTGCGACCGGGTCTTGCAGCGATTTTTCGTTAATGATTTACTAGGCTGAACATGTGCGATTAGTACAGCCTAGTAAAAATCGCGTTTTAAACCCACCCCCTCCAAACAGCGCCAAAATCGCGGCCATGGCTGAGGGCAGATTCCCAATGACGATTCAGGTAGGTTTTGTAACATACCTACTAATACCAATACATCGTGCTTTCTCGGGTCCAATGCCAGGAGGAGCCACAATGGCATAGGAAGGAAACTCCCGTGAGACGCCACAGAGCTGTAGAAGAACAGATTCTTCTTTAGGAGACCCTGGGTCCTGCTGCTGACCTTGAAGGCACTGGAGGCATTAACCTTTCTAAATTTAAACTCAGGAAAATCACAATCAACAGGGAAGTAGGATGGAACAAATAGTTGGTGCTGTGTGTGGACAGGTCTTCAGGACCTGATGTTCTTGCAAGAAGTGGCAACTGAGTTTAAGGAATTTTAAAGAAATTTACATTTGCTGAAAAAGTAAATGTAACTCCTTTATTGAAAATGGAGGTGGGATCGAAAGAGAAAGTAGTAGGTCAATTACTGTTCCAGCAAGAACGTTGGAAACTATTGTTAGTGATGGACATGAACAGAGTGTGGACACAAATAAATATTTTTATGAATGGCAAGATATTATTTTATAATTCATATGAATTAATTCATTAAAGGCACAAAAGAGTTTAATTTTTAAGTTTGTTGAAGACACATCATTAGGTAGAGGTATAATGTGTGAAGGGGACACAAAGAGACCACAATGAGATATTTAGAAGTGTAAGCGGGTTGATAATATATTGAAAATTAAGTATTAAAAAAGTGAACAAATATGAAATTATACCTTTTGGCAGAAAAATTGAAAAGGAGCATGTTATCCATACTGAGAGATTGCAGGGATCTGAGATTCTGAGAGAATTTGGTGTTCGCGTGCATGATTTACCAAAGTAAAAATCAAAAGCACCTAATGCCTGATTGGATGTAGAGAGGATGTGTCCTCTTGTGGAAGAATCTAGCCATTGTTTAAAAATAAGAACTCACCCATTTAAGGGGCTGTAAACATACAAGACAAAAACATAATTAAAATCAATCAGACGTGACCTTATTAAATGCTGGAGCAGGTTGAGTAATTGCTTGACCTATTCCTGCTTCTAATTTTATGTTTAGCAAAGAACTGCAGATGCTGGTTTAGAAACATAGAATTATAGAAACATAGAAAATAGTTGCAGGAATAGGCCATTCGGCCCTTCGAGCCTACACCGCCATTCAATATGATCATGGCTGATCATCCAAAGCAATATCCCATACCTGCCTTCTCTCCATACCCCCTGATCCCTTTAGCGACAAGGGCCACATCTAACTCCCTCTTAAATCTAGCCAATGAACTGGCCTCAACTACCTTCTGTGGCAGAGAATTCCACAGATTCACCACTCTCTGTGTAAAAAATGATTTTCTCATCTCAGTCCTAAAAGACTTCCCTCTTATCCTTAAACTGTGACCTCCCCAACATCGGGAATAAATTGAAGATTGAAAATTTAAATTGAAGATAGACACAAAATGCAGGAGTAACTACTGAAGAAGGCTCTCAGCCCGAAACATTACCCATTCCTTCTCTCCAGAGATGCTGCCTGTCCCGCTGAGTTACTCTAACATTTTGTGTCTATCTAATTATATGTTTATTTGTTTCTGCTCCCATCTGGTTTTAAGGCAGCAGGTTCCAAGCCCTCACTATTTATTGTGTGAATATTTGCCTTTAATTCCTCTGAATACTTTTCCTAATTGACTTAAAACCTTGTTCTCTATTTATGACCCCATCTGTTAAGTGACTGTTTTCAATGTGGTTTCCAGAAAGGGATCAGATTATGGTAGAATATTAACTACCATGTTAGATTCAATTCCTCCTCCCATCATCAAGAATCAGCACTTACATAGGCTCTTTGCATAAATATGCTCAAAGTATTATTGACATTTTGAGTAAGGCTTGATGCCAATATCAATCTAGGGTCTTAAATATGTTAGAGCTCCTTCAGTGAACTTCATAAGCCGGACTGATACTTTCGTTATTTTGATTCAAAATTCAAACATCACCTTCTACGGATCTGAAGCTACTGGGTACAGGAGTAGCATTAGGCCATTCGGTCCATCATGTGTACACCACCATTTATGCAGGTCTGATCTATCTTTCCCTCTCAACCACATTCTCCTGCCTTCTCCCCCATAACCCCTGACACCTAATCAAGAATCTATCAATCCCCGCCTTAAAAATATCCATTGACTGCCTCCACAGCCTTCTGTGGCAATGAGTTCCACAGATTCACCAATCTATTCTTCCTCAAGAAATAGCAAAACCTTATGAAAGTTCCATGATGATTTATGTGTATAACACGGGAAGCTTTGGTGATGTGAATAATAGAAATTAGTCCACTTAATCAATTACCTCATATCAAGTTCAAGTGAGTTTATTGTCATGTGTCCCTTTATAGGACAATGAAATTCTTGCTTTGCTTCAGCACACAGAACATAGTAGGCATTTACTATAAAACAGATAAGTGTGTCCATATACCATAATATAAATATATACACACATGAATAAATAAACTGATGAAGTTCAAATAACAGAAAATGGATTATTAATAATCAGAGTTTTGTCCGAGCCAGGTTTAATAGCCTGATGGCTGTGGGGAAGTAGCTATTCCTGAACCTGGTTGTTGCAGTCTCTAGGCTCCTGTACCTTCTACCTGAAGGTAGCAGGGAGATAAGTGTGTGGCCAGGATGGTATTATCCCTGGACCACTGTTTCTTCAGAAACGTATTCTTTGAACGAATATCCAACATTTTATCTGATTTTATATATCTGATCTGATACAATCTTTAACTTCTTTAAATGAGCCAGTGTCGGTGAACCCGGAGAAACGCATGCAGTCACAGGGAGAACATGCAAATTCCACACAGACAGCACTCGAGATCAGGATCGAACCCGTGTCTCCGGCGCTGTGAGGCAGCAGCTTAGCCACATCAAGTGAAGATCTAATATCACCATAATTATTCATCTAGACTCCTATCAAAGAAGCTGCCAGCAAGATGTTCTACACTTATTGTTGGAGAAACTCAGCAGATGAGGCAGCATCTATGGAGCGAAGGAATAGGCGACGTTTCGGGCCGAGACTCTCCTTCAGTCTGAAGAAGGGTCTCGACCTGAAACGTCGCCTATTTCCTTCGCTCCATAGATGCTGCCTCACCCGCTGAGTTTCTCCAGCTTTTTTGTCTACCTTTGATTTTTCCAGCATCTGCAGTTCTTTCTTAAACACTACACTTATTGTTAGTAACTGGCCAAACTCTTGCAAATATCAATGAAATATACTGGAGATGCAATAAAAAGCATCACTAATAGAGTCCAACTCATTAAGGTATAGAAGTGACGAGTAAATATCTGGCGAGAAAGAAATACCTTCAGCTATTGGTTTGTAACCTTTTTGAATGTCATAACAAAATCAACACCTGAAAGCCAAAGTAGAAACAAAATTTCTTGAAGATATTACACCTTATCAGTTATTTCTTTCCCTTTGACTTTGCATCTCAAGTTAAAACATGTTTTCAATCAGGATGTCTAAGCGGCTAGGGTTGCTGAAATCAATTGTGCTGAATTTCAGGAGCAGAATACAATGCCGAACCTCCACTCTGTTTAGGAAGGAACTGCAGATGCTGATTTACACCGAAGATAGACACAAAATGCTGGAGTAACTCAGCGGGACAGGCAGCATCTCTGGGGAGAAGGAATGGGTGACGTTTCAGGTCGACACCCTTCTTCAGACCTCTACTATGTACAATCTTTTGAGCCACCAATCCTGAAATTATTTTCAGGCAATAGAAGGGTAGAAGAGCAGAAAGAACATCAACAACAAGAGAAGTTATGGTGAGAAAATGTACTGTAACTAATGAGAGATAAATATGAGAAATAATACTGTGATCAATATCAGTTTCACTGTACATGTATAGTGACAATAAATGGCATATCTATCTATCTATATATCTATATCTATCTTAGAGAGATGGAAGAAAAGACAAATTAAAAGTGGTCTGACTTTGATCATGCAAACTATTTTGAAGCAATTGCAATCTCCTCATTTTTTAATAATGTTATTTTATTTAAATTCCTTTTCATGAAACTCTTGGTTCCCTGACATTTCTGAGAAGTTATTTTGGGCCCCCTTCTGTGAAGAGCAGAGCAAAGTGATTGTCTAATTGCTCTGTCATTTCTTTATTCCCAGTATGAATTCTTCTGTTTCTGAATCATTCATCTGTGAAGTGTATTGTGTTGTGTGAACCATGCACCTCACACTGGCACCATCCACTTCTGCTTCTGTTTTCATGACTCACTCAGTGTCACTTGAAACCATAAATTACACCTCCACCGTCTTACCTGCATTTTGTTATGACATTTAGTTTTAGTTTTTGTTTAGAGATACAGCGCAGAAACAGGCCCTTCGGCCCGCCGAGTCCGCACGCACGCACGCACTAAGGACAATTTACATTCCCAACAACCCGATTAACCTACAAACATGTAAGTCTTGGGTGTGTGGGAGGAAACCAAAGATCTCAAAGGAAACCCACGCAGTCACGGGGAGAACGTACAAACGCCGTACAGCACCCGTAGTCAGGATTGAACCCGGGGTCTCTGGCGCTGTAAGGCAGCAACTCTACCGCAGCACCACCATACCACCCCTGGTACCATCGTACCTGTTACCTATTGCTTTCATAAGTTCATAAGTTCATAAGTTATAGGAGCTGAATTAGGCTATTCAGCCCATCCAGTCTACTACGCCATTCACTCGTGGCTGATCTATCTTTCCCTCTGAACTCCATTCTCCTGACTTATCTCCATAGCCCATGATACCCGTACTAATCATGAATCTATTAATCTCCACCTTAAAGCCTGCTAGGCATTACCTCGATCCTCCTCTCTTCCAGCTCTTTTCCCACCCCCACATCCCCACCACAATCAGTCTGAAGAAGGGTCCCATCCCGAAACGTCACCTGTCCATGTGCTCTGAAGATGCTGCCTGACCCGCTGAGTTCATCCAGCTTTGTGTCTTTTTTTGTAAACCAGCATCTGCAGTTCCTTGTTTCTCATGAACTATAATGTTATGGAAAATCCTTTGTAGCTGTTTCCCATTCCCCCCTCACCAATGGCATAAGCATTCAGATCCATTCTCAGTGTTTATTTGTACATCTCTTACTGTGTACACTTTCAATAAAGAACAAGCAGGACTTCAAGTATAAAAAGTATTTTGCAGTATGGTTGGATCCTTTGCTTATTCCCTGAATAAAATATCAAATGGAATTCAGTCAATCACCAACAGGTTAATATTCTGTGCAAATTTTTCTAATGCTTCAAAATATTTCTTGTTAATTTTTCGTTCTGTGCTTCATTCCATTTTCTCTCTCCAGGGCATGAAATAAAATAGTGCTACAAATCTTAGCTCAGCCATGTTATAGGAAATTGTAAGTGAAAAGCCAACAGATCCATCTCCATTGCAACAATATATCTAATCTTCAGATAAGTGCATATACACATGGGAATTTCAGCCCGTGGTAAATAGGTAAAGCTTCATCCTCTTTGTTCATTACCTTGTCAAACCCAACTTCCTGGGGAAAAAGAGGGACAAAGTGCTGAAGTAACTCAAAAGGACAGGCAGCATCTCTGGAGAACATGTTCTTTTTTGTCTTTTTTTGTAAGCCAGCATTTCAGTTCCTAGTGTCTAACTTCCTAGAAACTTGAAATGAAGATGTACAAATAAAGCACCTGGAGAAAACCCTTGTGGTCACGGAGAGAACAAATAAACTCCGTACAGACAACAACCGTCGTCAGGACCAAACCTGAACCTCTGCCGTTGTAAGGCACCAAATCTACCGCTGCACCATTCCTGGAATTTCCTGGACAGATTTGCTCCCACATTCCAAAGACATGAAGGCTTGTAGGCTAATGGGCTTCTGTAAATTGTCCCTGGTGTGTAGGATAGTGCAAGTGTACAGGGGATTGCTGGTCGGCACAGACATGGTGGGTTGAAAGGCAGTGTTGTATCACTAAACTCAACTAAACTGGCAGACAGGACAGACAGGAGCATGGCAAAGAAAGAAGAATTGCCCGATGGTTTCAACTCCATTTCTTTCAGTATTAGAGGTGGATGATCACAGGGTGTGGAATGATTCAGGGGGCTGAGATATAATAGCTGCAAGAGAAACAAGGGCAGGACTGACAGATCAGTGTTCACCCCCAGGGTAGAGATGCTACAAACGTGACAGAGGTGAAGGTAAGAGAGGAGGGGTGTGGGTGGGGAGGTGCCTTTTTGATCAGGTAGGATATTACTTCAGTATCTTGAGAGGATAGTCCTGAGGGGTTATCCAGTGAGGACTGATGAATTAAACTTAAAAACAGGAAGGGGGATTTAAACTTCCTTAATATCGATTGGGTTCCCCAGAGAGTACAGAGCCTGGATGGGATGAAATTTGTTAAACATGTCCAAAAAGCTTTCTTAATCAATATAGAGGACCCTATTAGAGAGGGTGCAACATTGGACCTACTCTGAGGGTACAAGGTAGGGCAAGTATTGAAGTGTCAATTGGGGGTCACTTTGTGATCAGTGACCATAATTCTATTGGTTTTAAAGCAGTTATGGAGAAGAATAGTCCTGGTCCACAAGTTAAGATTGTAAATTGGGACCACACCAATTTTCCAGACTTTGGGTCGGAACTTGTGGAGGTCGGTTGGGCAAATCTGTTTTCAGGTAAGAAGATGGCTGGAAAATGGGAGGCTTTCAAAATTGAGATAAGAAGAGTACAGGTGCAGCAGTTTCCTGTTAGTGGGCAAGGGCAACCTTAGAAGGTTTAGGGTACCCTGGTTGAAGAGGGGTGTTGAGGCTCTAGTCAGGAAAAATGAGACATACGCCAGATTTTGGGGAATTGTGAATGAGCAAATCTCTTGGCAAGGATTTAAGAAGTCACGCAGAAGGGCATGAGATGAGATGAAATGGATCTGGCAGGCAAATTAAAGTAAAATCCTCAGAGATTCTATAGATAGATTAATAGTGAACTAGCTATAGAGATTCTATAGCTAGATTAATAGATTAATAACAAGGGAGAAAATTGATCCTCAAATATCAACATGGCCATCTTTGTGTAGAACTACAAGAGATGGGGAAGATATTACATGAATATTTCACATTCACTTTTACTGAGGAGAAGATCATGGAGGTTAAGGAATTGAGGCATAGGTGTTGTGATGTTTAATCCATGTACGAGTTACAGGAGGTATTGGTGGTTTTAAAATTCAATAGGATGGATGAATTCCCAGGATATAACCAAGGACGTGGACCTTGTGAGAAGCCAGAGAAGAAATTGCAGAGGGCTTGGCAGAGATATTTGCGTCATCATTAGCCACAGCTGTAGTTCTGGAAGATGGGAGGCTGTTACTGTTGTACTGTTATTTAAGAAGGGCAGCAAGGACAAGCCAAGGAACTGCTGGCTGGTAAGCTGGATGTCAGCAGTGGGAATGTTCTTAGGGACTAGGATCTACCAGCATTTGGATAGGCAGGGATTGATTCGACCGGACACTCAACATGGAATTGTGCCTGGGAAATTGCATCTCACAAATCTGATGGACTCTCGGAAGAGGCCACCAATAGGGTTGATGACAGGGCACTGGATATTGTCTACATGGACTTCACCAAGGCCGTTGATCTAGGTTTAGTTTAGTTTAGAGATACAGCGCAGAAACAGGCCCTTCGGCCTACCGAGTCCGCACCGACCAGTGAACCCCTCACATTTACGTACACTCTCCTACACACACTATAGCAATGTTACAAAATTTTGAGATTTAAAAAATCAAGTCTGCAATTTATCCCATCAGATAAAGCATAACAATAAGTTTAATTTGACACCAAATTCACTTTCATATCTCAAGTATTAAAAAAGTTATGACCATTTTCATACTCGGAAATTAGCATCTTGTTCCCTATTGATTTTCAATGGACATTACAAAAAAGCTGTGATCTTGGATAGTCAAACGCCCATTTCTTAAGGAAAGATTAACATTTTTAAATAGCCTAAGTGTCCAAAGATTATTCACAAATAATTCACAATATAACATGATTTTTATATCTAATTTACATTAATTTATAGGCCAAATGGAAGGAATTTAGTGTTCAATTGCTGTAAATAAATGCCCATTTAAATCGGCTTTCTAGTGGGTTCATGTGGAACGCGCTGGTTTAGAACGTTGACATAGCGCTGGATTAGTGCCCTCAAATGCCGAGAAAAATACTGCGGGATATAAAAAGCCCAAAATGAACTATTCGTTATAGATAACTTGATATATAGGGTTATATATATGTCCCATTTAATGTAAAAATAAGGTACATACCTTTAATTGTTTGCTTTATAAAACCCTGGGGCTGCGAGAGGTTGCGAAATCAGAGAGTAATTTTAAAACTATTATAACTATATTATCGAGGCCTATAAAACTAATAATACCTTTTGCGACCGGGTCTTGCAGCGATTTTTCGTTAATGATTTACTAGGCTGAACATGTGCGATTAGTACAGCCTAGTAAAAATCGCGTTTTAAACCCGCCCCCTCCAAACAGCGCCAAAATCGCCGACATGGCTGAGGGCAGATTCCCAATGACGATTCAGGTAGGTTTTGTAACATACCTATACACTAGGGGCAATTTACATTTATTCCAAGCCAATAAACCTACAAACCTGTACGAGTGTGGGAGTACCCGTAGTCCGGATCAAACCCGGGTCTCCGGCGCTGCAAACACTGTAAGGCAGCAACTCTACCGCTGCGCCACCGTGCCACCCTAAGGTTTACAGGTGCAATGTTTCCTGAAGGTGGCGATTCAGGCGGTCAGGAACAGGAGAAGGCATTTGGCATGGTTGGCTTTTTTTGGGATGGGTATCGTCAGGTGAAGAGTCAAGAGTGTTCTATTGTCATTGGTCTCGAAATGGAACAATGAAATTCATCCTAGCAGCAGTCCCTAGTGGGTAGGGTAGAACTACCGTATGGGTGAAGGGCTGAAGGGCTTGTTTCCATGCTGAATCTCTAAACTAAACTAAACTAAACTTGTTATGCTTTCTTGATCTGCTGAGAATTCCTGGCAATCAGTTACTTCAGTCAATTTTTATGTGTTAAAACAAAAACACACGTTTCATTATGACAAAAGCCCGGAATTAATTTGGACCCATTTTCAAGCTCAGGCAAAAATGACCCTTTGGTCTCTTCTGAATAGCCTGGGCAAGTTTCCAATTGTAGTGAGACCAGGCGGGTAGAGCAAAATGTTCTTTATTAGCGAAACTTTACTTTTCTTTACTCAGAGAGTGGTAGCGGTGTGGAATGAGCTTCCAGTGGAAGTGGTGGAGGCAGGTTCATTGGTATCATTTAAAAATAAATTGGATAGGCATATGGATGAGAAGGGAATGGAGGGTTATGGTATGAGTGCAGGCAGGTGGGACTAAGGGGAAAAAAAAAAGTTGTTCGGCACGGACTTGTAGAGCTGAGATGGCCTGTTTCCGTGCTGTAATTGTTATATGGTTATATGGTTATATGGAAACAACAGTCAAACTACACGTGTACTTGGTCAGGAATAAACGATCTAAGCTCCTGTTGTCGTGAGGAGCTACTGAACAGCCCGCGAACCAACCCCCAGTCACGTGATAGTCCCGCCCAATGACGAGGGTTCTGAGTACACAGCTTCATCACTCGGTGCTGCCACACAATACCTATTAAACCTCCCAGGACACCTCGCTCTATTGGTGTCATTAATTTATGAACCCTGGTGCCAGACGTCTTACACACGGATGCTTAATTCATGGTTGATCAATGATGACCAAAATTGAATGAAAAAGCTATTTCAAGATGCTGTGGGGAACCCTGGGTGTCGGTGCTGAACGTTGCAGATTGATAGGAAATCGTTTCTACAAGAACAAGGATCTCTTCCTGAATCGTTGATATGTGGCAATGTCACCATGCGTTATAAATCAACACATAAAAGACAGGAGAGTGATTACTGCAGACCTCAATTGGTGCTTGAAAGTGTAAACATCAGATTCCTTCTGTTGCTATTTTTCCAATGACAATCTCTCAGAATGCTGATCAACTCAAACCTGTTCCCCATCAAAGATTGATTTTTGATGGGGGGGGGGAAAAGTAATCAAAACCACCATTTAGTGATTTAAAAGCTATGCACCAATGGTGAAACAGGCAGAG
The DNA here is from genome assembly GCF_028641065.1 of Leucoraja erinaceus. Taxonomy (NCBI): domain Eukaryota; kingdom Metazoa; phylum Chordata; class Chondrichthyes; order Rajiformes; family Rajidae; genus Leucoraja; species Leucoraja erinaceus. Next base: position 23,154,437 of record NC_073403.1, read on the forward strand.
AGGATGGTGGCTGGCTCGTAGATGGAGCACCGCCGTAGCTGAGAAGCTGGAATAAGGTTGTAGCAGGGAAAGACTCCCAATCATGGTGTAGTCCATGCCGTTGGACCCAGGTCTTTCTCTGGCAAGGACCATACAAAGGCTCTCTGTGCACCATCCTGCCCACGTTAAAAGACGTCAAGCCCAGGTGTCCACCTGGAGGGACATTGAAGTCTGTGGCGCCAGGAACAGCCTGCTCAGACATTTCGAGACTCTCAAGTCAAGTCAAGTCACTTTTATTTCTATAGCACATTTAAAAAATAACTCTCGTTGACCAAAGTGCTTTACATTGGTGTAGGTACAACAGTGGTTAATTGATTTACATACATAAATACATACATATACCCTTCCCTCAGAGGATATCAAGAAAGGCTTGAGAGTAAAGGTGAGTTTTAAGTCTCGACTTAAAAGAGTCGATGGAGGGGGCAGTTCTGATGGGAAGAGGGATGCTGTTCCACAGTCTAGGAGCTGCAACCGCAAAGGTGCGGTCGCCCCTGAGCTTATGCCTAGACCGCGGGATGTTCAGTAACCCCAAGCCGGCCGATCTAAGGGGCCTGGAGGTGGTGTGGTGGGTAAGCAGACTTTTGATGTAGGTGGGGGCAAGCCCATTCAGGGGTTTGAAAACATAAAGAAGGATCTTGAGATTTATTCGGAACTGCACAGGGAGCCAGTGGAGAGAGGCCAGAATCGGAGTGATGCGGTTGCAGCTCCTTTTTCGGGTGCCCGTCAGGAGTCTCGCTGTGGCGTTTTGGACCAGTTGCAGGCGACCCACAGAAAGGTCCCACCAGGAGTACAGTCATACTTGACTTTGAGTGATCAACCGATGATAACATCAAACATTCTCATCCTTAATAATTCATGATCTCGTAAACAATGTGGAGATGGCACAATCCAAAGGGCAGGTTTGCATCAAATTGTCACAGATTGTCGTGTTTTGTGGGATATAATGTAAGGAAGGCTCAAAAAACCTTTAGCACCTCATGGAAAGCTGTACACAGAACTGTTGCACATCCTGAGTGATAGCCAGGGGATAACGTTGTGCCCAAAATTATTCAGAGTTAAAGTGAGCAATATTTAAAGTTCAAGTGCATCGAGTATTGGAACCACAGACAAGATTGATCAAATGTAAAGAGTCAGAGGGTGATAGATGTAGATGCCAAAGTTTACAGTTAAGAGACATAGTGACATCAGATTTACTCGGTTTTAACAATTTATTAATTGGGCAGCACAGTGTCGCAGCGGTAGAGTTGCTGCCTTACAGCGCCAGAGACCCAGGCTCAATCCTGACTACATGCGCTCTCTTTACAGAGTTTGCACGTTCTGCCTGTGACCACGTGGGTTTTCTCCAGGAGCTCAGGTTTCCTCATACATTCCAAAGACGTGCGAGTTTACAGCTTAATTGGCTTCTGTAAATTGTCCCTGGAGCGTAGGATAGAACTGGTTTACGGGTTATCGCTGGTCGGCGCCGACTCGGTGGGCTGAAAGGCCCTGTTTCCGCTCTATATCTCTAAACTAAATTAAACTAAGCTTTTAAAGATCTCGGGGCTACGTCGTCTGTGAGTTCTGAGCAGCTACTGTATGTAGGTTTAAACTGAGCTCAAAAGACAGGTGAAAGAGAAAACTCGGGCAAACTGGGAAGACAACGGAAGAGAGGATAATTGCAACTGGATGCTCTCTAATGGTTTCAAATTATTTTTTAGTGTCTTTTGTTAGAGCTGGCAACTTAGAGTCTGGAAGCAGCAGAGAGATTGAGGGGGTCTTGGATCCTCACAGAGTGTCATAGAGACACACAGAATGGAAACAGGCCCTTCAGCCCAACTCATCAATGCTGACCAGGATGCCCCATCTAAGCTGGTCCCGATTAGAGTCGTAGAGTCATACACCAGGGAAACAGGTCCTTAGGCCCAACTCGTCCATGCCGACCAAGATTTCCCATGAACACCCCACTTTGTGGAGAGATTTGCATCAGTTGGGGAAATAGAATTACAACTGCATCCACAAATGAAGAGATTGTTAGGCTTTTTTTTTAAATGGTTCAGTTTGCATGGTGATCACTGACTGTAATCTTGGTACTCACTTGCTTGACAGTTGTTTTCAATTTGCCTTGAACCACAAGGCCCTAAGAACGGGGCATTCTCAACAGAGAATGGCAAACACAGAAGGTTGAATGGTGGCATCGAGTGGCTCTGGGGCTGATATGCTTCACCTTCCCTCATCATCTGGCCTTTGCAAGGTGTTTGCGCTCAGCTTGAGTCGTTTAAACTTGTTAACCTGCTATTAGCTTCTTTGTTCACATTTCCTCCAGAAATATGGACTCCAGGCTCTATCGAGTTATATTCCAACGTACAACATATAACAGACCAGTGCGGCACAGGAACTGGCTCTTTGGCCCACAGTGCCTGTGTTGAACATAATGTCAAGATAAACTAATCTCATCTGTCTGCACATGATCCATATCCCTCCATCCCCCTGCCTTTCTAAAAGTCTCTTAAACACATTATCGTATCCGCCTCCGTCTCCACTCATGCTAGTCCATTGCATGTACTAACAATCCTCTGTGTACATGCACATCTCCTTTAAAGTTTGCCCCTCTCACCTTAAACCTATGCTCTCTATTGTTTGATATTTCCACCTTGGAAAAAAAGTTTCTGTTTATCCTATTTGTATATCCCCAAATCGTATATACCTCCATCAGGTCTCCCCTCTAGAGGAAAAAAAACAAGTCTGTTCAACCACTCCTTATACCAAATACTCTCCAATCCACCTGGGCATCATTCTGGTAAATCACTTCTGCACCATCTCCAAAGCCTCCACATTCCTCCTGTGTTGGTGCAACCAGAATTGCATGCAATACCCCTTACAATAACAGCTATAATGACATTGGATTGAATCAAACTTGCCTCCCGGAGGTATTCCTGTAGCAACAGTAGATTGGCCAATATCTTGGACTTCTGTTCTTCTGTATCTGTGTGGAAGCTCACACATTTAACCTTCTGCGCTGCTACTGGACTCCATGTTGAGCCCAGTGACTGATCACTGAAATATTAAAGGAAAGTGGTTCTGATAAACTTCACAACCATTCAGTTGTGGAAGCACGGTGGCGCAGCGGTAGAGTTGCTGCCTTACAGTGCCAGAGACCCGGGTTTGTTCCTAACTGCGAGTGCTTTCTGTACCGAGTTTATATGTTCTCCCCATGACCTGTGTGGGTTTTCTTCAGGATTTCTCCGGTTTCCTCCCACCCTCCAAAGACGTACATGTTTGGAGGCTAATTGGCTTGGTGTCATAGTAAGTTGTCCCTCGAGTGTAGGATAGTTCTCGTGTACGGGGTAATTGCTGGTCAATATGGACTCAGTGGGCCGAAGGGCCTGTTTCAGAGCTGTACCTCTAAATTATACCAAACCTGCTTCTGAGCTGTATCTCTAAATTATACCAAATATTTAATCTCCTCAGCTTCATACCAGAAAATATGTAAGATAAGAGTGAGGTATAAGGCAAGGTTCATAAGGTTTATATGAGCAGAAATAGGCCATTCGGGCACCAAATCTGCTCAACCATTCGATTAAGGCTGATGTATTTTTCCCTCTCAACATCATTCTCCTGCCTCCTCCCCATAACCTTTGACACCCTTATTAATCAAGAACCTATCAACATCTGCTTTAAAAATACACAACGGCCTGACCTCCACTGCTCTCTATTCCTCAATAAGATATCCCCTCATTCTTTGCAGCGAGGACAGGCTCGGAGCCTTCAAACGATCCGCCTACGTTAACCCAATCATCCGCGTGATCCTTCTCATAAACTTCTTCTGGTCCCACTCCAACACCAACACATCCCTCCTCAGATATGGGACCCAAAACAGCTCACAATACTCCTAATGTGGTCTGACCAGCACCTTATAAATGCCTCAGCATTACACCCTTGTTTTTATATTCTAGTCCTTCTTATATTCTAGTCCTCTTGAAATGAATATTAACATTGCATTTGCCTTAGGTATAAGATAAAGGTAAGCAATTCCAGAGGATTCACCAACTCTGCAGAAAAACGTGATCAAAGGAAAGTGCTTTACTTATTTTACATTATTTCAATGTATTTAAGCATTTGCTAGTGCAGTATTTCAGCATGTTTGGTTAAATTATATATTCTTTCCATTGAAAATCGTTTTTGCTTGTTTTAATTATTTAAATCTTTTTTGAAAGCTTTACATTCAGTGATATTTTAGTATTGTATTAAAATTTTTGACACTTTGTATCAAGCTATCAAAGCCTTCAGCATATTGCAGGAGGAGGCAGATTTTAGTTTAGTTTAGTTTAGTCTAGTCTAGTTTAGTTTAGAGATATAGCAAGGAAACTGGCTCTTTGGCCCATAGAGTCCACACTGACTATCGATCACCCATTCACACTAGTTCTACATTATCCCACTTCCTCATCCACTCCCAACACATAAGGGCCATTTTTCCAGAGGCCAATTATCCTACAAACCTGCTCATCTTCCGGATGTGGGAGGAAAGAGAAGCACCCGGATGGACAACACTGACCACGATTTGGCCTATTTTAGTTTAGAAACATCGAAACATAGAAACATAGAAAATAGGTGCAGGAGTAGGCCATTCGGCCCTTCGAGCCTGCACCGCCATTCAATATGATCATGGCTGATCATCCAACTCAGTATCCTGTACCTGCCTTCTCTCCATTCCCCCTGATCCCTTTAGCCACAAGGGCCACATCTAACTCCCTCTTAAATATAGCTAATGAACTGGCCTCAACCACCTTCTGTGGCAGAGAGTTCCAGAGACTCACCACTCTCTGTGTGAAAAGTGTTTTTCTCACCTCGGTCCTAAAGGATTTCCCCTTTATCCTTAAACTGTGACCCCTTGTCCTGAACTTCCCCAACATCGGGAACAATCTTCCTGCATCTAGCCTGTCCAACCCCTAAGAATTTCGTAAGTTTCTATAAGATCCCCCCTCAATCTTCTAAATTCTAGTTTAGTTTAGTCTAGAGATACAGCATGGAAACAGGCCCTTTGGCCCACCGAGTCCATTCCGACCAGCGATCCCCGTACACAATTCTACACACTAGGGATAATTTACGATCTGTACCAAAGCCAATGAACCTACAAAACTGTATGTCTTTAGAGTGTGGAAGGAAACCAGAGCACCCAGGGAGAACCTATACAGTCACAGGGAGAACATACAAACTCCGTACATACAGGACATACAGGAAGGATTGAACCCGCGTCTCTGGTGCTGTAAAGCAGCAACTCTACCACTGTGCCGCCAATTCACGTACACATTATAAAGATCTCAGGGATTATCAGGGACCAACATGCTCAAAGATATCTTGCTTCATCAGGAAGATCTAAGCTCAGAAACACCGCACAAAATGTCGGCTTGCCTTGTTTGAAACAGGAAGGGATAACAAAAGTAATGCATTGTGCCTTGTAATGCACTTGTTGCTAGGCGAGGAACTAATTGCCAGCGGCCTTATGACTGCAGAACAGCAAGCCAGTTCCAGTAACCAAAGGTAAAGAGAAACAAAGATGATTCAGATTGATCATTGGTCAAGAGTCAATAGTATTTTATTGTCATATGCCTCAAATAGGACAATTAAATTCTTACTTGCAGCAGCACAATAGAATATGTAAACATAGTACACTGTAAACAATATAATAAATGAGAAAAATAAATGTCAGTGTATGTACAGTATATATACACACATACATACACGCATACCTACACATGAAGAACATGCAAGCAATATTAGTGAAACAATTCCAATAATAGTCTATGTAGTTCAGAGCTTATTTGAGCTTGTAGTGTTTAATAGCTTAATGGCTGTTGGGAAGAAGCTGTTCCTGAACCTGGACGTTTTCAGGCACCTGTACCTTTTTCCCAATGGCAGGGGTGAAATGGGTGTGTAGCCAGTGTGGTGTGGGTCTCCCATGAAGCTGGCTGCCTTTTTGAGGCAGTGACTCCGATAAATCCCTTCGATGGTGGGGAGGTTAAAGCCCATGATGGACTGGGCAGTGTTCCCAACTTTTTGCAGTCTTCTTTGCTCCTGGGCATTCAAGTTACCGAACCAGGCCGTGGTGCAACCAGTCAAAATGTTACTGTGCACCTGTAGAAGTTCAAGAGAATCCTCCCTGACACACCGAAGTAGAGGCATTGGTATGGTCTCGTGGGTTTGTTCTCACTGCGAGAAAAAGAAAGCTGATTGTCACATAATTCCAATGGACCAGGCAGCAACACAAACAAGTCACACAACAGATGTGATTTTATCGATAATATGGATCTGCTTGAAGCTTCCTGGGAATCAGTGGTGCTGGATATCTGTTTATTTGCAGCTTATCCTTTCGATTGCAAATCATCCCCGTTCAAATTAGTCACCAGCTGCCAGTCACGCTCCTGCACAGATTGTGAGATACACTAATTATCTTTCTTGGAGTTCTCAAATTCATTAATTTATCTCATTTAGTTTCAGCCCAACCAATCTTTAGCACCAAATTTAAATTCCATCCATGGCTTACAGTAGAATTAGACAAGCTTGCAGAATCACTTGATTAGGGAATAAGTAAGTGGCAACGTTTTCAGTAATCATCCTGAAATGTTTGCTTGCTGATCTGATCAAATAAATTGAAGCCTCAATATTGGACTCTACCCTCGTATGGTGCACTGAACATATGCTCTGTGAGGCACTAATACCCAATCAAATCCCCTTAAATGGGCCAAAAATACTTCAGCATTATGGTAGTTTGCAGTCCGATTCATTCACTGAAAGTACAACAAAGAATTGCAGTCGCGAGCTGCATAAGGATTTCCCAATTAGATGCATAAATGAGTTTATATAAATCTGTTTTTTTTTCATGGTTATCATCTATGATAAGACTTAAAGATAAGAAAAACAAAACTTTTCTTGTCATTCTGCAGTGGTTCACTCCAAAACTGAACATTTTACAACATTTCCATTTCTTAATAATCTTACCACAGAATCATTTTCTTTCTCAAATCATTGTAAAAGTTGTGGAAATTAAAGCCAAGTAAAGAGGAAAGACATTGTTTATTTCTGAGCTGTGTGCTGACAAGCAGCTTTCAACTAAATCACCATACAATTACAATGCAACCATAGGGCGGCATGGTGGCGCAGCAGTAGAGTTGCTGCCTTACAGCACTTGCAGCGCTGGTGACCCGGGTTCAACCCCGACTATGGGTGCTATCCGTATGGAGTTTGTACATTCTCCCCGTGACCGCGTGGATTTTCTCCGCGATCTTCGGTTTCCTCCCACACTCCAAAGACATACAGACAAACATAGAAAATAGGTGTAGGAATAGGCCATTCAGCCCTTCGAGCCAGCACCGCCATTCAATATGATCGTGGCTGATCTAGAATCAGTACCCCTGTTCCTGCTTTCTCCCCATCGCCCTTGATTTTGTTAGCTCGAAGAGTTATATCAAACTCTCTCTTGAATACATCCAGTGAATTGACCTCCATTGCCTTCTTTAGCAGATAATTCCACAGCTTAACAGGTTGTACGTTAATTGGCTTGGTTTTATTGTCTAACACTATCCCTAGTGTGTGCAGGATAGTGTTAGTGCGCGGGGATCGCTGGTCCGCACGGACTCGGAGGGCCGAAACGCCTGTTTCCGCGCTGTATCTCTAAAATAAACTAAATTAACTTGGAAATACAATTCTGCCAAGAGAATGTCTTGGGGATTGAAGCCATGGTGACCGATACTACTCTGAGCTGAATGCAAACTGGTTTAAATTCATTACCAATGAGTCAGTCTACAGAGACAGATTATAAAATAAAATATTTTTCTCTTTCAACAGATGCAGCCTGACCTTTAGTTTATAGACACAAAAAGCTGGATTAAGTCAGCGGGTCAGACAGCATCTCTGGAGAAAAGGAATAGGTGACGTTTCAGGTTGTGACCCTTCTTAGTATACTTTAGTTTTGTTTACAGATACAGTGCGGGCAGGCCCTTAAACACACCAAGTCCATGCCGACCAGCGTTCCCCGTACACAAGCACTATCCTACACTCACTAGGGACAATTTATATTTTTTACTGAAGCCAAATTAACCTACAAACCTGTATGCCTTTGGAGTGTGGGAGGAAACCGGAGCACCCGGGGAAAACCCATGCTGTCACGGGGAAGACCTACAAACTCGGTACAGGTAGCACCCGTAGATACCTGTCGAGACTTTTTCATTTTTATTTTACAATTTGAGTCCCTGTATATGAAGCAGTAAAATAATTGAAGTGTATAAAATCATGAGGGGAATAAATTGGGCAAATGCACAGATTATTTTACCCAGTGTAAGGGAATCGAAAATTAGAGGACATAGGTTTAAGGTGAGAGGAAAAATGTAATAGTAACTTGAAGGGCAACATTTAAAAGGCATTTGGACAGGTACATAGACAGGAAGGGTTTAGAGGTATATGGGCCAAAATTGGCCAGGTGGGACATTGTAGATAGGACATTTGGGTTGACTTGACAAGTTTCAATGCTCTATGACTCTAACAAATGTGGAAAATGTAAGAAAAATACAATTAAAGGGTGGCACAGTAGTGAAGAAGTAGAGTTGCTGCCTTACAGCGCCAGAGACCCAGGTTCGATATTGACAATGGATGCTATCTGTGCAGAGATTGTACATTCTCCCTGTGAACTCGTGGGTTTTCTCCGGGAAGACCTGTTTCCTCCTACATTGCAAAGACGTGTAGGGTTGTAGACTAACTGGCTTCTGTAAATTATCCTTATAACGTAGGATAGAACCAGTGCTTGGGTGATCGCTGGTTAGCAAGGACTCGGTGGGCTGAAGAGTCCGTTTTCATGATGTATCCCTAAACTAAACTAAACTAAACTAAACTAAACTAAACTAAACTAAACTAAAAGGGAGTAAAATAAAAATTCTGACGTCACAATTATATTCAAACAATATAATTGCTATTCATATTATAGTCATAGCATGATACAGCAAAGAAACAGGCCCTTCTGCTCACTGTGTCAATGCTGACCATCAGGTACTTGTCTATTCTAATCCCATGGACCAGCACTTGGCCCTCAGGTCTCTATTTCTTGGTGATTCAAGTGTTCATCTAGATAGTTCTTAAATGTTATGAAAATCACTGTCTCAACCTCAGTCAGTGTATTCTACATCCTAACTCTCTATTCTTGGTCAATCTCCTGCCAATTGCCTTTATTATCTATATTTATTATCTATATTACTAAAAGTCTGATCTTGACCACTTCCTGTTGTTCTGTATATTGATTTTAGAAAAAACGCTGCCACTTATGGCTGTGATTTCTGGCCATCTTACTCAGTCTCCCTCCGCTGCAGAGGACAAGAGGCTTTTTCCCATTGATGAAAAATAAAATAATTATTAGTGTTTAAAGAATGTTGAGATTCTCTCTCGTGAAGGCCACGCCCCTTCCGAAGGGACAATAAAACCCGGAAGTGTTGAGTGCCTCTGTCAGTCTGAGCAAGATGGAGGAGCGTGAGGGTCACGTTTCTCAGTCTGAGCTGTGAATAACACTGAGCACATGTCTACTAAACTGTGAGTGTGGTTTTACTGACCATGAGTGCCCTTAATGTGGTTTGAAAATGAAAATATGGCTGGTTTGAAACAAAGCACAGCAAATGGTTGGTGATGATGGTTGGTTTGAAATAAAGCACAGCAAATGGTTGGTGGTGGTGGTTGGTTTGAAATAAATACAGCAAATGGTTGGTGGTGGTGGTTGGTTTGAAATAAAGCACAGCAAATGGTTGGTGGTGGTGGTTGCTTTGAAACAAAGCACAGCAAATGGTTGGTGGTGGTGGTTGCTTTGAAACAAAGCACAGCAAATGGTTGGTGGTGGTGGTTGGTTTGAAACAAAGCACAGCAAATGGTTGGTGGTGGTGGTTGCTTTGAAACGGCAAATGATTAAAAGTCTAAATTTGACAACTTCCTGTTTGGACTGTTTATAGATTTTAGATAAAACGCTACCACTTACAGCTGTGATTTTTGGCCATCTTACTCAGTCCCCCTCCGCCCATCAGGTGCAGAGGATTCCTCCCATTAATGAAAAATAAGTGTTATTAGTTTTTAAAAAAATGTTGAGAATCTCTCCTGTCAATCATGCCATGAAGGCCACGCCCCTTCCGGTGGGAGGGGGAGGGATTATAAAACCTGGAAGTGTGGGTGTGGCTCAGACTGCAAGATGGGGGAGGGAGAGGTCATGACTCTGCCTGAACTGTGAATCAACTGAACACACTGAATGTCTACTGAACTGTGAGTGTGGTGTTTATGTGCTGTTTTTGTTGTGATGTCACCTGCTTGATATGTTATGAAACTGTATTTGAATGTGGTGGCCTTGCACCCTGCATGAAATGGTATGAAACTGCATTTGAATTTGGTGGCCTTGCACCCTGCATGAAATGGTTTCAAACTGCATTTGAATTTGGTGGCCTTGCACCCTGCTTCATGGCATGAAACTGCACTTGAATTTGGTGGCCTTGCACGCTGCTTGAAATGGTCATGAAACTGCACTTGAATTTGGTGGCCTTGCACCCTGCTTGAAGTGGCATGAAACTGCATTTGAATTTGGTGGCCTTGCAACCTGCTTGAAGTGGTAGTAAACTGCACTTGAATGTGGTGGCCTTGCACCCTGCTTGAAGTGGTAGGAAACTGCACCTGAATTTAGTGGCTTTGCACTCTGCTTGAAGTAGTATGAAACTGCACTTGAATTTGGTGGCCTTCCATCCTGCTTAAAATGGAATTTCAAGGAATAGCCGCGAGTCAACTGCCAGCCCACCAGCCGTGAGTGAGCTGCCAGCACATAAGGCTTGAGTGACTGAGCTGCCACCACAAGAATCCATTTGGCCCACAATGTCCATACTAGGAAACCAGTCCCTTCAGCCCACAACACCCATGCTAGCGTTCCAGAAAGCCCCCCCCCCACTGACCACCAATATTGTAATTGGTGGAGAGGTGGAATATTGCGTTGGGGGACCAGCCCTCCCGTGTGAACATGGGACCTAATGGGTCCAACTTAGTCCAGTACCCCATAGTTTTAGACGCTTCGCTTAGTTTGGTTTACAGCAGGTAAACCGGTCCTCCGCCCCACCGAGTCCATGCCGACCATTGATCATCCATTCACTCCTGCAGCCTCCTTTATTCCAAAGAAAACAAACATGTCCAAATCCTCCCAACTGAAAGGCTCCATCCCAGGCAACATCCTGGTGAATATCCCTTGCACCATCAGCAGTGCTGTCGTCTTGTTCCTATAATGTGGTGACCAGGTCTTTACACAGTACTCCACTCCTGCTCCCACCAAGGTTTTATAACGTTGTACATCAATTACCTTGCTTGTTTATTCTGCATGAAGGCTAATGAAGGCCAGGAATTCTACCTTCATAAACCTTCACGCAGAATAAATAAGCAGGGTAACAGAAGTATAACTTTATAAAACTTTCCCTTTAGCCTTCAATATCTAAAACTTCTAGGCATAAGTGAAGAGAGGATGGTATAAGAAAATCACTCACAGCAGCCCTGACTGCACATTTTACTTAAATCTGGAACTGACCGGCTACTATGTTACAAGGATATCCTTGTGACTGCGTGGATTTCCATCTGGTGCTCTGGTTTTCCCCCCTACATCCCAAAAAGGTGCCAGTTTGTAGGTTAATTGGCCTCTGTGAAAAATTGCCCCTAGTGTGTAGGGAGTGGATGTGAATGTGGGATAATATAGAATTAGTGTGAATGGGCGATCGATGGTCGGTATAGAGTTGACAGACCGAAGGGCCTGTTTCTGTGTCATATCTCGAAACTAAACTAAACTATACAACAAACCACAGACTAATATTACATTAATTAGATTTGTTTTTTAAAACAAATTATGAATTTTTGAAATTCCCTTTCAGGTTCAGCACAACATTGTGGGGAAAATTAGATGGACTCAAACTGGGGAGCAGTCCAGCTTATCAAAATATTTGCCCTCTCCTTTCCACGAGTCAGTTTTAGTCGGGCAGAACTGATCACAACCCAAGCCTCTGAGCTGTGGGATCTGATATACAGTCCCTACCAGGAGCATTAAGCTTTTATAAAATGCTAAATAATCTACAGTGCATTTCCAACATCTTCTGCCTTAATTTCTGACACGAGTTGCTGAAACCACGTTCTGCATGAATCTGTGGAATTCTTTGCTGCAGAAGACTGTAGAGGCCAAGTCAGTGGATCTTTTTAAGGCCATGATAGATAGGTTTTTGATAAGTACAGGTGCCGGGTTATGGGGAGAAGGCAAGAGAATGGGTTTAGGAGGGAGAGGTAGATCAGCCATGATTGAATGGTGGAGTAGAATTGATGGGCCAAATGGCCTAATTCTGCTCCTATCACTTATGACCTTATGTTAGAAAGATTTGTTCTCTCATAAATGAGCAAAAGACAAACTGCTGGAGTAACTCAGCGGGTCAAGCAGCATCTCTGGTGGACGGTGATGGGCGATGTTTTCGGTCAGGACCCCTCTTCAGAAACTGAAGAATCTGAAATGTCACCTCTCCATGTCCTTGCCTGACCTGTTACTCCAGCATTTTGTGTTTTACTCAAGATTCTGCAGCTCTTTGTGTACTTGAATACCATGTTGTTTGTACCTTTTAAAATGATTCCACTGAAGGGCAGCACAGTGGTGCAGCGGTAGAGTTGCTGCCTTGCTGCGCTAGAGATCCAAGTTCGATCATGGCTACTCGTGCTGCCTGTACAGAGTTTGTACGTTCTCCCTGTGACCGCGTGGGTTTTCTCCAGGTGCTCCCATTTCCTCCCACACTCCAAAGGCTTGCGGGTTTTGTTGGTTAATTGGCTTTGGTAAAAAAAAATTGTAAATTATCCCTAGTGTGTGGAAACAGTGTCGGCGTGGACTTGGTGTGGAAAAAGGGCCTGTTTCTGAGCTGTATCTCTAAAGTCTTTAAGATTTAAAGTAAAAGAAAAAAAGGAAAAGGTGATGGCTGTGTCAGAAAATTGTTTTTCCAATTCATCTTCACAATACAGGTATATGTATAAACCTTCTTGAATTAATTAGATGTGGCCCATCCGAAGCTTGAATGTGACCTATTATTACTTGATTTGACATTCATCCACTGATTTAAATTACCATGCATCTTGCATTTTTTAAGGCTGCCTTTATCTCCAATTTCCTTGGAATCTGAATTCAAGCACTGGTCTGATGGGTTTAGGAAAAAGCTGTAACCGTGTTCATGTTCGGCAGTGGAGTGACAGTAATCTGTAATTTTGTGGCTGAAAAGAACTGGAGTGCTGGCAACTGTATGATGCTATTTTTAATATCTTGCAATTCGTCTGTGAAAAAAGATAATCTATGATTGAGCTCGGCGGAGGAACTCCATGATGTGATATAGTTGGGACTGAGTGAAATTGGAAGAGAAAAATTAAACTGATAGGAAATTAAATGAGTTGTTAAGAAAAGATTAAGGATTGAAAATGAATATCAGAACCCAAACTGTCATAGGTGTTAGGGGAAGTAATGGGAGTTCTTTGCAATATAAGACGCACTGCTAGGGGATGAAGTAACAACTTGCGAAAAGTGCAATAATTGCAGGAGGCGAGCTGAGGTGGCAGAAGCAATTTGGATAAATTTAGCAATGATAAGAACAGCAATTTGTAATAAAAGCCAACTACTGCTGCCTGTCAATTCCTACTGAGCAGATAGGTAATGAGTTACATTATTTGGACAAGAACGATGGAATGAAGGGAATTCTAATTTAACAGTCATCGGGGAATATCGGTGACATTAAGGACAATTCTGAGATAGCTGTGATTTGAAGGTAAAAGTCAAACACAATTTTACTCGGAGTAGCAGAATCAAGAACCAGACGACATTGGTTTAAAGTGACAGGGGAATTTGGGAAATTTGAGGGGGTGTTTTTCCACACAGGAGGTGGTGGGTATATGGAATGAGCCGCCAAAGGTGGAAGGGCAGCACAGTGATGTAGCGGCAGAGTTGCTGCCTTACAGCACCAGAGACTCTGGTTTGAACCTGACCACAGGCCCTGTCTGTATGGAGTTTGTACCTTCTCCCTGTGACAGCGCGAGTTTTCTCCGGGTGCTCCAGTTTCCTCCCACACTCCATAGGCGTGCAGGCTTGTAGGTTAATTGGTTTTGGTAAAATTGTAAATTGTCCCCAAAGTGTAGGATAGAACTAGTGCATGGGGGGCTGGAATCTCACTACTTAATTTGCGTGCACACCCACAACAGCATTGTTTTTACTGAAGGAGAAGAACATTGGAATACTTAGCAGTTCAATGGCATTTGGAGTGGTTTTAGAAATTACTAAGATCTAAGTTCAGAAAATATCATAGTCGTGTTTCGGATTGGGGCAGGCATGCTCAGAAAGGGTTTATATTTGATCATTTATTTGTGCATAAAAGTTAGTGTACATTTGGAGTATTGCGTGCTGTTCTGAGTCACCACATTACAGGAAGGATGTTGGAAGTTTTAGAGAGAGTGCAGAGGAAGGTCAGTGGGATCTTGCCTGGATTACAGGGCATTAGCTACTGTATAAAGAGAGCTTTGAGAAACCTGGGTTATTTTCTCTAGAGTTGATAGAACAGAATTGATATTTTGGGTCAAGAGCACTTCATTGGCAATGAACTTTAGATTTCTGCTTGGGTGAATGACACAGGTAAAGCCTTTGATTTTATCCCACCCGCTGTGAGATGGTATTACTGGGATTTTGTCTTATACCATTCTAGTTTCTGTGCAGACTGTGATGGTAATGGGTAGTGCATTTTCATTCCAAGACAATGATGGATCAGCAGTTTGTGAAAAAGTCAATGTAATGTGTGTCCTACATGAGAATTTACAGTTCTTCATTTAGTTTACTTTACTTTTACGTTCACTATGTTTTTTTAGGTTTTGTTGAAAGATGCAGCATGGTAACAGGTCCTGCAGCCCACCAAGTCCACGCTGGCCTTCGATCGCCCGTTAACACTAATTCTATGTTATCCCACTTTCTTATCTCCTCCCTATGCACAAGAGGCAATTTACAGAAACTAATTACCTTACAAACCTGCACATCCTTGGGATGTGGGAGAAACTGGAGCACCCAGAGGAAACCCACACAGTCACAAGGAGAGCGCGCAACTCCACACAAATATTACCTGAGGTTAGGAGCCAGGTCTATGACATAGTGAAGCAGGAGCTCTACCAACGGTGTTATAATTTAGGAACCTTGGCAGATTGTTTAAATAGACAGCAAAAAGAAAATGACCAGATATCTGTTTTAGTAATGTTGCTTTAAAACAGCAAAACTGATTCGTTATCACATCTAACTCCATCTCTGATAATGAGTGAGAACATCAATCAAAACGGAGGGACTTTGGGATAATTATGAATTATTAAAATAAAGCCTTAAATTCAATGGGGACTGAAAGATCGCATCAAAATAGTTGCTTGTACTTTCTCCTTTAGGTGGTTAATAATCTGCTGGGCCTTTTGGCTATGTCAGTTTGAACGAAATGATACAAAATGCATTTTACTTGGATCAATACTGTGATCATTTTAAGTGCTGAAATACAGAACAAAGGGAGGGCTGATAGGAACAGATGCAGGAAACAAAGGTTTAGACTGCTAAAGGCCTCGACTGACAGATACTCATCTGGGCTTGCAATCGATTTCATTCATATTGATCATTAGTTGCTTGTAATAGTAGTAACCCTAAAGAGAAAGAGTAAAACTGTTATTTTCTGGGTGTGGCCTGAAAAGGAGGAAGCATTGGATGTCAATTTATTAATGATCAGGATATGGCAAAGATATTAAATAAGTCTATTGTGGTCTTCTTCTTCTTTCGTGCTCATCTTCCATGTTTCAAATGTTGACATCGCTGTCATCGCCCGTCCTGAAAAGGACGCAAGCGTCCGGCGACAATCAGTGGGAGCCATCACTTGTTGCAATAGATGATGGTGGTAGCAGAATTAGCTCAGGATACTTCCAGTTTGTGGTGATTTATACAAACAATGAAACGCAGGTATATGGGACGATGTTTAATGGGGCATTTTGGTTGGAATGGACGAGCTGGCTTGAAAGGTCTGTTTCCGCGCTGTATAACTCCCTCACTCTGAATGAAAAATTGGTCTTCTCCAGCAAGTCATGGAACAATGAGTGGAGATAACGGTGGAAAAGGGATTGTGGTTGTAAAGACTAGAAAGCTTGTCCTTGCACGTTCCCAGGAATCCAGCAGGGGGAGCCTCGCCAACAGTCTGTCTGTCCTTTCTTTTTTGTTATTTTTAGTATGTGTTAAAAGTATGTTAAGTGTTCCTTTGTTTGTTTTAGATGGGTGGTGTGTAGTAGATGTGTGTGGGGTATGTGGGTGGTGGTGTGTGGGGTATGTGGGTGGTGGTGTGGGTGGTGGTGCAGGGTGTGTGGGGGTGGGTGGGGGGTGTGTGGGGGGGGGTGGGGGTGTGTGTGTGGGTGTGTGTGTGGGGGGGGTGTGTGTGTGTGTGTGTGTGTGTGTGTGTGGGGGGGGGTTGGTGGAAACTTTTTTTTCAATCTCTTATTTCGACGGAGATGCGATTTTTTTCCATATTGTATCTCCGTCGTGGAGTTGGCGGCCTTTCCTGGAGACCGGCGGGCGATCGAAGCCGCAGGAGTCTGCAGGACTTTAACATTGTGGAGCTTGCGATCCCTTTGCCGGGGATTCGAAGCTCCAACCGCGGGGCCTGTGGACTTTAACATCGTGAAGCCTGCGGTCTCTGGTAAGAAGAGGCCGATTCGGGAGCTCCAACCTGAGAGAGTTTCAACCAACCTGACACGGGAGTTTCGATCACCCCGACGGGGTTTTCGATCGTCGGCTGTGGAGGCTTTGACTGCTCGGACCGCGGATTGTTTGACTGCTCCGACCACAGGAGAACAAGAGGAAGAAGATTGAACTTTATTGCCTTCCATCACAGTGAGGAATGTGGAATCCACTGTGATGGATGTTTATTGTAACTTTTATGTGTTGCGTATCTTGTTCCTTTTCACTTAGTATTCAATTCAATTCAAAGCACTTTATGGTCGTCCCCGAGGGGCAATTTAAAAAGGCGCATTACAGTAGCTTTTTAAAAAGGGACACAATCAACAAACATAAGCAGCACACATACTGCACAATCAACCAGCACACGCATTTCACAGACCCACTGCACAATCACACATCAACATTCAACACATAGCAATAGTTTTAAAATGCTTTCTAAGTGCTTCAATTAAAGTATGGCTGCATGGTAACTCAAATTTCACTGCACCTTAACTGGTACATGTGACAATAAACTGACCTTGAAACCTTGAGAACAAAGAGGAACTATTGGGACAACAAAGTGCTGGAGTAGCTAACGAGTACTCTGTAACTTTGTCTGCGCCAGATAGGTGGCGACTCTTTTGCATGCTTTGTGTATTGTATGCAAAAACAAGGAATGTGCCGGAAAGAAAGCTGGAAACGAAGAGGGGAGGAACACAGCATTGTGGTACAGGCAAGGGGTTTTTTTTGATATAGGGATTGTTGGACAAAGACCAGAGATGAAAATATTGAAGTGAGTCCTAAAATAACTGGAAATAGGCTTAAAGACGATAGAGGGACTGGCTATGAAGTCAGATAAAAACTTTTAAAACATCATAAGCTTGATTCTTTTAAGGACTGAGTCATAGAATTACAGAATCATACAACACAGAAACAGACCAGCTTCACTTGGCCATGCCAAGCAAGATGCAAATTCCAGCTGCCCAGAGCAACTTTAGACAAAGTTTGACCATAAACAGGCCCTTCGGCCCACTGAGTCCGTGCCAACCAGCGATCACCCTGTCCACTTAAGCTGTCCTATACAATAAGTACAACTTTACATACTTTCCGAAGCAAATTAACCGAGAAACTTGGACGTCTTTGGAATGTGGGAGGAAACCGGAGCTCCCGGGGAAAACCCAGGCAGTCACATGGAGAACGTACAAACTCCGTACCAACAGCACCTGTAGTCAGGATCAAACCCTGGTCTCTTGGTGCTGTAAAGGGCCTGTTCCACTTTCCCCGAGTTACTCACGAATTCTCCTGAGTTTTCCCCTTGATTCAAACTCGGAGAATGTCCGTAGGAGGCCGTAGGAGACCGTAGATATATCATGTGGCTCGTTATGCCAGCCGTAGGTACTCGGGGCATCAGGTTAGTCAGGACACAAAAAAGCTGGAGAAACTCAGCGGGTGCAGCAGCATCTATGGAGCGAAAGAAATAGGCAACGTTTCGGGCCAAAACCCTTCTTCATCGGGACCTTTTTTCCAGCATGACAAAAAAGTCCACGAGTAAAAAGATAGTCGGGAGGAGAAAAATTGCAACTTTCGTAGATCACAAAAATCTTGATTTTTTTTTTTTTTTTTTAAGGTCCTTTCAATTCGGCAGAGGACTCGGGAAAGTGGGACAGGCACTTTAGGCAGCAACTCTACTGCTGCACACCGTGCCACTCTCATGTCAAATGTGATTATTGTGCAATCACACTCCCAGTACAGTGGCCTCAGGGATTTATGGAATGGTCAGTAGCCTGTGATCCAAATATCATTGTGTCAATGTAAGTACAGAATTAGTGTTCATACCCAATGTGCACTTTCCAAACATTTCAATTATTCAACATCAACTAAAGAGTTTTTGTTTAAATTGATATATTATGTATATAAATATTGGACTGTTTGCCATTCAAATTATGTTCTTCCGTTTTAAGGCATGATGTTTCCATATAAATCAACAGCAAACAACATACATATTTTATCTCCTATGCTATTACACATCCTGAAAAAAAATGTCTTTGAGCATTTTGTATTTAGAATAATCTTGTAGGTAAATCCTGGACTCTAATAACACTAATCGGATATTCAGTGCACCAGTTCAGATACTCCAGTGTGAGTTAATGTAGAATCTTCAACACTAATAATTTTATGTCCTCGGAAATAATTTGCATCTTTCCTCCACTATTAGGCACTTAATGTTGTATTAATTTTACAATGGAGTTTGTAAATTGATATTTGAAGCACCATGCATACACAACTACATTGACAACTATAGTAGGCTCCCTTGTTGAAGAAACAAAGAACCGTAGATGCTGGTTTACATCAAAGATAGACACGAAAAATGCTGGATAACTCAGCGTGTCAGGTAGCATCTCTGGAAGACATGTAATGAGTGACATTTCGGGTCGGGTTCGAATGAACAAGAGTCGAAATGTCACTGGTCCTTAAATACAGGATACTGAGTTGGATGATCAGCCATGATCATATTGAATGGCGGTGCAGGCTCGAAGGGCCGAATAGCCTACTCCTGTACCTATTTTTTTATGTTTCTATGTTTCTAAACATAGAAAATAGGTGCAGGAGTAGGCCTGTACCTGCCTTCTCTCCATACCCCCTGGTCCCTTTAGCCACAAGGGCCACATCTAACTCCCTCTTAAATATAGCCAATGAACTGGCCTCAACTACCTTCTGTGGCAGAGAATTCCAGAGATTCACCACTCTCTGTGTAAAAATTTCATTGCTATACATTCATTTACTCTTAATCTAAATCCTGGAACTCTGTCAAGGTCCTATCAATCTATTCCCAGACAAGGCCCTTAAGAATTTTTTTAAAAAGCAGGAAAGAACATAATCATGGAATAAGGAAGGATCAAAGGTATGATGACATGTCTTTGGCAAAGTAGGAGCAAGAGAGTAGTTAGGGAAAGAGATAACCATGACATTTAATATTAGGAGCAAGAGGGTAGTTGTGCATTGTAGTCACTTTGGAGAAGAACATGAATGATGGTGAGATCATGGAGGGATATGGTGATATTCCAGATCTAGCAGATTAATATCAGTGAATCCCAGGAATCCATGGGTGGCACGGTGGCGCAGTGGTATTGTTGCTGCCTTACAGTGCTTGCGAGCGCCAGAGACCCGGTTTCAATCCCAACCACGGATGGTGTCTGCATGGAGTTTGTACATTCTTCCCTTGACCGCATGGGTTTTCTCTGGGATATTCCGAAGACGTACAGGTTTGTAGGTTAATTGGCTTGTTATAAGTGTAAATTGTCCCTAATGTGTATAGGGTAGCGTTAATGTGCGGGGATCGCTAGTCGGTGTGGACTCGGTGGGCCGAAGGGCCTGTTTCCACGCTGTATCTCTAAACTAAACTAAACTAAAAAACCTCAAGATACTGAAGAAGGAGACGAGTGCTGGGGCATTAATAGAGATCATTGTAACCATCATGAGGTCCCAGAAGATTAGAGCATAGCAAATGTTGTTTCTTAGTATAAGACAGGCAATGGAGATAATCAAGGACATTCTATGTCAGTGTGCCTTACATCAGTGGTAGGGAAATCATTGGAGAGGATTTTTATAATAATAATAATATTATTTCTATAGCACATTTTTATAAGACATTGACCCCAATGCTTCAGATAATCAATTACATTCTAGGTGGGTCAGTGTGCCCCAAGGACACAACATCAGTATGGTAGGGAAACCGGCTACCTTGCCGAGATTGTGCCATCTGTCGTTATGGATAGGATATTTTTATGTTTGGAAGATTGTGAATGTAGCAGTGCAGTCGGCATTGCTTTATGTGGTCTGAAGAAGGGTCTCAACCCAAAACGTCACCCATTCCTTCTCTCCAGAGATGCTTCCTGTCCCCGCTGAGTTACTCCAGCATTTTGCGTCTATCTTAACTTTATGTGGGGCAGATCCTGTCTCCCAAATTTGATCATTTTCTTTGAGGTGATGAAGATGATTGATGAGAGTGGGGAAAGGATTTTGTCCATGTGGACTTTAGTAATGCCTATGATAAGGTCCCTCGTGGTAGGGTGGTCAAGATGATTAAATCATATGGGAACTATGATGAGTTGGTTAGTTGGATACAAAATTGGCCTAGTGATGGAAGATGGAGGATATCGATGGGTGGGTGGTGGGTGGGGGGTGGATTTATCTAACTGGAGGTCTGGGACTAGTGATGTTTTACAAGGATCAGTGCTGGGACCTCTGTTTGATTTGGGTAAAAATATAGGAGGTCTGATTAAAAAGGGCCTGTTACTGTGCGGTACTCTTCAATGCACTGTGGATGGACATGAAATGTGTCTTGATCTGTAGACCTTTGCTTAAGTATTTGGAAAATGAATTCAGAAAGATGGTTGTTGAGGCATAAATTTAATCTTCACATGAATAAGATATAAGGAGGGTAATTTTTTGGGTGAAGAAAGACAGTGAAAATTTGTGTGTTCATTGTTTTTCTGGTTAATCAGAAGGCAGTCCCAGAGGGTCCGTGGGTAAACAAACAGACTGATAAAATCAAAATGGAGAGAGTCCAATGTACATAGATAGGATAGACAATCAGAGTATTTTTTCCCAGGATGGAAAAATCAAATACTGGAGGTGATAGCTATGTAAGAGGGGCAAGGTTTGTTCTTGTGCTGTAGTGTTCTATGTTGTACATTTTTACACTGTCTCCTATACCAAGTGGGAAGGATTTAAAAACTGTTTGATGTCATGGAACACAATAAATATAGGGAATATGTTGGGAATGATTGGGTTATCAGAATTGAAGTTATATTAGATCCCCCAGATGTTTGCAATAAATATGGAAGAGCCCACCAGAGGACCAGAGGTATATGGTCAGAGGGACAAAATTGAATAGGAACGTGAGGGTCACTTTTTTCACACAGAGGGTGGTGGGTATATGGACCTAGCTACCAGAGGAGGTAGTTGAGGCAGGTACTGTAACAACATTTAAAAGACATTTGGACAGGTACATGCATAGGAAAGGTTTAGGGGGATATGGGCCAAACACGGGCAAATGTAATTGGCTTGGATGGGACACATTGTTCAACATAGACGAGTTGGGCTGAAGGGCCTTATTCCGTGCTATGTGACACTATGAATCTATGACCACTGAAGTTTCATTGTGAGGAATGCAGAATTGGAGAAAGTTAGTTTGTCAGCGCTCAATCAAGGCAGGACAACACATTCCTTTCTCAATGAACAGTCCTTAGTGGAGGTAGGGCTACAAAGTGAATGGCCAGTGATGTCAATAAGGACAGATCATGAGTTCACTTATATCTGAGAGGTGAATGTCTGAACCATGCCTCTGATTATGTGTAAAAATACCACACTACTTACAATCGGGGAGAAAATGTAGGCCTCTTCAGTGGAATTGAAGTTTAGTTTATTGTTACGTGAACCGAGATACAGTGAAAAGCTTTTGTTGTGTGTTAAATAGTCAGCGGAAAGGCAATACATGATTACATGGCTCGATTATGCTCGGCACACGTGACAATGAACTAAACTAAACTAAAAAAACAAAACTAAACTAAGCATGTTCCTTCATTCCAGCCGAGTTTAGTTTAGTTTAGAGAAACAGGCCCCTCAGCCCAACGAGTCCACGCCGACCAGTGATCCCCACACACTAGCACTATCCTGCACACTCGTAACAATTTTTATCGAAGCCAATTAATCTACAAACCTGTACGTCTTTGTAATGGGGGATAAAAATGGAGTTCCAAGAGAAAACCCATGCAGGTCACGGGGAGAATGTACAAACTCCGAACAGACAGCACCCATAGTCAGAATCAAACGCGGGTCTCTGGCGCTGTGAGGCAGCAACTCTACCGCTGCACCACTGTGCCGCCCATCACTATTGTTATCAGTGGATAGCAAGGCTAACATTTATTTCTCGCTCTCAATTGAATCAAGTACCACTCTCAGCCACTTCAATTAAGGGGCAATGATTTCACGGTTGGTCAGGAGTCATATATTGCCCTTATAGCGGCAAATTCCCTTTCCTGAAGGGCATTAATTCACCCAATGAGATTTTATAACAATTATATATTTCTGTGGTCAGCTTTTCGTTTTGGATGTAGTTACAGTAATTAACTGACATAGCTGCTGCAGTAGCATTTGAACTTGTGTCTCTCAATCACACAGGGCTTTGAATTACTCTTTGAGTAACATGCCCACAATATTACTGTATTCCTAATTAAATTCCACTTGTTGTAAATATACGGCACATGAATTATCAGAGAACAATGTTCCAGGCTTTGCAGAGATTTATGAGCCAGGGTAACTTCCTTATGAAGCTGTTCAATATCTAAGCTGTGGTTTAGTCAGCCTGACCTATTGCTTATCTCAGCACTCTGAGATTATCACATTCCAAAAGCTACTAAAGATATAACAGCGCCTCTCAATTTATGTTCACGCCAGAGCTCAGATTGGTACAGGGAGACTGCATTCCTTTATCAGAGCTTGAAGTCTTTTATATAGCTTTCTTTAATATCCAAGCTGAATCGATGGTTATGGAGAGAAATGGCTGTATTCTGATTAAGTTTAACACCCGTGGAGTTGAAAGGGTTGCTTTGAGTGCAACTCAATGGCTGACAGCTACTGCTGGTAATGCAGGAGGTTTGGATAAAAAAGTAATTAATAGTGGCTATAAGCCAGAGAACATAGAGCAGTAGAGCACAAGAACAAGCCCTGCAGCCTACAATATCTGTGCCCAACCTGATGCCAAGTCCAACTTTTATCCACCTGTAGATATTCCTTCATTCCTTACATATCCATGTGCCTATCTAAAAGTGCCTTCAATGCGGCTCTTGTATCTGCCTACCACACCATCCTCAGCAGCGCATTCCAGGTATTGACAACCCGCTGTGTAAAAAGTGCCCCGCACATCTCCTGTAAACGTTCTCTCTTGGGTAACCTACTACCCAGTGGTATGAGTATTAATTTCTCTAATTTCAAGTAACCCTTACATTCCTTCTCTCACCGTCCCTCCCCCTACCCTAGTCGTCCTGCTCGTTTCACTGTTGTCCTCCTTAGTTTCACTGTTTGCACCCACTCATTATCACCTTTTCCAGAGCCAACAATGGACCATTGTGGGCTCCACCTTTCCTTGATCACCGTTGCTGGCTTTTATTTGTTCTTTTCATACCTTTCATTCATTTGTTCTTTATACTTTTTCATACCTCTAGTTTCCCTCTCCCCTGACCCCCCTGTTTGAAGAAGGGTCTTGACCCAAAACGTCACTGATTCATTTTCTCCAAAGATGCTGCTTGACCTGCTGCGTTACTCAAGTATTTTGTGTCTAGCTTCCTTTGAACGTTGCCCTCTCACTATAAAGCGATGCCCTCTAGTAGCTGATATTTCCATCCTGGGGAAAAGGTTCTGACTGGCTGCCCTATCCTCTCATAATTTTATAATCTTCTATCAGGTCTCCCTTGAACCTCTGCCATTCCAGGGAAAGCAATCCTAGTCTGTCCAAGCTCTCCCTGCATCATAGGTGTTTCAAAACAATTAAAAAAAACTGGGAATAAGCAACAACATGTTAATTATTATTTGAAAATTTTAGTTACATGAGATTTATAAGGTTATAAGGCCATACAAGCAGAATTAGGCCATTCGGCCCATCAAGTCAACTCTGCCATCCAATCATGGCTGATCTATCTCTCCCTCCCAACCCCATTCTCCTGCCTTCTCCCCATAACCCTTGACACCCGTACTAATCAAGAATTTATCTATTGCTACCTTAAAAATATCCATTGACTTGGCCTCCACAACCTTCTGTGGCAAAGAATTCCACAGGTTCATCACCCTCTGATGAAATAAATTAATCCTTATCTCCTTCATAAAGGAACGTCCTTTAATTGTGAGACAATGACCTCTCGTCCTGGACTCTCCCACTAGTGGAAACATCCACTCCACATCCACTCTATCCTAGCCTTTCACTATTCAGTAAGTTTCAATGAGGTCCCCAAACAACGTTTACAATGGGATGCTTTATTTATCCAACACCTTTTATCGGCATCAATAATGAAAGTGGAACGTGGTGGTGCCTTGTGGCAGCGACTATCTGCAGTCCGTCTGTCTTTTCTTCTTTCTTTTGCCTTGTTAGGAGTATGTTTTTGGCTTTATTTTAGCTGTGCACATGTGGAGGGGTGGGGGGCGGGTGGGGGAAACTTTTTAATCTCGGGGGACGCGACTTTTCCCTTGTCGTATGTCGGTTGTCGTTGGGCCGAACATTGTGGAGCTGGCAGCCTTCAACCAGAATGGACCTGAGGGCTCCAGCCGTAGAGCCTATGGACTCACCATCGCGGAGCTGGCTGAATTCGGAGCTGTGGCGGCGCTGCGGTTGTGGCTGCGACCCGACTTCGGAGCTTAAGAACTTCGGCCACGGACCCTGTGGACGGTGGAGTCAGGAGCTCACAGGTCCCTGATGGGAGACCGATTTTCGGAGATCCCGCAATGGCAACCTCTCCCGCCCGAATCGAGGGTTTAAATCGGCCCGGAGCAGGGCCTTACATCGCCCGGCACAGCTTAAACGGTCGCGGGACTTGCCATCGCCCGCCAGGGGACTTTAACATTGGGAGCCCCGGTCGCCTCGATGTTGCAGTTTGCCTGCCTGAACATGGGGAGAAGAACAAAGGGCAGGGAAGAGATAAGACTTTTGCCTTCCATCACAGTGAGGACGTGTTTGGAGATTCACTGTGATGGATGTTTATGTGGAATTGTGTTAATTGTGTGTTTTGGTCTTTTTTTGCTGTTATGACTGCAGGAATGAAATTTCATTCAAACCTTGCTTGTTTGAATGACAATAAAGGGCAATTGAATTGAATTGAATTGAAAAATCGGATGTAATAATAATACATTTTATTTGTTGGGTGCCTTTCAGACATCTCAAGGACACCTTACATAGATTAACAGGAATATAAACATATATAATCATAGTAAAATAAATAATAAAGACATCACAGAGACACAAACTAAAAACAGAACACGAGTTACTTCGCAACAGGAACCAGAGGCCACAAGCAGACTGAGTAATTTATACATGTGTATGGATTTGCAATAGGCCAACATGCTGTTACAGCTGCCATCAAAGAAATAAGCTACCCCAGTTGCGTTAATGATTATTATTCCGAAGGTTGAGGTGAAATAGCAGAAAAATGGTGAGGTTTTACTTGGGGGAGGTATAAAAACCCCAGCTGACAGTGATATAAAAGCTGGGAGAGTGTCGATGGCAGAGAAATCAAGAATAATGATTCTGGAAATGCTCCAAATTGGCTACGAACATAACATCAAGCATGTCCAACACCGTCAGAAAACTATTTCAGTTTTCTATTGACAAATAAGCTGCTTGGGAAGTAAAACATAACTAACTGTAAAAAGGGTCCAAAGTTGTGATACCAGGATTCCAGCCGTCTATCAAAGATGGACACAAAACACTGGAGAAACAATAGATAGACACAAAATGCTGGAGTAACTCAGCGGGACAGACAGCATCTCTGGAGAGAAGGAATGGGTGACCCTTCTTCAGACTGGTGAAACAGTAATGATTTGTTTAACTCCACTATTAAACACTCGTTGTTGTATTAATTCTACAATTGAGTTTTAAAATTGATATTTGAAGCACCCAGTGCAAACACACTTGTAATTGCAATTATTGTACAACATCCCTCATTGAAGACAAAAAGAACTGCAGATGCTGGATTATACCAAAGATATGCACAATGTGCTGAAGCAACTCAGCTGGACCGGCAGTAACTGGAGAGATAGGATAGGTGACGTTTTGGGTTGGAACCCTTTCTGGCACTTTGTGTCACCTATCATTTTCTCCAGAAGTGCTGCCAGACCCGCTGGGTTACTCCAGCACTTTGTGTCTGTCTTTGGTATAAACAAGCATCTGCAGTTCTTTGTTTCTACATTCCAACCTTCCGTCATTGGGAATACTGATTAAAATGATTAAAGGAAGGATTTTCCTTCAGAACTTTCTTTAGGATATCAACTGAAAGCTTGACAATGTAAGGGTTTAATTCAATCTCTGAAGGTGGGAGTTAAAGAGAAAGAGTGAGATGCATTGAAGGAATGGAAAGGTCGAAGTCTTCTAAGTCCCAGCATTGGGTCTCGTTGAGTGCAAAAACGTATAGAGGCTGAGTTCCAATTGATGAAAGCGCCTCTGGTAATATGTTTGTGTTAATCACTCCCATTTGTAACAAATTATATTCAGAATTACATCACACTACAGTGTCTGATACAGAACGGCTGAGTTTAGACATTGGCCCAGCATTCGCTCGATAATTCCAAATGTAAAGCATTTCTAACGAGTTTACCACCAGGTAATCCAGGATTTGCCTGTCAGAAGTGCTGAAGTTATTCCTTTTAATATGGGACCTGTGGAGTCCGGTGGCCGGACTAGATCCTGCTCAGATACCACAGTGTTTACCAGGCGAATCACTATAGGATGCTCAGATCTGCACCACAAACCCACTGACTTCAAAGACTATAATACAGTGGGGAAGAAAATAATAGGTAAGACCCTGGTTACACAAAAAAGCTGGAGAAACTCAGCGGGTGCAGCAGCATCTATGGAGCGAAGGAAATAGGCAACGTTTCGGGCCGAAACCCTTCTTCAGCACCCGCTGAGTTTCTCCAGCTTTTTTGTGTAACCTTCGATTCTCCAGCATCTGCAGTTCCCTCTTAAACATAGGTAAGACCCTGATTTGTTCTGAACCTATTCATACCTTTAGTTACCCCCTCTTCTGAATCAGTCTGAAGAAGGGTTTTGACCCAAAACGTCACCTATTCCTTTTCTGCAGAGATGCTGCATGACCCGCCAGCTTCTTATAGAAACTTACAAAACTCTTAAGGGGTTGGACAGGCTAGATGCAGGAAGATTGTTCCCGATGTTAGGGAAGTCCAGGACAAGGGGTCACAGCTTAAGGATAAAGGGGAAATCCTTTAAAACCGAGATGAGAAGAACTTTTTTCACGCAGAGAGTGGTGAATCTCTGGAACTCTCTGCCACAGAGGGTAGTTGAGGCCAGTTAATTGGCTATATTTAAGAGGGAGTTAGATGTGGCCCTTGTGGCTAAGGGGATCAGGGGGTATGGAGAGAAGGCAGGTACAGGATACTGAGTTGGATGATCAGCCATGATCATATTGAATGGCGGTGCAGGCTCGAAGGGCCGAATGGCCTACTCCTGCACCTAATTTCTATGTTTCTATGTTTCTATGTTACTCCTGCATTTTAGTGTAATTTAGTTTAGAGATACAGCGTGGAAACAAGTCCTTCAGCCGAACGGGTCCACATTCCCCACACAATAACACTATCCTACACAGATTAGAGATGATTCCAAGCCAATTAACCTACAGACCTGTACATCTTTGGAGTGTGGGAGGAAACCGGAGATCCTGGAGAAAACCCGAGCTGGTCATGGGGAGACCGTGCAAACTCCATACAGACAGCACCCATAGTCAGGATCGAACCCGGGTCTCTGGTGCTGTAAGGCAGCAACTTTACCGCTGCGCCACCATGCCGACTTCGTCTATCTTTTATGAGGAAGACCCATTCATTTCTTTTTAATTACTTGTGTTGCTTTAACAATTTGTCATTGCTATTTTATTGGGTAGTTTTATTGTTCAAATATTTAATTAGTTATTTACTTTCCAATAGGTTTTTTAACATATCACAATGACAGTGACAGATTTCTCTGAGGGCCAGCTACACTCAATGGGATGAAAACCCTCCTATATTGTAAGGAAACATGATTGTTGGAGTTGTATTGGCTATACTTTAGTCGCAGGTTGGTAGAAAGGGTTAAACTAAAAGTTCAGGAATAATTCAATGATAGTTTATTGTCACCTGTTCCTAGGTACAGTGAAATGCTTGGTTTTGCATGCAACCCGGTTAAATCGTACAGCAGACCTCATCGAGGCAGTACACAAGAGTCGGCACATTTCTGGCACTGACAAAGTTACGAGCATTCACCGAACAGTCCTACCTTTGGTTTGGTTGGTTTTGGAGCTGGTGCCAGTTACTGGATGTTGTCAGTGGGTGTCAGGATTGGGGAGGAAATTTGTAGGAAAGAATAGGATTCAATTAGCTGAAGCAGTGATTCACTTGCATTTCTTCCAATCTGCTGCACAGCATTCAGTGGTCACCGTGTGGAGTGGTCATCCTCCATGTTGGAGAAACCCGATGCAGATTTAGGATTGCTTTGCAGACCACCTGTGTTCAGTCCACAGGGACAACCCAGTTCATCCTGTCACTTTAATTCTCCATCTCCCTCCCACTCCCAATCTAACTTACAAATTAGTGAAAGGCCTGGATAGAGTGAATGTGGAGAGAATGTTTCCACTGGTGGGAGAGTCTATGGCCAGAGTACATAGCCTCAGAATAAAATGACACACTTTTAGAAAGGAGATAAGAAGGATTTTATTTAGTCAGAGGGTGGTGAATCTGTGGAGGCCATGTCAATGGATACTTTTAATCAAGATTGACAGTTTCTTGATTAATAATGGTATCTGGGGTTGTGGGGTGAAAGCAGGAGAAAGGGGTTGAGCGAGAAACGTAGATCAGTCCATGATTGTATTTCGGAGTAGATTTAATAGATGTGCAGTGAAATGAAAGTGGCCATGCTCGGCCCTTCGTGCCAGCACCCGCAACAATTCAATATGATCATGGCTGATAAACCCCAATCATCAGTACCCTGTTCCTGCCTTTCCCCATATAAATGACTCTGCTAGGAAAAATGCCCTATCTAGCTAGTCTCTTGAAAGCATTCAGAGCGTTTACCTCCGAGTGCCTCTGAGGCAGAGAATTCCACTTCTCACCCTCTCCGTGTTTTGATGGGCTGCGTTTGCCTGACGTCATTCTGCTCCTAGAACCTATGAACTCTCATCTGTCGGTCTACAGTCACATTGAAACTCAGCACAGACTTGAGGAAGAGAACCTCATCTTCCATCAGGACCCTGTGCAACCTCCTGGTCACAGTAATGAGTTTTACAGCTTCAGGCAACTTGATTTCTCTGTTCATATCAGTTGTCCATCTGCGATATTGGATCAGCCATCTCTAGAAGTGTTGGAAATGAGCGCGTGATGGCGCTGGGCCTGCACTCGCTGGACTTTAGAAGGGTGCGAAGGAATCTCATTGAAATTAACTGAATAGTGAAAGGCCTGGGTAGGGTGGATGCGGAGGGGATGTTTCCACTAATGGCACCAGGGGGCATAGCCTCAGAATAAAAGGATGTATCTTTAGAAAGGAGATGAGTTGGAATTTCTTTCATCGGAGGGTGGTGAATCTGTGGAATTCATTGACAGATGGCTGTGGAGGCCAATTAAATTGGGTATTTTTAAGATGGAGATTGACAGATTCTTGATTAGTAAGGGTGTCACGGGTTATGGGGAGAAGGCAGGAGAATGGGATTTATAGGGAAAGATACAGTAGATCAGTCATGATTGAATGGCGGAGGAGACTGGATGGGCCAAATGGCCTAATTCTGCTCCTATCACTTATGAACATGAACTCTTGAAATATTCAGCCTGACATGCCAGGTATGACTTCCTGCTCTATATTTCGCAACTCCTACACTCTTTAGCCTATATTTTCTCCCTCTAACTGTTCCCATTCATTTATTGACCAAATAACCAGTGGAAACTCAGTGGAAAAACTTTTCCCACTGAGAGTAGGGAAGATTCAAACAAGGGGGAATGACATGAGAATTCAGGGACTGAAGCTTTGGAGGCCAATTAAAGGGGGAACTTCTTAACTCAGATTGACAGATAGCTGTGTGGAATGAGCTTCGGGTGAAGGGGAGAGGGAGGCAGGTTGGTTTTTATCAGGGAAAAATAAATTGGATCAGTTATGATGGATGGGAAGGGAATGGAGGGCCAAATGGCCTAATTCTGCAGGTATCATGGGACTAACATGAACTCTTGAAATGTTCGGCACTGACTAGGTAAGGGCTCTATATGGCGCTGTTTCCTTTGCCTGTAATTGTTCTATGGTCCCATTCATTATATTGGTTAACCATGTTTACTTCTTATGACTGTGATTACTCATGTTCAGCCGTATAAGAGAATTCTCTCTCACCCTCCCAGCAACTTTATACCCCTGTCCCACTTAGGAAACCAGAACGGAAACCTCTGGAGACTTTGCGCCCCACCCAAGGTTTCCGAGTGGTTCCCGGAGGTTTTTGTCAGTCTCCCTACCTGCTTTCACTACCTGCAACCTCCGGCAACCACCTGCAACCTCCGGGAACCGCACGGAAACCTTGGGTGGGGCGCAAAGTCTCCAGAGGTTTCCGTTCAGGTTTCTTAAGTGGGACAGGGGGCATAACAAACTTCTTTTCTGACCTTCCCACTTCTGACAAATGTTCTTTGACCTGAACCATTAACTCTGCCTCCTCTTCCCACAAATACTGCCTAGCCTGTTAAATATTCCCAGCACTTTCTGTTTTTGTTTTAAATTTTCAGCATTTGCATTTCTCAATATGGTTTTGTTAAATAATTCCAAAATAGAGGAGAAAAATAATTATGCAAGGAGAAAAAGCTTTCAACGTCCCATAATTTATGTTGCGCTAATTAAACTGCGCATCCAAAAACAGTTGTTTCGTTTATATAATTACCTCGATTATGTCTCTGGTGTTAAAAGGAATATGTGACATACTTGTTGCAATGAGTTAATAGAAAACTCATTCAGACTACAGAATAGCAATTTGTTCTGTTAGGAAACAGCAGGTTACAATATTTGAACTGTATTATGAGGATTTTCATGAAAATTACCTACACGTTAAAGTATACTAGGCACAAGAAGGCAGCAGGGGAAAGAATAGAAAGAAAGATGCCAGGGAACTGGAGATCTGTGATTCCTGCTGGTCTCCTGCTCCCTGACCATTGTCATGTCCTACACCCATCTACCTACCAACCCCCTCGTCACCTCTAGCCACCTATCACCTATCGCTGGAGAGACTTGATAAACGCTCACATGTTTTAATTTTAGTTTTCGTTTTTTAGCTTTTTAGTTTTAGAGATACAGTGCAGAAACCAACCCTTCGCACACACAGTACGCACCGACCAGTGATCCCCGCATATTAGGACTATCCCACACACACAAGGGACAATTTACATTTATACCAAGCCAATTCACCTACAAATCTGTACGACTTTGGAGTGTGGGTGGAAACCGAAGATCTCGGAGAAAACCCACGCGGCCATGGGGAAACCGCACAACCACTGTGCAGACAACACCCTTAGTCGGAATCGAACCCGGATCTCTGATGCTGTACTGGCAGTAACTCTACAGCTGTGCACCGTGCCGCCCACTTCTGTAAATAAATTAACAAACTACACGTCAGAGGGTATGGGGAGAAGGCATGAGAATGGGGTTAGGAGGGACAGATAGATCAGCCATGATTCAATGGCAGAGTAGACTTGATGGGCCGAATGGCCTAATTCTACTCCTATCACATGAATATTTTATGTTTAGGCTTACCTTAAATAGGGTGATGAATAGGATGAACACAGAGGGTGGTGTGACATTAAGCACCACTCCGTATATCGGCTGATACCAATACCCCGTGTCAGATGCATTTTCAGAAACTTCCCTCTTTTTCCACTAAATGCTGCTGTAGTCACCGACCACCATTGCTTAATTTGTAGTCAAAAAGTTGCTGCTACGCATATCAGTAAAAAATTAAGCTAGTTATCAACAATATTTTTCAATCAATTGACTCTTTTCTACTGTTTTGAAGCAACTTCTAATTTAATAATTGTTTAAGAAGGAACTGCAAATGCTGGAAAATCGAAGGTACACAAAAATGCTGGAGAAACTCAGCGGGTGCAGCAGCATCTATGGAGCGAAGGAGATATGTAATATTTCGGGCCGAAACCCTTCCCCTTCCTCTGTCTGAGGAAGGGTTTTGGCCAAAAATGTTGCCTATCTCCATAGATGCTGCTGCACCCGCTGAGTTTCTTCAGCATTTTTGTGTAACTTCTAATTTGATAAACTAAGAACTAGAAAGTATAAAATCAACCTTTCAGTTAGGTTAAAATTTAAGATCAAGAAAATCTACTTTTTAACTTATTACAGGTGCTGGTAGGCTGCACTGTCACAAAAAGAATCTCTGGAAGAAGATATTGCGAAAGGGTGGCAATGAGAGCTGAGGCATTTTACATGTGGAACATTGTGAATGAAAGCTTCCAGCTTCACCTCCTCTTTCTTCACATTTAGTTTAGTTTAGTGTAGAGATACAGCGCAGAAACAAGCCCTTCAGCCCACTGAGTCTTCACCGACTGACGATCCCCGCACATTAACATCATCCTATAGACTAGGGACAATTTTTGCATTCAAACCAAGCCAATTAACTGACAAACCTGTACGTATTTGGAGTGTGGGAGGAAACCAAAGATCTCAGAGAAAATCCATGCAGGTCACTAAGGGAATGTACAAACTCCGTACAGACAGCACCCATAGTCAGGATCGAATCCATGTCTCTGGCAACTCCACCGCTGCACCACTGTGCCGCCTTTTCGCCGACTTCCATCATGCAACTGTAGACATGACAGTGCACACATCTACAGGTTTGCATTGGATCATGGGAGAAGGCACCTTAACAAAAATTTGTAGTTCACTTCAGTTCCGGAAGTGGCGGCGCTGTTGAACGGCTGCGACTCGCCTGCGGTCCGTCTGTTTTTACTTTTTTGTGTTGTTTTTTTTGTCTTGTTTAGTTAAATTTTTGTTTATTAGGTTGTGTTATATGTGGTGGGGGAGGAGGAGGGGGGGGGCTGAAACAGGGCTTTCTGTCTCTCCCTTCGGGGGAATGCGACTTTTTCTTGTCGTAACCCCCTTCTCTGCCTCCGTCTGCGCTGAGGCCTAATGGCGGAGCTGGCAGCATCCAACCTGCGACCGACCTCGAAGCTCCGGAGGTAGAGCCGGCCAGGACTCACCAACACGTCTTCGAGCTGTGGCGGCGTTCGGGCGCTCCAGTGGCAGCGGCACGACTCGGCGCTCCGGTGAGGGCGGCCTGGCGCGGGGCTGGGATGGTGCTAGCTGAGACGCTCCGGTGGCAGCGACATGACTCGGCGCTCCGGTGAGGGTGGCCCGGCGCGGGGCTGTGACGGTGCTAGCTGAGATGCTCCGGTGGCAGCGGCACGACTCGGCGCTCCAGTGAGGGTGGCCCGGCGCGGGGCTGAGACGCTCCGGTGGCAGCGACACGACTCGAGGCTGGGACGGCGCTCCCGTGAGGACAGCCCGGCTTGGGGCTGAGGCGGTACTCCGATGGATGAGGTGGCGTTCTGGCGGCGGCGACCTGGATCCGGGGCTCGGCCGCGGGCCAGTGGACGACATCGTCAAGAGCTCGCAGGTCACAGGCTGGTGCCTGTTTTCCAGAGCTCCCGCGGCAACAGCTGCGTCCGCTGGACTGGAGGGCGGCAGCTTCGACCACCCCGGGCCGCGGAGCTTGAACCGGCCCGTTCGCGGAGCTCGGTGAGCCGCGGGACTGACTTACCATCGCCCGGTGGGGTATCGCCTCAGCGCAGAGGGAGAAGAGGAGGGAAGAGACAGTAACCCTAAGATTTTTGCCTCCATCACAGTGAGGAGGTGTCTGGTGAACTCACTGTGGTGGATGTTAATTTGTGTTTATTGTGTGTTTTGTTGTTTATTATTATATGTATGGCTGCAGGCAACGACATTTCGTTCAGACCGAAAGGTCTGAATGACAAATAAAGGATCTAAGTCTGAGTCTAAGTCTAAGTTCACACAAAGGAAAGGAGGTGTATGGAATGAGTTGCTAGAGGATGTAGTTGAGGCAGGTATTATTGCAATGTTAAAGAAACATTTAGACAAGTGTATGGATAGGACAGGTTTAGAGGGATACTAGACCAAGTGCTCCCCCAATGGTGTGATCCCCCAACCCAATATTCCACCATGCACCCATCTCCTCCAATGGAACTGAAGCCGTTCTCAAAAGTAAGATTCCAGCACTGCCCTGCCTCCCTCAGCAGTGGATTAAAAAAAAAATCCAATGGCACCTACCCTGCCTGCTGCAGCAGTGAAAAGTTCACAGTGTTCCTGTCTTGCAACTTTGTTTCGAAGTGTGTTGGAAGCTGACATGTAAATGGAGAAGCCAGTTTATTTTTGAAATACTTGGGGGTGGGGGGAGAAGGATTTGATTAAAAATGTGTACTTCAACACGACGAAATGTAATGAGGAGCGGATACTTAGAAAGAAAAGCGAAATCTCTACCGAAATGGAAAAGATCTCGGAGATTGAGCATCTGGATTGGGCGTGACAATGAATCAAAGGAAGAAATGCAGCTGGCAGCCATACATGCAAATGGGTCCATTCCGATTGGACATCTGCGAGCATCGGCCATTCCGATTGGACATCTGCGAGTATCGGGCATGAATCAAAAGGCAGAAAGGGATCCGGACGGCAGCCGGACGGATAGCCCCAGAGTTTTATAGATATACTAGACCAAGTGCAGACCCGTTGGGTCTGCTCCCCCAATGGTGTGATCCCCCAACCCAATATTCCACCATGCACCCGTCTCCTCCAATGGAACTGAAGCCGTTCTCAAAAGTAAGATTCCAGCACTGCCCTGCCTCCCTCAGCAGTGGATTAAAAAAAAAATCCAATGGCACCTCCCCTGCCTGCTGCAGCAGTGAAAAGTTCACAGTGTTCGTGTCTTGCAACTTTGTTTCGAAGTGTGTTGGAAGCTGACATGTAAATGGAGAAGCCAGTTTATTTTTGAAATACTTGGGGGTGGGGGGAGGAGAAGGATTTGATTAAAAACGTGTACTTCAACACGACGAAATGTAATGAGGAGCAGATACTTAGAAAGAAAAGCGAAATCTCTACCGAAATGGAAAAGATCTCGGAGATTGAGCGTCTGGATTGGGCGTGGAAATGAATCAAAGGAAGAAATGCAGCCGGCAGCCGTACATGCAAATGGATCCATTCCGATTGGACATCTGCGAGCATCAGCCATTCCGATTGGACATCTGCGAGTATCGGGCACGAATCAAAAGGCAGAAAGGGATCTGGACGGCAGCCGGACGGATACCCCCAGAGTTATAGATATATAGATAGATATAGATAGATAGATAGATAGATGAGCCAAATGCAGGCAGATGGGACTAGTGATGGTACTGCTCAAAGTAGGTGAATCAAGGACCAGAGGACATAGGTTTATGGTGAAGGGGAAAAGGTTTAATAGGAATCTGAGGGGTAATTTTTTCACACAAAGGGTGGTGGGTGGATGGAACTAGCTGCCAGAGGAGGTAGTTAAAGTTGGGACTATCCCATGTTTAAGAAACATTTAGACAGGTACATGGATAGGACAGGTATGAAGAGATATGTACCAAATCCGGGCAGATGGGACTAATGTAGCTGGGACATGTTGGCCGGTGTGGGCAAGTTGGGCCGAAGGGCCTGTTTCCACGCTCTATGGCTCTAAGGTTCTATTATTCTAACAGTTAAGGCATTAGAAACTCAAACAGGATCTTTAAATCTGCAGTATCCTTAGAAAGTGCTGTGCTGGTATTAACCCTGACTGTACTTTAGATTTTGAGTCTTTAGATTTTAGAGATACAGCACGGATAGAGACCAACCAAGTCCACACCGACCAGTGGCCATTCCATGCACAAACATTATCCTACATACTAGGGACAATTTTACAAACCGGAGCACCTGGAGAAAACCCATACGGGCATAGGGAGAATGCACAAACCCCACACATCCGGACCGAACCCGGGTCTCTGATGCAGTGAGGCAGCAACTCTACTGCTGCGCCACTGTGCCACCTCTGCTAAAGAATATTGATCCATTCGCCAAGTGATTTGGATAGCACAAGAGCAACGTCATTAGATAAACACAGTAGCATGTACGAAGGAAGATGGTCAGGGACGGAGATACGTTGGTCATGAAAAGCATTTACCTCCCATGCATAGCTTCTAAGGAGAGACTGTTTGTAAAGATATATCTTTAGCTCCTTGGAACTTTCAACACAAGTTATCTAGTTCTCTGGAGTTCAGACTGCTGGGTTCTCATCTACAGCAGGAGAACCATGAGGTCTCTCTTCTATGGAGGTCTGCAACACAAATCTCTTAAAGAGACAATGTGAATATTGGTAATATATTCAGAATACTGCACAAATCTCTTAAAGAGACAATGTGAATATTGGTAATATATTCAGAATACTGTCACATAAGCCCCTCGATGCTGATCATCCAAAATCAGTACCCCGTTCCTGCCTTTCCCCAATATACCTTGATTCTGTTAGCCCTAAGAGCTCTATCTAACTCTCTCTTGAAAACAAAGTGAATTGGCCTCCACGGACTTCTGTGGCAGAGAATTCCACAGATTCACAACTTCTTCATCTCAGTCCTAATTCTCAGGCTGAGACCATTTCTCCCTTTTACTGGCAGTTGGTCTAATTATATGGTATACATCACCAGCAAGAAAGTTGTAATGAGCTGTCTTCCTCGGCAAGAACTGTGAAATGAATGGGTACTGCAGCTGCTACAGCTCCACACAGGAACACTGATGTCAGAATTCAATGCTGTGCGGATGAGATACTGTGCAACTACATCAGTTCTGCTATATTAGACAGGAAAATCTATTCAAACTCAACACCTGTAAAACTACGGACTCATTCTGGGCGAAATGCCAGTGTAAAGGGCACTTTGCACTTATGAGGGCCATTAAGGCAGCATGAAAGGAGGTAAACGTGAGCATTTAGTATACTGACTTAACAGAAGATGATTGTGGCTTCTCCCATACTGATGACTTGGAAAGATCACTGAACATCAGACTGCACTTTTTTTCAAGACATGGGGCTGTGAAAATTGCAGTCACTTTGTCCAATACATTTTTTTTTAGTTTAGGTTAGTTTGGAGATACAGTGCGGAAACAGGCACTTCGGCCAGTTTTTGGATAGTTGGATAGTTATATGGATGGGAAGGGAATGGAGGGTTATGGTCTGAGCGCAGGTATATGGGACTAAGGGAGATTATGTGTTCGGCACGGACTAGAAGGGTCGAGATGGCCTGTTTCCATGCTGTAATTGTTATATGGTTATTATATGGTTATATGGCCGAGTCCGCACCGGCCAGCGATCCCCGCACACTAACACTATCCTACACACACTAGGAACAATTAATAATTTTACCAAGCCAATTAGCCGACAAACCTGTGTGTCTTTGAAGTGTGGGAGGAATCCAGAGACAACCCACCCAGGGCACAGGGAGAACGTACAAACTCCATACAGACAAGCACCAGGACTGAACCCGGGTCTCTGGCGCTGTAAGGCAGCAACTCTCCCGCCGCACCACCGTGCCGCTCCAGACACTAAGCTCTCTTTTATCCACCTTCCTCAAGAGAGTTCAAAGTTGAGGTACCTCTGTGTCTTCCGCTGCTCCTGATAGACAAAATGTTACCACAGGGATCTTGTTAATATAAACCGCACTCTCCCTATAGCATGGAAGCAGGTCCTTTGGCCCATCGTGTCGATTTCAACCATTGGTCACCCTTTCACTATTTCTATGTAATCCTGCTTTTGCATCCACTCCCATCGCACTTGCTTCTCTTCACTGAGGGCCAATTAACCTACAAACTGCAGATGGAAGAAATCCAAGTTGAACTGAAAATGCAGGAAAAACTGAGCAGGTCAGAGGACACCTGTTATTTAAAAAAATATATTTTTTGCATCTTTTGTTTTTATTTCATGTCACTACAGGGGCTCTGTGAATTCTTAAGCTCATTGTAAAAGAGGCCTTGTTTAAGTTGAATTTAAATACAGCAGCTTTTACTTCCGCACAATGAATGGTGTATTTCATAACTAACGTCTACACTCATTAATATATCGAATGATTAAATAATTACTTTACAAACACATATTAATGATCATAAATAACAATTGTATAATTCTAACTTCCACGCAGACGAGAGCAATTTAGTATGCACACCATCCATTCTAATTGGGTTGATGTGAGTTCATTGATCCCTGAACAAATGGCTCTATGATATTTATTAAACCAATATCCCAATCTTGCTAATGGACCATGATTATGATTTTTTTTTTAAGGCTGATATTTTATTTATAATGGGTGTTCAATTTGCTGCCTGTAAATATCAAACAATCCTTATTAAAAGGAAACATTTTTTCAGCTCAAAGAGGATGTACCCATCACTCAATACATTTCGATCCTTGTGCAATGAAGCCAGCAATCAAAGGAACAATGGGATTGAATGTGCCACACATTTCAGTCCATTCCATAACATCAGTTGTACATCTGGGTCCCAGTTCCACAGTGAAGTATCAGAATCACCCATTGCAACAGACAATTGCCTTGAAGATAATCACAAAATGCTGGAGTAACTCAGAGCGTCGGCAGCATCTCTGGAGTTAAGGAATAGGTGATATTTTGGGTCGAGACCCTTCTGATGAAGATCCAGATTCATCGATTCAGTGCTGCCATGACACCTGTCCTTAGAGTGAGAAATGTGACAAATTGCATATAGCGTGATGGCAAGATCGGATGCTTATGGAGACTTGGAAGTTACAAGATGGCACTGGAATGTGGTGACACTCTGTGGGAGGTTCCAGAAGAGGATCTATTATACTCGTGTAGAGTATGATATGACTGGATGGCATTCAGAACAAGCACACGTGACAATAAATAAATTGTTTGCTTGGGGAGCTTACACCCCAGTAGTATGAATATTGACTTCTCTAACTTCAACTAACCCTTGCTTTCCCTCCCTCTCCTTCCCTCCCCCTTCCCAGTTCTCCAACCAGTCTGACAGTCCCCCCTGATTACATTTTATCTCTGTTTGCTTTGTTGTCACCTTCTCCTAGCTAACAATGATCTATCCTACATTTTCCTTGATACCATCTCCTTTCAAGTCTTGTTTTCACACCTTACACTTCCTTCTCTCCCCAACTCTCAGTCTGAAGAAGGGTCTCGACCCGAAACATCACCCATTCCTTCTCTCCAGAGATGCTGCCTGTCCCACTGAGTTACTCCAGCATTTTGTGTTTAATCTTTGGTGTAAACCAGCATCTGCATTTCCTTCCTACACAATAAATCAGTCCTGCTGCCCAGCACTTGGGGTTCCTGGCAGCTAAAGACTGGTGAGACTTGCTGGATCTAGCAATTAAGTATTTTTCCAACACTTAGCTCAGTGCTTGCCTGGTCCTCTGAGCCTTCAGCTTCTTGCCATCTTGTGACTTCACTCTCTCCCCTCCAGTCATTTAGTTTGAGAGGTACAGCTGATGCAAAGGATTAGTATCCAGGGCAATTACATCGCAAAAAAAGCAAAGGTCTTAAATTAACATACCCCAAAACTGTAGTTGCTGTATTGCACAATTTTCCAGCTTCCAACATGACTTGACTGTTATATGGTGTGGTACTGACATGAATTACTTTGGAGGTTCCCAGGTTTAATGGAAGATTTCTGAGTTAGTCAACCTCACACTAAATAGTGAGCCTCTGTAATCTAGAGGCTCTTCTTCCCGCCCAGTCTGAAGAAGGGTCTCGACCCGAAATGTCGCCTATTTCCTTCGCTCCAGCTGAGTTTCTCCAGCATTTTTGTCTACCTCTGTGATGTCTTTTTGCAGCTTTTCTGTGCTAATGGATAATTGGGAGATATTGTCTATGTACTCTGTGTCCTCATGGTGTTTCAAAGTAATTCTATAATCATTAGGTTAATTCCCATAAGAAGCAAACAGCAATTAGAACATAGAACAGTAGAGCACAGGAACAGGCCCATCGACCCACAATGCCTCATAAGTATAGAATTGGGAGTAGAATTAGGCCATTCAGCCCGTCAAGTCTACTCCGACGTTCAATCATGGCTGATCTATCTCTCCCTCCTAACCCCATTCTCCTGCCTTCTCCTCATAACCTCTGATACCTGTACTAATCAAGAATCTATCTATCACTGCCTGAAAAATACGCACTGACTTGGCCTCCACATCCTTCTGTGGCAAAGAATTCCACAGATTCACCACCCTCTGACTAAAGGAATTTCTCCTCATCTCCTTCCTAAAAGAATGTCTTTAATTCTGAGACTGACCTCTAGTCCTAGACTCTCCCATCAGTCCTGCTGAGTTACTCCAGCATTCTGTGCCTTTTAACTCTGCAGAATCCAGTCTGATTATTCAGCTCCTCTCCTTCCAAACCTGGGAATGTGCATGATATAGAGACTGTTCACTGTTAATTGTGGCAGATTGTTCTGAAAGGACCAATTACTCCTGGGAAAATAAGTTACGTTTAGTTTAGAGATACAGCATGGAATCAAGTTTATGCCAACCATGATCACCCGTACACAAATTCTATCTTACACACTCGGGACAATTTATAGAAGCCAATTAATCTATAAACCTGTACATCTTTGGAATGGGGTGGAAGCCGGAGCACCCGGAGGGAACCCACGCAGTCACAGGGAGAATGTACAAACTCCGTACAGACAGCACCCATAGTCAGGATCGAACCTGGATCTCTGATGCTGTAAGGCTGCATTTCTACCAACGTGACACTGTGCCACACTGGATTTACAAAAAGGTGCGTAGAACTGTCAGCATTGCTTCCCAATTTTTAATATAATTTAAATACTGGGTTGGTTCACAGAAATAAAGAACTTATGAAAATTAATTAATGTAAAAATGTCATTCAACGCACCTTTCCAGTGTTCATCCTGCTCCTTAATCTTTACATTCTTTCTTTTCAGATCATATATAATTTTACTATATATAGTCACATATTTTGTTCTGATATTACTCCAAATATTTTGCGCTACAATAATGTGCCATTGTTCCCAAAGATGTGACACCTTGAGTTCCTCCAGTACTTTGTTTATTACTCAGAATTCCAGCAACTGCAGTCTCTAGTGCTCTCTACATAATTAATTCTGTCCCACAAATACTTTGTTTCCATGGGCCATAAAATTCTCTTGGCTTCTATATGCAAAGTCTTTCCGGTGAAGCTTTTATTTTCCTAACAAGTTTAGGCACATTCAGATCGACTGCGAATCCCATCCATATGATTTGTTTCCTCTTCTTATGGCTAACTTTCGCTGATCCCTTCACAATAACTTTCATCTCAGTTGTGCCTTTTAGAGGATAAAAAGATAATCACAATGTTCATGAGGCCGTCAAGCCTTCACCAGGGAACTCACTTCCTGTGAGTACTTTGAGGCCTATGATGGCAAGACCACCAGAGATTGCTGGAGATGGAAAGGAGGGCAAGTCTCAGGTGGTCAACTCCCGGAAATGTACTGGACCATCCCATCAGACAATCCTTCCAGGAACACTTTTCTAATGCCTTTTTGTTTTTAGACAGAGAACATCAAAGTGGAAGGTCAGGTGCTGCACCACTGTGGCACTGAATAGGAATGACAGGATGATTCCCATTTTCATCTGCATCCATTTAGTGGACACCTCTACGCGGTGTATAACCAACCATCATTGACCTCTTTACTCTCAGTAGTCTCTCTTCCTCTTTCCCCAGTTTGCAGATCTATATAATCTGCATAGCTATGAGTAGATTTTAAGGAAACAAATGTAGTTTGTGATAGTAATTCATAGAGTGAAAGAGCTGTACAATATAGCAACTGTCCGAAGCCAGACATAAAATGCTGGAGTAACTCAGCAGGATGGGCAGCATCTCTAGAGAAAAAGATTGGGTGACGTTTTGGATTAACAATATGAACGGTCTCAACCCGAAACGTCACCTATTCCTTTTCTCCAGAGATGCTGCCTGACCTGCTGAGTTTAGTTTAGTTTAGTTTAGAGATGCAACGCGGAAACAGGCCCTTTGGCCCACCTAGTCCGCATCGACCAGCGATCCCCGCACATTTACACTATCTTACACTAGAGACATTTTTTTTACATTCATACCACGCCAATTAACCTACAAACCTATACATCTTTGGAGTATGGGAGGAAACCGAAGCTCTCGGAGAAAACCCATGCAACTCATGGGGAGAACGTACAAACTCCGTACAGACAAGCATCCGTAGTCAAGATCGAACCCGGGTCTCTGGCACATTAAGCGCTGTAAGGCAGCAAATCAACAGCTGCGCTACTGCGTTACTCCAGATTTTTGTGTCTGTCTTTGGTTTAAACAAGCATCTGCAGTTCCTCCCTACACATAGAAATAGTCCCTGAAGCCCATTAAATCCACACTGCCAATCAATCACCATTTGCTCT
This sequence comes from Leucoraja erinaceus, assembly GCF_028641065.1. Taxonomy (NCBI): domain Eukaryota; kingdom Metazoa; phylum Chordata; class Chondrichthyes; order Rajiformes; family Rajidae; genus Leucoraja; species Leucoraja erinaceus. The sequence goes on from NC_073403.1 coordinate 23,197,472, forward strand.
AATCCTACATTAATCCCATTTTATTCTCCCCACATTTCCCCCAGAATCTACCACTCACATCCATTCCAGGGGCAGTTTACAGAATGGTAACTAAATAATTGAAATGCAAAATGTAATGGGATGCAGTCTCATATATTCTGCTGGTCCTCATTTAATACTTGCATGTTTTTTTACAGATGGCAGAGACTCTTGCTGAATGTGAGTTCACATGGATGGCTCACTTTGATAGCCAAAAGTTTCTAACGCATTTATAATCATGTTTTCCGCCCACAAACTGGAATTGTAGAACAAGCCAGAAGATGTTAAGTGGCTGCTATTCATGGTAAATGCACAGCAATTTTAAATAATGAGTCTTCTGCTAACAGCTGAAGTTAGAAGCAGGCAGGATAACAGCAGGAATAGTCCTTGTATGAACGCTGAGCTGAAGGATTTTCCTCAGTAGGGGTTACCATGGCAGATTACTTCATTGTAATCAGAAGATACTAAATTCACAGTGACCTATAATGAGAACACTTTATTCTATGTCTTAAAGTCAAAGGCGTGATTGAGAAAGAACTCAACCAGACATGATGCTCACCAACATGGGTGGCACGGTGGCGTAGAGGCTGAGTTGCTGCCTTATAGCACCAGAGACTCGGGTTCAATCCTGACTATGAGTGCTGTCTGTACGGAGTTTGTACATTCGCTTCATGACCTGCATGGGTTTTCTCCGGGGTCCCCAGTTTCCTCCCACAGTCCAAAGAAGTACAGGATTGGAATTTGTGTAGGAAGGAACTGCGGATGCTGGTTTACACCGAACATAGACACAATATGCTGGAGTAACCTAGCAGGACAGGCAGCATCTCTGCATAGAAGGAATGAGTGACATTTCAGATCGAGACGCTTCTGCAGACTGAGAGTCAGGGGAGAGGTGGAAACAGAGATAATGAAGTGTAATGTTCTCACACCCTACACTTCCTTATCTCCTTATCTCTGTGTCTCCCTCTCCCTCTCCCCTGACTCAGTCTGAAGAAGGGTCTCAACCCGAAACGTCACCCATTCCTTCTATCCAGAGATGCTGTCTGTCCTGCTGAGTTACTCCAGCATTTTGTGTCTATCTCCAGGCCTGTAGGTTAATTGTAAACATTGTAAATTTCCCCTAGTGTGTGTAGGAAAGTGTAAGTGTGCGGGGATCGCTGGTCAGCGCAGACTTGGTGGGCCAAATGGCCTGTTTCCACACTATATCTCAAAAAAAAGGACCAAATTTTGTCTCCTTTGGTATTTGCCTTCATGACTATGCCTTCACTATGAAGTTGTAATAGTTTCACAGCAGCACGGAAAACTCACAGGCACACACACGACGATCAATATAACTCTCTTTGCATTTGGGTTCAGAATTATACTCCAACATATTGAAAATCTCAACGGTACTGATGTATCTAGGAATGACAAAAATTCACAGAATATGCCAGAAATACTCTGCAGATCAGGCAGCATCGGTGATGAGAAACTGGAGCCAAATTATTTTTTTTTGTTAATGATTTCTCATCAGCGTGATCTCATTGTTCAGGTTATCTGTTTCTCTCTGCAAAAATGCTGAATATTTCCAGCATTTTCTGCTCTTTTCAGATTTACAGCAGCTCCAGAAGGAGGCGATGGCTGGAGGCCCGGCAACAGCCTGGGGCTCGCCTGGATCAGGCTCCGCTCCAGAAAACCACACATGCAAGTACAAAACCTGTACTTTGAAAATGTCACCGAAACTTGGCGACACTTGCATACAGGCTCAGTGGACACACTATATCTACACACTTTGTACTAATTGTGGATTATGCTTGGGTATGGCAAAGCTTTACTGTTGTATCCAAAAAGAGAAGGTCACTGCACATCTGTAAATGCAATAATAAAGAACCATTGACCATGATTCATATCTCTCTGTTCCCTGCACTTCCATGTGCCTATCTGAAAGCCTCTTAAACGCCACCATCATTTCTGCCTCCACCACCACCCCTGGGAATGCATTCCAGGCCACACTGTATGTTCATAAGTTCATAATTGATTGGAGCAGAATTAGGCCATTTGGCCCATCAAGTCTGCTCCACCATTCAATCATGGGTAATCTATCTCTCCCTCTGGACCACATACTCCTGCCTTCTCCCCTTAACCCCTGACACCCGCACTAATCAAGAATCTAGCTATCTCTGCCGTAAAATTATCCATTGACTTGGCCTCCACAGTCTTCTGTGGCAACCAATTCCACAGATTCACCTCCCTACGACTAAAGAAATTCCTCCTCATTTCCTTCCAAAAGGAACATCCTCTACGTCCGTACATATGATAATAAAGAACCAATGACCGATTACTTGATTTTCAATAAATCCAGGTAGACTTTGTTACTGGATGGCCATTGGTTGTTTCTTCATCCTTCGACCCATTGAAGATGGTGGTTTTAGCCTTTCCTATGATTTGGCTGTTAAGCCTTTTCAAGCATCGGCAACAACTGATAATATTTGATACATTTACTTTAATGGGAAGAAAACTATGGATTAGTAAACGCACAACAGAATGCTCGAACCGTAATGTTCAAATTGATTCACGCCAGACAGCTCCATAATTCAGGCTGAATTTATTGATTCATAAACCAAATTAGTCAACGCAGATCTGTAAGTTAACTTAACTCTTACCGGCCAAAGTGAAGGTATGAAAAAAACATTTGCTCATTCTGTGGCATTTAAGATTAGTTGTAACGATGTGGCGAATGCCACTGGAAAATGTAAACCAAGATCAGTGCGTTCTCCACAACTTTCAACGCAATTTTAATCACCACAAACACTACAAGAAGCCTCAAACATTTCCTGATTAGCCAGATTTCTCACAATAACAACAGATAGAATTATGTTTGATGTTCCATACATTTTTCATCGTAAGGATAGGCACAAAATGCTGGAGTAACTCAGCGGGACAGGCAGCGTCTCTGGAGAGAAGGAATGGGTGACGTTGTGGGTCGAGACCCTGCGACATGAAACGTCATCCGTTCCATCTCTCCAGAGATGCTGCCTGTTCTGCTGAGTTACTCCAGCATGTTGTGTCTATCTTCGGTTTAAACCAGTATCTGCAGTTCCTTCCTACACTTTATAATTCATTTGAAGGTATCACTGCAACTGCAAAGCTTTCAGGGTTCAAAATCTGTGCCTTTAGCATGGAAACATTCATACCTTACTCGAGCAGATGCTGTGCATTAGTATTGGATAGCAATACCTTCCTGACTGATTCTATAACATAAATATGCATCGCAAAATAGCTTTAGAGTGAAAGATGTTACTCTGCAATTCCATTCACCTAAAGATCTTACCTGAAGTTTTTTAAAATGTGCATTCACAATGTGTATGTTTGCGTGTGTGTCTCGTTAATAAATAGTACGCACTGAATACTCATGAATATTCTGATTGTCTCAACAGTTCCGAGAAAGAATTACAATTAAATCCCTCTAATAATAAATCTTAGGGCTTAATGTAATGCCTTAGAACTAATGGAATAACACATCTCATGTTATATTTATGCAGGTCCAAAGAAAACAGTAGCTGTGGATTACGTTTCATGTCAAAGATGCCGCATGAATATGTTTGCAGAGGGAGCTGTGTGTACTGACCTGTGCAGACTTGATTTATGGATGAGTACATGTGATGAATTATTCAGAATTCATCCGCTTGAAGTGAACCGAATGCTCTCTCTTTTGCCCACTTTATCAGTGTCAGTTAATAGCTAATATCTATTTTTCTCTTCTCAACGAAGCCACGGGCAACATGGCAAGTAGCAGCAAGTGTACAATTTGAATTTCAAGTGTGGTGATGTTTATTCTAACAAAAAAAAAAATCAGTTCTTCTTTTTTCCATCATTCAGCAGAATTCCTTGCAGAGAGAAGTTCTCTGGTGATAATTTGCCAATTTAAATATTTAACTTACAAGAATAAAAATGGATTGTATTGTACACAGGGCCTGCTCATATTTCAAACAGTGCCATTTCAATCCCCTTGGCCATTTATACTCTGACGACTGGCTCCATTTTACTTTTCAGTAGCTTTGACTGAGATCGTCACTTAATAATAGAATCAGCCTGATGAAGGGTCTTCTCCCGAAAGATCAGCTTGAAGAAGGGTCTCCACCCAAAACGTTACCCATGCCTTCTCTCCAGAGATGCTGCCTGTTATGGTGTTACTCCAGCATTTTGTGGCTACCTTCGCCACTTCATAGATTCTGTTGTTAATATTTTTAACCTCAGTGTAGGCTTAAAGCATGTGCTAATGGTTCTGTTAAACACTAACGAAAGGAAAGGAAAATTGAGCTGAGTTTGACCGGGCCAACCCATTCAGTAGCACTTGAGTAATTACACTGCAAATTCCTTCCGATGGGCACCGTTTTAATCTAACCTGTTTGCTGGTAAACTGACAGCATCAGACAGACTGCTGTATTACACTATGATTTTAATTAAAGTTAATGGGAAGTAAAATGGTGTAAAATAACTGCTTAAACGCGTCCTTTTCATGTATGTATGTACGTATCACCGAGTCTGCAACCGTGCGATGAATTTCTTGGTTGACATTTGAATAATGAATCACTCAGTAAGTACTGCTCGCTGAGTTGCCTCTGTTATCATTCTGCACGTCTTAGCTTCCGTAGCACTGAAGTCTAAAAGGACATCTGATTAAGCCACTGAGAGAGTCTGTTAAATTTCTTTCTTGAAAGAACTTCTAGCCGACCTCTCCTTATCTGGCTAACTTTGTACTTTTATTTGTCGCAGCGGCTCATGGTACGTTGAATGTGGAGCAGCCCTTCGGCCCAAAATGTTTGTGCCCAATATGATGGCCAGATGATCGATTTCATTTGAGCAGCTTATAAGCCAGCGTTATGAATATTGATTTCTCTAACTTCAAGTAACCCTTGCATTCCCTCTCTCTCCGTCCCCACCCTAGTCATCCGACTAGTTTCGCTGCTTCACTAATTAGTATCACATATCACCTTCCCCACAGCCAACAATGGACCATTGTGGGCTCCACGTTTCCTTGATCTTCGCTGCATAGCTTTCATTCATTTATTCTTTGTACCTCTTCATATCTCTAGTTTCTCTCTCCCCAGCTCTCAGAAGAAGGGTCTCGCCCCAAAACGTCACCTATTCCTTTTCTCCAGAGATGCTGCCTGACTCGCTGTGTTACTGCAGCATTTTGTGTCTATCATCATTTATCTATCTGCACATAACCCAAATCCCTCCCTTTCCTGCATATTCATGTGCTTATCCAAAAGTCTTTTAAATGCTTCTAATGTATCCGCTTTAACCCACATCAACGCATTCCAGGCACCCACCACCCTCTGTGTAAAAAACGTGTCCTGCACATCAGAAGGGTTTCGGCCCGAAACATTGCCTATTTCCTTCGCTCCATAGATGCTGCCGCACCCGCTTAGTTTCTCCAGCACTTTTTTTCTGCCTTTAAACTTGGCCTCTTTCACCTTAAAGATGCCCTCTAGTGTTTGACGTTTCCATCCTGGGATAAAGGTGCTGATTTTCTACCCCATGTATGTCTCCCGTAATGTTATATGCTTCTTTCAGACTTCCCCGCAACCTCCGGCATTCCAGAGTAAACAATCCAAGTCTATCCAACCTCTCCCTGTACCTAAACCCCCCAAATCCAGGCATCATTCTCGTACCAGGAGCCTGAATGGATTCAACATCTTGTTATTCAACACTGCTGGTCTGGTCCCTTCTATGTGCTGGTCTGCTCCCTTCTACTTGCCTGCTGTTAATCCACCCTTTAGGTTTGTAAAGATGATAATTAATGAACCACATGGTCTTTGAAAATGCAGCCAGTTTGTAAGTTATTCAGCCTTTGAGGGTGAAGAGAAAGTACTTGTGTAAAAATGAATATTCAGTCGAGGCACGGTACACTGCAGATGCTGGAATTTTGAGTAAGAAACAAAGTGCTCCGTATGTCAGGCAGCATCTGTGGAGGTAAATGGATAAACACCATTTTATTTTGGTTATCTTTTTCAGGTGGCTCAACTGAGTAACAGATTCTATTGTTAAAATCCTCATACTCGCTCTGGGCTTCAAGCATTTGGCAACGGGTCTGTTAAACACAAATGAAAGGAAACAAAATTTGGACAGAGTATATCACACATATGTCATGCTGGTATTGGTATTGGTTTATCAATATCACATGTACCCAGATATGGTGAAAAGCTTTTGTGTGCGTGCTTCCTAAAGGGCGGCACAGCGGTAGAGATGCTGCCTTGCTGTGCCAGAGACCCGGGTTCAATCCTAGCAATGGATGCTGTCTGTATGGAGTTTGTACATTCTCACTGTGATGAAGTCTGATTTCCCCAGGTGCTCCAGTTTCCCACCACACTCCAAAGACCTACAAGTTTTGTAGGTTATTTCTACCTCCAGTTCCCTTAGATAGGCCAACTTGGGGCTACTGACTATCCCGCAGTCTAGGTTTAAGCTGAAAGGTGACCGTGTTTTTGTGGTTGCAGCACCTAGACTGTGGAACAGCATCCCTGTCTTCATCAGAACTGCCCCCTCCATCGACCCCTTTAAATCGAGGCTTAAAACCTATTTCTACTCCCTAGTGTTTTTGAAGGCCCTCTGAGGGGGCGCTGTAAACCGTTTATATATGTATTGTTAGGTTTGTGTAGCATTGTATGTAGCACATTAGTATCTGAACTGATGTACAGCACTTTGGTCAACGTGAGTTGTTTTTAAATGTGCTATACAAATAAAATTGATTGATTGATTGAATTTGCTTTGATATAAAACGTGAATTGTTGCTAGTGTGTAGGATAGTGTTATGCCCCTGTCCCACTTAGGAAACCTGAACGGAAACCTCTGGAGACATTGCGCCCCACCCCACCCCACCGTGCAGTTCCCGGAGGTTTTTTTCAGTCTCCCTACCTGCTTCCACTACCTGCAACCTCTGGCAACCACCTGCAACCTCCGGGAACCGCACGGAAACCTTGGGTGGGGCGCAAAGTCTCCAGAGGTTTCCGTTCAGGTTTCCTAAGTGGGACAGGGGCATTAGTGTACAGGGTGATTGCTGGTCAATGCGGACTCGGCAGGCCAACGGGCCTGTCTCCATGCTGTATCTCTAAGGTCTAAAAGTCTAAAGTGTAATAAAATCAGATCATACTTTACATGAGCGCATCAAGCCATACACAAGTACAACTAGTGCAAAGAGATAAATACCAGAGTATGGAATATAGTTTATAGTCTTGTAGTATTACAGTTATAGAGTAAAAGTCTGGTAAAGTCAATGAAGGCAGCTTGGAAGATCAGAACTACACTCTAGCTTATGGGTGGGCTGTTTAATAAACTGATACAGAGGGGAAGAAACTGTTCCTCCATAACAATACATGCTTTCTGGCTTTTGGCTCTCTCTTCTATCTGATGGGAGAGGGGAGAAGAGAGAGTGAAGGGGTGCGGATGGTCCTTGATGAAGTTGGCTGCTTTCATGAGATAGTAAGAAGATGTCAATGGTGCTGAGTTTATATGTGCGAAGGACTGGGCTACATCACAACTCTGTGAAACGCCCTGCCGTACTGTGTAGAGCTGTTCCCAAACCAAGCTGCGGTGGGTGCTTGGTATAAAAGTTAGCTAGCGTCACGGAAGACATGTCAAATTTTCTTCGTCTCCTCAGGAAATAGAGGCGTTGGTGTGAACGCAGTTTCGATGTGATTGTGGCAGGGAAAATTGTTGTTGATATTTAAGCCCAGGAACTTGAAGCTCTCAACCATTTCCATATTCAGTGATTTGTTATGATGGCAGATTAAGCAAATTCACATTATAGAATTACTTCTTTGATGGAATTCAAGCCATGTTTGCTGTGACATTTATAACAATACCTCTTTGATGTATTTAGCATTTCTGAAAGCTGATGAGCAACAGTGAACTTTGTTACAACAGTACTTGGTTTAATCCTGCAATTTCGAGCTAGAAGGCAAATATTGTTATTAGTGTGTAAATTGTTATTGTTGACAAGGAAAAATACTACACGTTTTAAACCACGAGAGATGCAAGGAACTGCAGATGCTGGAATCTTGAGCAAAACACAAAGTGCCGGAGGAACTCAGCGGGTCAGGCCGCTTCTGTGGAGGGAATGGATAGATGACATTTCGAACTGGGACCCTTCTTCAGACTGATTGTGAAATGTTACCTAGCCATTCTCTCCACAGATGCTGCCTGACCCACTGGGCCACTCGAGCATTTTCAGTTTTGCTTTAAATCATATGGATTTATTTGTTCTTGGCAGATGCTAATTCCCATTCTCAGCCTCTCCTTTTCTGTCAAGCAATTGCCAAAGTTATTAATTTACTGCCCGTAAGATTCATTTCTTGGATGGCACGGTGGCACAGCGGTAGAGTTGCTGCCTTACAGCATCTTCAGTGCCAGTCCTGGGTTCGATCCCGACTATGGCTGCTGCCGGTACGGAGTTTGTATGTTCTCCCTGTGACCTTGTGGGTTTTCTCCGAGATCTTCGGTTTCCTCCAACACTCCGAAGACATGCAGGTTTGTAGGTTAATTGATTTTGTATGAATGTAAATTGTCCTTAATGTATGTGGATAGTGTTAATGTGCGGGTATCGCTGATCAGTGTGGACTCGGTGGACCGAAGGGCTTGTTTCCGCTCTGTATCTCCAAACTAATAAGGAGCAGACTTCATTATTATTATTATCTTTATCATTATTATTATCATTAGAATGCAGTACCAGGTACCAGCTAATCCATTCACACTGAGTCTCTGCAGTGTGTTTCTGCAGAAGTAGGTGGCAGGGAAACGGAGCTGTGCAGAGAGAGGGTATCCCATCCTGCCTCACAGGCTCTGAGCTGCACACACCAGGTGGGCTTCAAGACTGGACAGAAGATCTGATGGTGGGAGGTGGCCACAGAGCTCACAGCCAGAAATAAGCCACCCAAGGGAAATAGCCCTGAATTATTTGCCTCTGCTCTTATTTGGAGCACTGGGAATCAGCAGGCACGGGGTGCAAAGGAAAGAAATCGAGCTGCTCCAAATTTGCTGAAGGAATTGTTCAGATCATGACCCAGTTGAGATTTCATGTCAAATTCTACTGATCGAGGAAGGATCTGTTCTTTTGGAGAAGATTTCTGACTCGTTGCCAGATGCACAGAAACGTTGCAACTCAAATGATTTCCCAAAAGGATAATGTGAGCTGTTGCTACCTTTTGATTATTTTATTCAAATCAAGCTGCAGTGAACAGATGTACGATTAAAAATAAAATGAAAAACAATTGAATTTAGCACTATTTCTAAACCTTGCAATTAGTCCGAAAGCAATTCAGGACATAATGAGGACTCAGTTTAGTTTTAGTTTAGAGATACAGCGTGGAAACAGGCGCTTCAGCCCACCGGGTCTGCACCGACCTGTGATTCTCGTACACTAGCATTATCCTGCACACTGGAGGCAATGTACTATCTTTACTGAACTAATTAACCTACAAATCTGTTTGTCTTTGGAGTGTGGAAGGAAACCAGAGTAATAAGGGAAAAGTCACGCGGTCATGGGGAGAAGGTACAAACGCCGTACAGACAGCACTGTAGGCAAAATCAAACCCGGGTCTCTGGCGCCTTAAGGCAGCAACTGTATCGCTGTGCCACAGTGCCGCCCACTTACATCTTGATAGAATGCAGCTTAGATCCAACCAACTGTGATGTTGATTTGTTTGTTAGAGGTGTCGCAGCAAGTCATATCTTACATGCAATGGCATGATAGAGCAATTGAAAACTGTGCTGATATCTTAGCAATTGGAAAGAAATAATCCTTGCAATAAAAAAAAATATCCATAGCTTTGAGGGCAGTTGTTCACACTAATCATTTGAGGAATTATTTACCTTGAAGTTTGATAACAGCACACACTCAGGACAAAGTGCTGGAGTAACTCCACGGGTCAGGCAGCATCTGTGCAGGGAATCGACAGACAACGTTTCGGGTGGGACTTTTTCCAGACTGATGGAGTATAAGGGAATAAAGCTGGAAAAGGGAGGTGGGGGCAAGACCAGTCCTGGCAAGAGATAGTGGATACAAGTAAGGGAGAGGGTGGGGCTATAGTTTAGTTTAGTTTAGAGATACAGCGCGGAAACAGGCCGTTCAGCCTACCGTGTCCGTGCCAATCAGCAATCCCCGCACATTAACATTATCCTACCCACACTAGGGACAATTTTTACATTTGCCAAGCCAATTATATATAGCAGGATTAGATGCTTGATGATCAGTCCGGATTTACTGAGCCAAAAGGTCAGTTTCCATGCTGTAGGACTCTGTGACTCTAACAAAACAATCCGCTTAATTGTCACACCACACAATGTCCTAATCATTTATTTCCTCCACCGCCAGCACACCATAACCATAGCATGTGGCTGCCACAAAATACTTAGCAGATAGTTGGGGCGGCATGGTGGCGCAGCGGTAGAGTTGCTGCCTTACAGCGTTTACAGCGCCAGAGACTCAGGTCCAATCCTGGTTGCGGGTGCTTGTCTGTGCGGAGTTTGTACGTTCCCCCCCTCGACCGCGTGGGTTTTCTCCGAGAACTTTGGTTTCTTCCCACATTCCAAAGACATACAGGTTTGTAGGATAATTGGCACAATGTCAATGTGCGGGCATCGCTGGTTAGTGCGGACTCGGTGGGTCGAATGGCCTCTTTCCACGCTGAACTAAACTAAACTAAAAGGTGTTCAAGAAGGAACTGCAGATGCTGGAAAATCGAAGGTACACAAAAATGCTGGAGAAACTCAGCGGGTGCAGCAGCATCTATGGAGCGAAGGAAATAGGTGACGTTTCGGGCCGAAACCCTTCTTCAGACTGATAGGGGGTGGGGGGGGAGAAGGAGGGGAAAAATGGAGGAGGAGGAGCCCGAGGGCGGGGGGATGGAAGGAGACAGCTCGAGGGTTAAGGAAGGGGAGGAGACAGCAAGGGCTAGCAAAATTGGGAGAATTCAATGTTCATGCCCACCGGACGCAAGCAACCCAGGTGGAATATGAGGTGTTGTTCCTCCAATCTCCGGTGTTGCTCACTCTGGCAATGGAGGAGACCCAGGACAGAGAGGTCGGATTGGGAATGGGAGGGGGAGTTGAAGTGCTGAGCCACCGGGAGTTCAGGTAGGTTCTTGCGGACTGTGCGGAGGTGTTCGGCGAAACGATCGCCCAACCTCTGTTTAGTCTCACCGATGTAAATCAGCTGGCATCTAGAGCAACGGATGCAGTAGATGAGGTTGGAGGAGATACAGGTGAACCTTTGTCGCACCTGGAACGACTGCTTGGGTCCTTGAATGGAGTCGAGGGAGGAGGTGAAGGGACAGGTGTTGCATTTCTTGCGGTTGCAACAGAAAGTGCCCGGGGAGGGGGTGGTACGGGAGGGAAGGGAAGAATTGACAAGGGAGTTGCGGAGGGAGCGGTCTTTGCGGAAGGCAGACATGGGGGGAGATGGGGTGATGTGGCGAGTGGTGGGCTCACGTTGGAGGTGGCGAAAATGGCGGAGGATGATTTGTTGTATTTGCCGGCTGGTGGGGTGAAAGGTGAGGACTAGGGGGACTCTGCCCTTGTTGCGAGTGCGAGGATGGGGAGGGAGAGCAGTGTTGCGGGGTATGGAAGAGACCCTGGTGCGAGCCTCATCTATGGTGGAGGAGGGGAATCCCCGTTCCCTGAAGAGCGAGGACATTTCCGATGCCCTAATCTCCCAATTTTGCTAGCCCTTGCTGTCTCCTCCCCTTCCTTAACCCTCGAGCTGTCTCCTCCCATCCCCCTGCCCTCGGGCTCCTCCTCCTCCCTTTTTCCTTCCTTCTCCCCCCCCCCCACCCCCTATCAGTCTGAAGAAGGGTTTCGGCCCGAAACGTCACCTATTTCCTTCGCTCCATAGATGCTGCTGCACCCGCTGAGTTTCTCCAGCATTTTTGTGTACCTTAAACTAAAAGGTGTCTATGTCACTATGACAGCCCCTTCCAAACGCACAACTTCTACTGCCAAGGAGGACAGGGGCAGAGGTGCATGGAAACACCATCCCCTGAGGCATCTCTTCCAATTGGCTCAGTAATATAGGAGTCAAGAGTGTTTACTTATAACTTGTACCAAAATGGAACAATGAATTTCTTACTTGCAGCAGCGGTATGAACATTGACTTCTCCAATTTCAGGTGGTCCTTGCTTTCTCCCTCCTTCCCCTCCCCTTCCCAGCTCTCCCTCAAGCCTACTGTCTCCGCCTCTTCCTTTCTTTTACTCACCCTACCCCCATATCAGTGTGAAGAAGGGTCTCGACACAAAACGTTGCCTATTCTTTCTCTCCATAGATGCTGCCTCACCCGCTGAGTTTCTAACTTCAATTTTTCCAACATTTGCAGTTATTTCTTAAACATACTGTATAAATAAATCAGTTCAAACGCAAGTACGATAGATAGAGCAAAGGGAAAGATATCGTTCTCAGTGTTGTACCATGTTCAATGGGGTAGAAGGGAATCAAACAGTAGCAAAGAACTGCAGGGTCTCGACCCAAAACGTCACCCCTTCCTTCTCTCCAGAGATGCTGCCTGTCCCGCTGTGTTACTCCAGCATTTTGTGTCTACTCTGGCTTTTAAAGACTGATCTGCTTAGTATAGTTTTAGTTTAGAGATGCAGCATGGAAAGAGGCCCTTCGACCCACTGAGTCCACACCAAACAATGATCCTGCACATGAACACTACCCTACACACACTAGGGACTATTTAACATTTTACCTTTTTACATTTTATACCAGGTCAACTAACCCACAAACCTGCATGTCTTTGGAGTGTGGGAGGAAACCGAAGATCGGAGAAAGCCCACGCAAGTCACAGGGAGGACGTACAAACTCCGTACAGACAAGCACCCGTAGTCGGGATCGAACCCGGGTCTCTGGCGCTGTAAGGCAGTAACTCTACCCGCTGCGCCACCCTGCCGCCCGACCGATCTGCTTGTTGTGTGACATGACTGGGGTGCGTCATCTTCCCACCCGACATTGCAGAATTGGCCTCAGTTTAGTATCTCACACAAAAGATGAAAACATCTTCATCTTCGGGCTCCGTGGTAACAAACGTTGACAGTCCACATTGCAGCGAGGGGGAATAAGCTTTGATAGCAAGATTTATATTCAAATTTATGCGGGCTTTGTGCTTAGGTCGGGATTGAGTACAATTTTTTTTAATGCATCTGGCTGTTACGAATGTTAAACAAGGAGAGGAAAAATTGTAAAATAATACTCAGCGAGCAAATGCTTGTATGGATGAAAAACAAAAATAGCTGGACAAGTTCAGTGACCACATCACTGGAAAGAGAAAACGGCACCATTTCAACATGTTCAGAGAAGAAAAAAATCTAATTTCAGGGTTATATAATAATTTCTCTGATCTTTCTTCATGTTCAAATTATTTGGATCTTTCTAATCTTTTTAATCTATCATAGAGTCATTGAATCATATAGTCATGCAATGTGGAACAGGCCTTTTGGCCTAATTTGCCCACGCCGACCAACATGTCCCATCTACACTGGTCCCACTAGTTTGGCCCATATCCTGCTAAACTTATCCTATCCATGTACCTATCCAAATGTTTTTTTAACCGTCGTGATAATACCTGCCTCAACTACCTCCTCCGCAGCTCATTCCATATCCCTACTACCCTTTGTGTAAAAAATTACCCCTCAGGTTCCTATTTAATCTTTCTCCCCTCACGTTAATCCTATGTCTTCTGGTTCTTGATTCCATTACTCTGGGCAAACGACAATACAAAGTGTATTTTCTCTATTTATTCCTTTCCCTACTTATTCCAATTGTTCATCAATCAATATCAGTCAATCGTTAAAACGCTCTGTAAAATGCACGATAAAATGCAGGGACTTTCAATGCAGGGTCATAGAAACATAGAAAATAGGTGCAGGAGTAGGCCATTCAGCCCTTCGAGCCTGCACCGCCATTCAATATGATCATGGCTGATCATCCAACTCAGTATCCCATCCCTGCCTTCTCTCCATACCCCCTGATCCCTTTAGCCACAAGGGCCACATCTAACTCCCTCTTAAATATAACTAATGAACTGGCCTCAACTACCTTCTGTGGCAGAGAATTCCACAGATTCACCACTCTCTATGTGAAAAATGATTTTCTCATCTCGGTCCTAAAAGACTTCCCCCTTATCCTTAAACTGTGACCCCTAGTTCTGGACTTCCCCAACATCGGGAATAATCTTCGGGCATCTAGCCTGTCCAACCCCTTAAAATTTTTATAAGTTTCTATAAGATCCCCCCTCAATCTTCTAAATTCTAGCGAGTACAAGCCGAGTCTATCCAGTCTTTCTTCATGTGAAAGTCCTGCCATCCCAGGAATCAGTCTGGAGAACCTTCTCTGTACTCCCTCTATGGCAAGAATGTATTTCCTCAGATTAGGAGACCAAAACTGTACGCAATACTCCAGGTGTGGTCTCACCAAGACCCTGTACAACTGCAGTAGAACCTCCCTGCTCTGAAATTGTCCCAACCTGAAATAATCACCATTTCTTTGCCACAAATGCTGCCTGACCCACCAAGTTCCTACAAGTCTGAAGATGGGTCTCGACCCGAAATGTCACCCATTCCTTCTCTCCAGAGATGCTGCTTGTCCCGCTGAGTTACTCCAGCTTTTTGTTTATAGTTTCAGATTCCAGTACCTGTGGCCTTTTGTGTATCTGCCGTAACCTTACATGAGTGTGGTAATAATAACCGAGGATTTTGGAAGGGAAATGAGAGCCAGCTTGAATTTACTACAAAAGAAATGTTCACGTAGCAGGATCCAGGTTATTTATTTCTGGAAAGCAAGGATTTCATTTTACTTCAATTATGATCTGATAAGAAAAATATATAAATGTCATTTGGACAGCATTTAGAACATTGGGCCAGCCACATGGATAGTATAGGTTTAGAATGATGTGGGCCAAATGCAGGCCGGTGGGATTAGTGTAGATGAGGCATGTTGGTAGGCATGGCCAAGTTGGGTTGAAAGGCCTGTTTCAACGTTGTATTTCTCTCTGAGTCTATGTATAAATGACAAGAATGGAGAAGAATGTAATATAGTTTAGTTTAGAGATACAGCGCAGAAACAGATCCTTCGGTCCGCCAGGTCTGCACCGACCAGCGATCACCACACACTAGCACTATCCTACACACACTAGAGACAATTTACATTTATACCAAGCCAATTAACCTGCCAACCCGTACGGCTTTTGGAGTGCGGGAGGAAACCGAAGATCCTTGAGAAAACCCACGCGGTCACGGGGAGAATGTACACAAACTCCATACAGACAAGCACCCGTAGTCAGGATCAAACCCAAGTCTCTGGCGCTGTAAGGCAGTAGCACTACCGCTGCGCCACCCTGCCGCCCCTTTCAATTCAATCGAATGGAAATAATAATTTATTCTCCCATGCAAAATAAAACCATGATCTGGAATTATAAGCAGAATGTGCTGGAAAGGTTCAGCATATCTGGCTGTCTCAATGACTTATTTGGGATGGATTGCATGTGGTCACTTGATAGGTGGGTGTGGTGGAAAAAGAACGCTAATTTAGTTAAGGTGGAAGTGGGCATGTGAATCAGCTGGAACATGAAATGACATTGTAGAGTGCGGCCTAAAGGAGGAGTTAGACACTAAGTGCTGGAGTAACTCAAGGGATCAGGCAGCATCTCTGGGGAAAAAGGACAGGTGACGTTTCGGGTCGAGACCCTTCTTCAGATTTCTTGAGGAGTGGCTGGCTGAACTAAGGAAGGTGAGAAAGGAGGATGCAAGCACGAACTGGAAGGTCAGGAGAGATCGGGGGTACCTCAGTGGAAGAGTTGGCTATTGTGTGCAGAGGAGTGGCTACTGAGGTAGGTATTTTGAAGCGATGAAAGAGTCTTCAATTAAAAACACCAAGAGGATTGATTTTTTGAAAATTTTCAATTATATATTTTTTTGGAGTCATTGAAGCAGGCCGACCAAGAAACCTCATCTACACTCGGCCCACCTGCCCACGTTTGGCCCATATCCCTCTAAACCTTTCCCATCCATGTACCTGTACAAATGTCTTTTAAATGTTATTATAGTACCTCTCAACTAACTCCTCTTCCAACTCGTTCCATATAAGTGTGGTGAGTCTGTGGAATTCTTTGCCACAGAAGGCTGTGGTGGCCAACTCAATGGATATTTTTATGGCAGAGATAGATAGATTCTTGATTAGTACAGGAGTCAGGGGTTATGGGGAGAAGGCAGAAGAATGGGGTTAGGAGGGAAAAATAGGTCAGCCATGATTGAATGGCAGAGTAGACTTGATGGGTCAAATGGCCTAATTATGCTCCTATCACAGATGCGCTCATGAATGTATATGCCCACCATCGTGTGAAAAAGTTGCCCTTCAGGTTCCTTAAGTAAAATTAAATACTGTAATCTAGCAGAGGGAGAAACATAGTTAGCATTTCAGGTTAGACACAAAATTCTGGAGTAACTCAGCAGGACAGGCAGCATCTCTGGATAGAAAAAATGGGTGACGTTTCAGGTTGAATCCCTTCTTCAGACTGAGCTCAGGGTCTCGACCTGAAATGTCACCCATTCCTTTTACCCAGAGATACTGCCTAGCCCTGATGAGGTACTCCAGCATTTTGTGTCTATCTTCACCTTCCTGCACATACGATCTCAAGTCAACGTGTTGTGGTGGATTCATTTCATCAGTAGGTGAATATTATTAATATTTAAGATCTATCAACTGCTAGTTAGCTATATCAGAACGATTAGACCAAAATATAGCATTTTGATTTAACAGAAATGTCTAGAACTTTTCAAATTTCCCAGAGATCATTCCCCAGACCCCTTCCCCTGGTCTGAAGGAGGGTCCTGACCAGGAACTCCTGAAATGCTACCTGATCTGTTGAGTTACACCAGCACTTTGTCTCTATTTGTTATTAACAGCATCTGCAGTTCCCTGTTTCTGCCCTTTCCAAATGCAATATATTTCTTCAGCTTTGATCATTTTTTGATTCGCCCTGAAATGTTCTGAGCTGGTTAATATGTGCCATTTATCTGTAGAACAATAAGGGGACCGAGAAAATAAAAATAGAAGCCCATTGTAGACCAAATCCAATTCTCATGTCTTTCATCAGCCTGATGATTGAGGAAACGTTTGTTAGGCTGATACCAATACTTAAGCTACTTTACTTCACAATGAGTGAATGTGCAAAGAAAAATTCTGACGATTTACTTCAATCAACAAATGATCTCAGATTAATGATTCATAAACACAGGCTCTGCTTCCTCCTATCACTGAGTAATCGTCTTTCACTTAATTACGCTTTGTGCAGACTGTTCTTCCGGCAATTTTGACAATCCTGAATTGGCATCTCTGACTCCATGTCTCCTCATTGTCTTTGTCCATTTAAATCCTGCGTGCTGTTGCCATGGCAACAGCGTCGTTTCTCTTGCCCATTAACTCCTGTGTGATGTCACCATGCTAAATCATGTCCACTCATTCTTCTTGTTCATTAACTTAAGCACAGTGGAAAACATCATTAGCACAGGATGATAGGATGCTCAAAAGGGTTTTTGCCTTCAGTATTGAGTATAGAAGTTGGGAGGTCACGTTGCAGTTTAATAAGGCATCGGTGAGGCGACCTACGCATACTCTATGACTCTTTGATGCTATAATTGGATTTTGTTCAGTTTCTTTTCAATTTGCTTTTGAGGGTCTCGTTAATGTGAATTAGGCGAGCATTTACTCCACATTGCTAATTACCCATAAAGTGGTGGTAATGAGGCTGTCGTCTTGAGTTGCTTTCATCCATCCATTGCACAATCTTCCACAGTGTTGCCGAAGATGAGTTGCAACATTTAGAGCACATTTTACCGAGAAGATAACTTACTTTCAGAGAGCTTATTATTTCCACTTTGGCCATCGATAAGAGCCCAGTGCTTTCCATTTCTTTCTGTGGAAAAACACTCAAAGATGTCTTGGTGCATTTTGCCCTTTAAGCACGAATGAAGGAATTTCTATGGTTTGGTACGTAACTCATACAATGGATTATATTCTCACACTCTATAACCCTAGGATCACTGGTTTGATGGCGCTGCTGGTGTTTTATACAGGATGAGCGTTGTAGGGGACAAGCCCCAAAATGTTACCTAACCATGTCTCCGCAGATGCTGCTTGACACGCTGTGTTACTCCAACACTTTGTCTCTTTATATATAAACCAACCTGCAGTTTTTGTGTCTACATCTCAGCTTTTCTATGTTGGCATTTCAATGTAGGTTCCAAACAAATGTTTTTGCATGACTAACTACCATTCCACAAAATCAAATGGTTCCAGGGATTTGCAAAATATTCCAGTAGCAACATGGCATTTGCAACTTAGAATGTAGAACAGCACAACACAAGAATGGGCCCTTCAGCCCACAATATATGTGCCAAGACCATATCTTATATACCTCCCCATAATCCATATCCTGCGTCACTGTGGCACAGCAGTGGAGTTGATGCCTGACAGCACCAGAGACCCGGGTTCGATCCTGACTGCAGGTGCTGTCTTTACGGAGTTTGTAAATTCTCCCCGTGACCTGCCTGGGTCTTTTTTCTCCGGGATCTCCGGTTTCCTCCTACATTTAAAAGACGTACAGGTTTGCAGGCTAATTGGCTTGGTGTAATTGTAAATTATCCCTAATGTGTGTAGGATAGTGATAGTGTGCGGGGATCGCTGGTTGGCGTGGACTCAGTGGGCCGAAGGACCTGTTACCGCACAGTATCTCTAAACTAAACTAAACTAAACTAAACTAAACTAAACTAAACTAAACTAAACTAAATTTAACTAAACTAAACTAAACTAAACTAATCAACATAATTCCATTCCCTGCATATCCATCAGCCTATCCAATAATCTCTTAAACGGAACTATCGCATCTGTTTCCACCACCACCATTGGCAGCACACGCCACCCTCTGTGTAAAAAGTTATCCCACAATTCTTCTTTAAACTTTGCCCCTCTCAACTTAAAGTTATGCCCTCTAGTATTTGAATTTTTCATTCTGGGAGAAAGGTTCTGACTGTCTACCCTATCTATGTTTCTCATCATTTTATATACTGTTCAGCGATGAAGACAAAAGTAACAAGGAAGCCAGGAAAATGAGTGACATTTAGCATCTGCCCCCTAATATAGAACCAGAACCCTTGTCTACAGAACGAGAGCTAAGATCATATTCTCTGAGGAGCAGCATCACAGTAAGCCAAACACAAATTTCAGCTTTAGAAAGTTTCATCAGCTCCAACAGCTATAAAAAAAACCCATGGACAACGTTAATTGCTTTTAGCCACAGGCTGATTCAGACATCAGGACGTATTGCCGTCGTTATGTACATAACATGCCTGTCTGCAGTCACGGGGTGACAGATGTGTTGTTACGCTGAGTAGCAGAGTCGTTGCTTTTTCCACTGTAATGTATACAGTGTCCAATAAGGCTTTCTTACCCAAATGTAGAACCAGGAACTAAAATTAATTTCACTCTCTTTTTCTTCCACCTATAAAGGTGTTTGCACTTAGTTAGCAACATTAAAATATCCTGCTCAATAGCAAGTCTATTAGGTACATACAATGGAGATAGCACATGCAAGCAGAGAGGATTAGTTTTGTTTGGCATTATGTAGCAATATTACAAAATTTTGAGATTTTAAAAATCAAGTCTGCAATTTATCCCATTAGATAAAGCATAAAAATAAGTTTAATTTGACACCTAATTCACTTTCATATCTCAAGTATTTAAAAAGTTATGGCCATTTTCATACTCGGAAATAAGCATCTTGTTCCCTATTGATTTTCTATGGACATAACAAAAAAGCTGTGATCGTGGACAGTCAAAAGCCCATAACTTTCTTAAAAATTAAGAGAACTGAATTAAATGTTCAGTTATCATAGATTGAAGCATTCTGAAACAAGTATAAATCAATCTTACTTGGATGACCTGAAATTAAAGCATATAATTAGTTAGTTACCCAATTGGAGTTAATTTCAAACTTCAATTACTAGATCTAAACATCTATCTATTTAATAATAAATGATTAACATTTTTAAATAGCCTAAGTGTCCAAATAATATTCACAAATAATTCACAATAAAACATGATTTTTAAATCTCATTTACATGAATTTATAGGCCAAATGGAAGGAATTTAGTGTTCAATTGATGTAAAATTAAAGTCAATTTAAATCAGCTTTCTAGTGGGTTCCTGTGAACGCGCTGGTTTAGAACGTTCACATTGCGGTGGTTTTGTACCCTCAAATGCCCAGAAAAATACTGCGGGATATAATGGGCCCAAAATGAGCTACTCGCAACATTAAACTTTGTATAAAGGGATCTTAAGAAGCCCTTTTTAATGTAAAAATAAACAGCCTACCTTCTGTTTAAACTACTACAACAATTATATAAAGCCTTTAAAGTTAATAATAGCTAAAGCGACGGAATATTCCAGCGATTTTCCGTTAATAATTAACTAGGCTGAACATCCTCGATTGGAACAGCCTAGGGAAAATAGCATTTTGAACCCGCCCCCTCTAAACGGCGCCAAAATCGCGCACACCCACAGAGACAGATTTTCAGCGACGCTTCAGGTAGGCTTTGCAACATACCTACATTATGTTCTGCATTGACATTGTGAACCAAAGTGCCTGCTTGTTGTACTGTTCTATTTTTCTACAGGTAGATATGGTGAAGTCTAACTGCATTATTAAGAAGAGGAGGAAGCCTTACAAGCTCTCAAGACTGAGAGTTGTGCCAGAGACTGAGAGTTTACCCAGAGGGTTGTGAATCTGTGGAATTCTCTGCCTCAGAAGGCAGTGGAGGCCAATTCTCTGGATGCTTTCTAGATAGAGCTCTTAAAGATAGCAGAGTCAGGGGATATGGTGAGAAGGCAGGAACGGGGTACTGAATGTGGATGATCAGCCATGATCACAGTGAATGGCGGTGCTGGCTCGAAGAGCCGAATGGCCTACTCCTGCACTATTGTCTATTGTCTATTGACTACTCTACCATTGATAGTCATGAGTCATAGTCATACAGTATGGAACATGCCCTTCGGTCCAATTTGCCCATGCCGACCAACATTAGTTCCATCTACATTAGTTCCATGTGCCTGCCTTTGGCCCTGATCCCTCTAAACCTATTCTATCCATGTACGTGTTTAAGAGTTTGTTGAACATTGTGATAGGACCTGCCTCAATGACTGTACCTCCACCGGCAGCTCTTTCCATATACCTACCACCCTCTGTGTAAAACATGTTGCCCCTCAGGTTCCAATCAAATCTTTCCCCTCTCACGTTAAACCTCCGGGCCTTGTAGAAACAAAGAACTAGGGATGCTGGTTTATACCAAAGATGGACACAAAGTGCTAGAGTATCTCAGCAGGCCAGGCAGCATCTCTCACATCAAAGGATGGGTATCGCAACCCGAAAAAGGTCACCCATCCTTTTCCTCCAGAGATGATGCCTGACCTGCTGAGTTACTCCAGCATTTTATGTCTACTGTCTAGTTCTTAATTCCCTTACTCTGGGTAAAAGGCAATAGGACCATGGATGATTCCCTTTTATACTTAATCCCGTAATTCATTTGGTGTCTAAACCTATCAGTCTCCATCTCAAATATAATCAATGATTGAATATCAACAATTTTGAGGTGGAGGATTCCTGCTCTTTTGCCCTCACACACAGATACGCTGTCACAACCCCCCTTGGGCAACAAGCTAACCACCTGAGAGTATCGTGCATGTGCTTAAGTCCATACACATTTTCTAATTTCCCACCTGTATCTTTGTCATTTTAACTCTAACACCAACATTCCTTTGATTTAAGGTGAGAGTGGAAATATTTAAAAGGGACAACTTTCACAGAGTTAGGTCTTTATTCTTTGGAGAGCTGAGGGGTGATTTTCTAGAGGTATATAAAATCATGAGGTGCATAGATGAGGAATTAAGATCTGGAGGGTATTGGTTTAAGGGAGGATAAAAATTTGGTAGGAACCTGAAGGACAGCATTTTCACACAGAAGATGGTACATATATGGATTGAGTGCCAGAGAAAGTGATAAAGGTGGATACAATAATGACATTTGAATAGGCACATGGAAAGGAAATGGTTTGATATGAGCCTAGAGCAAGGAAGAAGAAGTAGCTTATTTACGCAACTTGGTCAGCATGGATGAGTTGGGACAAAGGGCCTGTTTCCCTACGTATGATTCCATGACTTTATGACTATTTCCATGTGAGAATGCAGGGTGACTTGGACAGGTTGGGGCAGTGGGCAGATGCATGGCAGATGAAGTTTAATGTGGGTAAATGTGAGGTTATCCACTTTGGTATCAAAAAACAGGAAGGCAGATTACTATCTAAATGGCGTCAAGGTGGGAAAAGGGGAAGTACAACGGGATCTGGGGGTCCTTGTTCATCAGCCTATGAAAGTAAGCATGCAGGTACAGCAAGCAGTGAAGAAAGTGAATGGCATGTTGGCCTTTATGACAAGTGTCGTCGAGTGTAGGAGCAAAGAGGTCCTTCTGCAGTTGGATAGGGCCCTAGTGAGACCACACCTGGAGTATTGTGTGCAGTTTTGGTCCCCTAATTTGAGGAAGGACATTCTTGCTATTGACAGAGTGCAGCCTAGGTTTACAAGGTTAATTCCCGGGATGGCAGGACTGTCATATGCTGAGAGAAGGGAGCGGCTGGGTTTGTACACTCTGGAGTTTAGAAGGATGAGAGGGTATCTTATTGAAACATATAAGATTGTTAAGGTTTTGGACACACTAGAGGCAGGAAACATGTTCCTGATGTTTCTCCCAGAACCAGGAGCCACAGTTTAAGAATAAGGGGTAAGCCATTTAGAACAGAGACGAAGAAACACTTTTTGTCACAGAGTTGTGAGTCTGTGGAATTCTCTGCCTCAGAAGGCGGTGGAGGCCTATTCTCTGGATACTTTCAAGAGAGAGCTAGATAGGGCTCTTAAAGATAAGGGATATGGGGAGAAGGCAGGAATGGGTTACTGATTGGGGATGATCAGCCATTGAATGGTAGTGCTGGCTCGAAGAGTCGAATGGCCTACTCCTGCACCTATTGTCTATTGTCTATTATTCAACTTCCATGCAAGCTGGCAATACAAGTGGTTTAGTTTCCTTTGATGCTATCCTCTTCCTCTTCATTACTGCTTGGTTATTCTTTGTCTCAAAACAAATATGCTGTAAGGCTTCCCAATTTATATCCGTTTCAACGAGAGAGCAAATCATTCTCTCCAATTTCTAACGTAAAGTAACAACCCTATCAAAGTCATAAATATGACCATGATTGTGGTTCCTCTTTGGCCCTGTGCTTCAGTAGTTCTTCATTACCATTGACATGGTGGCTGTACTGTAATCTTTGAAAGCCTCTTGCCCATTGTCCAGCTGATCAGGAATGCTCTCACTTAATTTCACTCATGTGCAACCATAACCAGAAATGTTCCCTTTTCCAGCTTTAAGCCTATTCCCCTGAATCCTCTATGTTTATCTGTCTTTTCTTCCTCAAATTTGTTTTGTCACTGTGAGTTTGCTGGTACCTTACCATGCAGAGAGTTATGGATGCAGCCCAGACCCTCACACAACCAAACCTCCCTTCCATTGACCCCCATCTCCACTTCACGTTGCCTCGGCAAATCCTCCAACATAATCAAGGACCAGTCTCACTCCCTGGTCTCCCCTTTCCCATCTGGCAAGAGGTACAGAAGTTTGAAAACACATACCCGGATTCAAGGGACCTATTTTCTATGTATCTATTGGAATCAAGGGATATGGGGAGAAGGCAGGCACGGGTTATTGATTGGGGACAATTAGCCATGATCACAATGAATGGCGGTGCTGGCTCGAAGGGCCGAATGGTCTCCTCCTGCACCTATTTTCTATGTGTCTATGTATCTAAGTACAGTTTCTTCCTAGCTGTTATCAGTGGTGGGACGGTGGCACAGTGGTAGAGTTACTGCCTTACATGCTTGCAGTGCTTGAGACCCGGGTTCGATCCCGACTACTGGTGCTGACTGTATGTAGTTTCTACATTCTCCCCTTGACCGCGTGGGATTTCTCTGAGATCTTTGGTTTCCCCCCACACTCCAAAGACCTACAGGTTTGTAGGTTAATTGGCTAGGTGGATGTGTAAATTGGCTTGGTGTGTGTAGGTAAGATAGTGTTAATGTGCGGGAATTGCTGATCGGTGTGGACTCGATGAGCCAAACACCCTGTTTCTGCACTGCATCTCTAAACTAAACTAAACTGAATGGTCCTCTCATCAGCTAGTGTGATGTCCTGACCACTCATCTACCTCATCGGAGACTTTTGAACTATGTTTAATTGGATTTTATTGGACTTTATCTTGCACTAAATATTATACACTTTATCCTTTATATATGCACTGTGGGACGGCTTGATTGTATTCACCTACAGTTGTTTCTTTGACTGGATAGCCCGCAAATAAAAGTTGTCATTGTACCTCGGTACAAGTGACAGCAATAAACTAAACTGAACTACTTATCAAAGTCCATGGCATTCCCTTTTGCAAGAAGTGACACCTTTCATTTTGCTGATGTAGTGTAGCTAAAAGGAAAATAAATTGAAATGAGTACTAATGGAGTGCCAAGGCTTTTATTGATTCTTAACTTTAAAGCAATTTAATATTTTCTTGGGCAAATCCTGTCTGTATCATCTCAGCAATCTGTCTCCTATCTCAGCACCTTCAAACTGCTCATCGATCTTCATTTCCATAAGACCAGTTTTCTCCTGTTGTCCTTTAACACAGATATTTCAGCCTCAAATCTTCTGTCAACTGTCTGCTGTCAATCTCCCCTTCCATCTCAGAAGGCAGTGGAGGCCAATTAAAGCTTCTAAGAGGTTTGGTGAGGGGTTGCAAAACGCTTTGAAACTGTTTCAATTCACAAACCGTACCTATTCATCGTGCAGAGTTCACTACAATCATATTGTACCAAAGAGAACAAAAGACACCATCATCTTGTACTTAACTGAGCAGCAAGCAGTCCATACTTCACAACACTGATTACAGATCTCAGCTACAAATGTAACAATTGCACAGTGGAACCTCCGGCTCCATACATCCCCATTGCCTCATGAGAAAGTGCATAAAGCACTGGATCCGTGACATTTTGGTTTACATATCGCATCCTTTAGTTTAGTTTAGAAGCACAGCATGGAAACAGGCCCTTCGGCCCATCGAGTCTGTACTGACCAGCGATCCCCACACACCGACACTGTTCTACACAAAAAAGGGACAATTTACATTATTCATACCAAGACAATTAACCATCAAACCTATACGTCTAAGGAAAGGATTATCTTCACCGCATTGTACTGCGATCCTTAGAACAGGGCAGCTCAGTGGCACAGTTGACAAGAGCAGCTGCTTCACTGTGTCAGGAATCCGGGTTTGATCCTGATCACTGTCTGTGTGGAGTTTGCATGTTCTCTGTGTGACCATGTGGATTTCCTCCAGGTGCTCCAGTTTCCTCTCACATCCTAAAGAGGATTTTAGGTAAATTAGCCTCCGTAAATTGCCCCTGGTGTGGAGAGAATGGATGAGAACGTGGGATAACGCAGAACAAGTGTGAACGAGTGATCGGTGGTTGGAGTGGACTTGGTGGGCTGAAGGGCCTGGTTCCATGCTGCCGCCCACATGCTTATCTCCTTATCTCACTTGTTTTGTCTTTTAATCTCTTTAAATGGTTTGACATATGGTCCTGATATGTAACACATTCTTGGAGGCGGTAAACAAAACCAATTGAAATTGTGCAGTCTCAAACCTGCAAGTTGTGGATAGTGCCTGAGGGTTATTTTTCTCTTTTTCTTCCAAGTCAGTCTTAATTATGTCCTGGTTATTTCTTTTTCCATATCTAGCCTGGCTCTAATTCATCTTAGGCAGCATAGTGGTGCTACAGTAGAGTCGCTGCCTTACAGTGCCAGATACCCGGTTTTGAACCTGACCACGGCGTTGTCTGTACGGAGTTTGTGTGTTCTCCATGTGACCGTGTGGGTTTTCTCCGGGTGTTCCAGTTACCTCCCACATTCAAAAGAAGTGCAAGTTTGGAGGTTAATTCGCTTCTGCAAATTGTCCCTAGTGTGTGGGACAGTGGGTGATAGTGTATAGTCTGAAGAACAGTCTCGACCCAAAACGTCACCTATTCCTTCGCTCCATAGATGCTGCCTCGCCCGCTGAGTTTCTCCAGCATTTTTCGATTTTTCCAGCATCTGCAGTTCGTTCTTAAACATACAGGTGATTGATGGTTGGCAAGGACTCGGTGGGACAAAGGGCCTGTTTCCATACTTTATCTCTAAAACTAAAACTAAAAACTAATCTTGATTCTACCAACATTATTCTCTCTATTTGTTTCTTTGTCCAAACATTTATCTGGTTTAGAACATGGATCTGATGCTTATGAAATCCCCATTGCCTTTGCGTTCCATTACTAATACCTGGCTCCATTTTCAGCAAAAGAGCAAAGCAAGCTGAAGGATAAAGGAAAAAAATCATCATAAGTATGGAGTAATTTCACAGCCAATATTTCCTTCCATTTGGTACCAGCTATTATTCATTTTCAATAGAAAAATCAATATTCGTACCATTTTAGCTCAGGTCATTGTGAAGGTAGTTTGTCACAATACCATCTGTTTCAGAAAGTCAAACCTTTCTATCGAGTATTTACTAAAGGCATAGGAGAGTTTTAAGACTAAAAGTCTTGAAAATAACTCAGGTTTTGGCTTACTGGTGTCAAAAATATAGAACTAGGTAATTCACCTAACCAGTCACGTCAACAATACTTTGATCTGTCAGGTTCCAAAGTTTTGCAGGATTCATGTTATGTCATAAGTAAAAAGTAAAATAAATGAGATTATAATAGATAGAAAATAAATTCGATTTTTAAAAATACGATTGTTCTGGGATGATTCTGGGATGATTGCGAACTTCAACTCAATAACCGCTGAAGGTTCGGTAACTACTATTCACTGGTTGAGGAGCAGAGACACTGTGCTAAAATATAGGATCCGAGAGTGACTTTTACAGTTCGGCACAAAGATAGTTTAATTTTAGTTTAGTTTAGTTTATTATTGTCATGTGTACTGAGGTACAGTGAAAAGCTTTTTGTTGTGTGCTATCCAGTCAAGGAAAAGACTACACACAGTGAACAGGTACAGGATAACATTTAGTGCATGTTAAAGTCTGATGAGATCCAATTTAAAGATAGTTCAATCTTTGAACTTCAATGAGTTAGATGGGACATTAGAATCGCACGCTAGCTGATGAGAGGACATTTCAGTTGCCTGATACTGCTGGGAAGATACCACCCCTGTTCAAACTTCTGTACCTCTTGCCTGATGGGAGAGGGGAGAAAAGGCAATGAATGGCTGGTGTGACTGGCCCTTGATAATGTTGGTGGCCTTGCTGAGGCAGTGTGAAGTGTAGATGGAGTCCACAGAAGGGAGGTTGGTTTGCATGATAGTCCACAACTTGTCATTATTTGATGCCTGGCCAACTGCGGTGGTGGTGTCTGCAAACTTGTAAATTGAGTTGGATAGGTATTTGGCTGCAGTGTCATGAGTGCACACTGGATATAGAAGGGGGCTGAAAATGCATCCTTGCTGCCGCCAGTGTTGAGGATGAGGATTAGGAGATACAGGAAAAAAGAGAGACAGATAAGAATAAAGTTCATAATAGTGTGACAAGCTGACCAGGAAAGGCCCAAGTCTTTGTCTTAGCTCTAGATTTACTCTCCTTCTACAAGAATGGAGCTAAGCAGATCTGGAAATCCGAACCTAAGTCCAACCACATCCGCAAGCCATTATTTACCTCTTCCTAATGCAAAATCCATGCTTCAGACAGGAGTCGAACCAAACGTATTCAGTACGACGACACAAGGAACTGCAGATGCTGGTTTACAAAAAAAGACACAAAGTGCCGGAGTAACTCAGGAGGTCAGGCAGCATTTCTGGAGAACACGGATAGGTGAAGTTTTGGGTTCAGCATGCTTCAGGAGAGCTCCTCCAGGTTCTGAAGTGACTAATGAATGCAGTTTGCTTGCTGCCCTTATAAACAGTGTCATTTCAGACTAAAAAGCTTACTGAAAGCGAGAGGAGTTTTAATCTCAAAGATAAAATGGTGGTACAACCAAAATTCCTAAGAAGAATCTGGGGTCGTATTACCCACATCCAGAAACATGGGTAATGGAGTCAAATTTTCAACTTCAAACCTTGTTTCTCCATGGCTTTTTTGTTTGTCGCCAAAAGGCACCAGTAGACATATCTAATAACAATTAAGCTATATTCGTGCATATAACTTTTCCCCACTCAATATACCTCTCTTCTGTCATCACTTTGTGACTAATGAAATTCTATTAATTAACTAAGAACAGTGGCACAGCAATAGAGTTGCTGCCTTACAGCACCACTGACCCAGGTTTGATACTGACTACAGGTGCTGACTGAACATTCTTTCTGTGCTCAAGAAGGAAGATCCTTAAGCTCCTAGATGCTGCTGCACCCGCTGAGTTTCTCCAGCAATTTTGTGTACCATTCTTTCTGTGCTCGCTGGGTTTTCTCCGGGTGCTCCGGTTTCCTCCCAAACCCCAAACATATAGATTTGTAGGTTAATTGACTTCAGTAGGTTGTAAAAAAATGTTTATGGGGTGATTGATGGTCGGTGTGGATCCGATGGGCGGAAAGGCCTGTTGCCGCATTGTATCTATAAAGTCTAAAGTAAAGTCCAAACTAAAGAGTAAACTAAAGTTCTAAAAATTTGAATATCTAGTTATTAACTTTTTAAAGGCACCAACACACAAGCCTTCACCAAACAAAGCACAGCTTTTTTTGGAGCTGTGTGAAGAATTTTCTTGCTTTTTCATATTATCCTAAATAACAGCAAGTTAATTAAGGATGTTGGTTTGTTTTCCAGCCTTTACCATCTCTCAGTGTACCTGATGATCAAACACACACGGCACATTGAATAATTTAACGACCCAACATTTGCAATATCAACACAATATTTTTCAGAAATGAGATAAATATAAATAACTTCTCGCAAGAGAGTAAAGTACAACAAAGCAATTTGGAATAACAAGCATCGGACTCACAGGCAGGTGCATCACAATCCAATCCTGATCGCATTCCTTTTCTCCAGAGATGCTGTCTGACCCGCTGAGTTACTCCAGCTTTTTGTGTCTTTCTTTGGCGGGTGGTGTTGTATGATTCAATGACTAGAGTGGTTCCTGACAGGTTCTATGACTCGCTTGTACCCTCCACCGTTGAGAAGAATTGGGAGGGATCTCTTTGACACTGACAAAATTCAAACATAGCTTGTGCATGAGGCAGTAGCTCTACCCACTGTACCACTGAGCCACCACTTTATCTTTTCTTACTTTTTTTTTCATATTTTTATTAGAAGTACAGTAAATTACAATAATACACATCAGATATATCTTATTACATTTATTGTACCACTTCGTTTTTCGAGCTTTAAAAAAGATAGAAATAAAAGAAGTAAGGAAAGTGAGCAAGAATCGTGAAGGTGCAGGAAAGTGTTGGGAAAAGAAAGCCCCTTAGGGAAGAAGTTAGAGAAGGAAGTAAAGAAAGGAAATAAGACCCTAGAAAGAAAAGAAAAAAAAGGAAAAACAATCGCTCTAATGTAACACAAAACTCGCAAAAAAGGATATACCAACAGTGTTTTTTTTGTTTTTTTTTAAATTTATTTTATACCCCCCGTTACCAGATCCTGGTATCATTTATACTTTAAATTACTATTGCACCTTATGCTTGTAATAATTCCATAAATGCAGACCACGTCTTTTGGAAGTGGTCTGCTTTGCCTGCTAGGAGGAGTCTCATCTCTTCCAAGTGTAGTGTTTCGAACATGTTTGAAATCCACATTTTTATTGTTGGTATTGGAGCATTTTTCCAAAATTTGAGTATAAGCTTTTTTCCCATTATTAGCCCGTAATTAAGTAAGTTCTTTTGAAACACGTTTAATTCGGGGTTACCTTCCGATATTCCAAAAATGATCCATTCTGCTTTTGGTACAAGTTTTATTTTAAATAATTTTGTGAAGATTTCAAATATTTAGTTCCAAAAGGTTTGGATTTTTATACAAAAAACAAAAGAGTGCGCTATGGTAGCTTCTTGTGACTGACATTTATCACAAATGGGTGAGACATTGGGGAAAAGTTTATTTATTTTAGTTTCTGAATAATATAGTCTATGTAATGTTTTATATTGAATTAGAGTATGTCGTACATTGATCGAGCATTTATGCACATATAGTAAGTGTTTGTAGGTATTTCTATATTTAGGTATTTCTAATTTAAAATAATGTTATATAAGTATGATATTAGATTTGCTGATTCAGCCTTTATCTTCATCCAATAAGTCTGGGGACATGTTATGATAGTCTTTTGTGTGTTTTTTCAGATAGTCACGGATCTGAAGATATTTAAAGTATTGATTATTCTTCAAATTATATTTCAGTTGTAATTGTTGAAATGATAATAATTTTCCTAATTCATACAAGTCTCCGAGCATTTTAATTCCCATTCTTTCCCATTGTATAAATGATTTATCTATATGCCTGAAAAGCTGTGCGGCCAATTCCTGCTCCTAATTAAAGGTAGATACAAAATGCTGGAGTAACGTCTCGACCCGAAACGCCACCCATTCCTTCTCCCCAGAGATACTGCTTGTCCTGCTGAGTTACTCCAGCATTTTGTGTCTACCTTTGATTTAAACCAGCATCGGCAGTTCTTTCCTACACATTCTACTCCTAATTGATACATACCTGTAATCCCTGTTTTGGCCCTCCTATTTAAGAATGGAAATATTA
This sequence comes from Leucoraja erinaceus, assembly GCF_028641065.1. Classification (NCBI taxonomy): domain Eukaryota; kingdom Metazoa; phylum Chordata; class Chondrichthyes; order Rajiformes; family Rajidae; genus Leucoraja; species Leucoraja erinaceus. The sequence continues at coordinate 23,228,368 of NC_073403.1, forward strand.
GCATTGGTGACATTTTCAGAGATTAACTGGGTTAATTCCTGAATGAGAAGGCTGTTCTGTCCTGACCGGCTAAAGAGATTTAATCTGTATTCTCTGGAGTTTAGAAGAGTGATAAGTAATCTAATTGAAACATATAATTCTAAGGGTGAATTTCAATGACATGAACAAGGGAAACAAGGGGACAGATACGGTCTTTTAAAATTGAGATGCAAAGTAAATTCTTGTCATAGAGGGTGTTCAAGCCCTAGAGATAATTGCCCTGGAGGGTTGTGGAGGCTGCATTTAGGTGTGTGTGGTTGAGGGGGTGGCATCTAAAGAGAATTTCATTATTGATACATCGGGGAAATTGAAGGCATAGACAGCATGGAAGTGAAGATGAGACGTGGGACATGTCAGACATGATTGTGAGACATGGATAGCAGTGCAGGTTTGAGGGGCTGAGTGGCCTCCTCCTCCGCCTATTTTTTTTAGTTCACAATAGGAAGGTCTATCTCTTAACTCACATGAATTAACCTACATTTCTGGCATCTATTTTGGAAGTTTAAACACACCGTATTAATCCTGACTTAACTCTTTGTTATCAATATTGGTATAGTATCCTGTAAATGTTTTTAGTTGTATTTAGGTTTAGGGATACAGCGTGGAAATTGGCCCTTCAGCCCACCAAATCTACGCCGACCACTGATCCCAGCACACTTACACTATCCTAGAGACAATTTACAATTAGACCAAGCCAATTAGCCTGCAAACCTGTACATCTTTGGAGTTTGGGAGGAAACCAGAGATCCAGGAGAAAACCATCTGAAGAAGCATCTGGACCCGAAATGTCACCTATTCTTTTTCTCCAGAGATGCTGTCTGACCCACTGACTATCTATTCAGTGTCTATCTTCGGTTTAAACCAGCATCTGCAGTTCCTTCCTCAACACTATCAATCAGTCATATCGAGTCATCCAACACTATCACACTGTCAGTAAACAGTTCCCTTGGCCAACCAATCCATCTATATTAAATTAGTAAATTTTCATTACACTCTTTCTATATTAAATATATCCTTTTTTTAAGCTAAGGAGGGAAAAAATATACACAATGTTCCAGGTGCAATCTTACCACGGCCCTGTATAATAGCAGTAAGACATCTTTGACTCCTGTCTGCTAATCCTCTCTCAGTAAAAAAAAATCAATACACCATTTGAGTCACAAATTGCTTGCTGCATGTCCATGTTTGTCTTCAGTGACATCTGTACAAGAGCATACTGATCCGTTTGAACAAAAGCATTTTCTTTTCTGCCACCATTTAAAAAAGAGGCTTCACTCCTTTGCCTACCAAAGTCGATGCGTTCACGTTTTGTTTTCAAATGAAATGGCATCTGCCATGTTCTTGCTTTTCAATCTGCGGGAACTGTTCCAGGATCCACAAAATCCCAGAAAGATAATGATCAATACGTCCGCACCTGACTCTGTTAGGACCCTGAGATATATACCATCAATTCCCTGGGATTTATCAATGCAATTTTACAAACAGGTTTTGAGGATTCAATCAATGACGGAGAGAGAACATTTCAACAGTATATCAAGTAAAAATCAACATTTATTTAAACGGCATAAAAACAATGATTCTCAATCCATTCTGGACTTCAGGGATTGTATGTGCTGGCTTGGCCTGGAGAACGCAAGGCCCTATCATCTTTTTGGACGCAAGCGCATGGAGAAGCCCATCAAACCCAATCAAAAGTCACCCATTCCTTCTCTCTGGAGATGCTGTTTGACCCGCTGAGTTACTCCAGCATTTTGTGTCTACCTTGGGTGTAAACCAGCCTCTGCAGTTCCTCCCTACACACCCTGCGAGCTCATGTGCAACAAGCACTTATATAATTAACTAGACCAGGTGCGGACCTGTTGGGTCCCCCTCCCCCAACGCAATATTCCTCCACTCACTCACAACGCGATGTTCAATCAAAATGGTGATCCTGGCCTGGCAAGCCTCCCCCAACTGCACAGGTGCAGCTGATGTGTTCCCGTTGTGATGCCACGGCAACCCTCCCCCAACTGCGCAGGCACGGCCGGCAGGTGGGAGCACGACTGCCAGGTTTATTAAAGTTTAAAAAGTCAATAATTTGTAAAATATAACATCAGTCTGAACGAAACCTGACTAATGCACATTGCAGGACAACGGTGAGTAAGGTGGGCCCACAATTGTTGTGCAATCGTGTACTGTTCTTGCAGAGTTTCGGGAACAAACAAACAAGATGAGAGTTTTAGAATTATATAGATAGATAAAACTCTTGATCCTCTCAAAATCTACAAAGCGGATATAACTGCAACATCGGAAAGGAACAGAGCCTCCTTCACACTTGGATAACGTTATCCATAATACAAAGCTATTTACTGCACTAAACACCAAGCTAGTCTAAATCACCTCCATCTTTAAACAAGCTGGCCTCATCCCAATACTTTACCACATGGTTTTTTTTTAATAGTTGGTTGCCTCAGGGCCTCATGATTTCCTTGCTTTCCTAAACATGCGTGTTTGCTTGCTCATCCCGAGTGCAGTTGGCTGACAACTCCATTTCAGTCCCAGACATATTTTAACGCTTACACCACTGTCATCCCTCAGTATTTTGCACTTACTCACCAATGGCTTCACAATGAGAAAAGCCAAGCAAGCGGATGGCAATTCTTTACCGGTGTCAGCGATGCCAACTCTATCCAACTTTTTTCAAGATTCCTAAATCAAGCAATCTTCTTGTGCGGAACAAGGATGTAAAGCATTGTTATTTGTGCACTTTTGAATGTTCAATGGTTCTTTATTATCACATGTACAGTGGTAACTTGAAATTATTTTTTTGCGCACAGTTCAGAAAGGTTTTACTGTACATAAGCACAATCCCCGATTAAGTACATGTACAGAAATAGTCCACTGAGACCAAATACAAGAGTTGCCAGGTTTTGCCACTGTTTTCAAAGTCCATGTTGCTTTAAGTGCAGCTGGCCATAAGGTCCATTATCCTGGCGGTGTTGCAGGGTCAGCCTGGCCAAGCAAAGCTGTAGGTGTCGTCTACCGCCGCCCCACCGCTCTGTGCCGCTGCAGGCCGCATCCGGTCCACGCTTTCAGTCTCCTGGAGCGACGCTCGATCCAGTCGAGCCCCAGGCTGCTGCTGGGCCACCAGCTGTTTTCTGTTTCACTCAATGTTCTCCAGTTGATTGTCCCTCATTGTTATATTAGTTTAGATATTTTTTCCTTCACCGTGTGACAGATAAATATAATCAAACTTCAAGGCAGAATTATTGCAGACAATAACCTAAACATACATAACATTTTTAGACATTGCGGATAGTCCCAATGGTATATTCTCCGTAGTCATTACTCATATTTGGAATATATATAAGAGATCACAATCTATTCAAAACTGTTTTTGCATTAGCCATCAGCAGTCACATTCAATTTTTAAATAGCTTTTTATTCACTCCCATCAGCAGTGAGTATTAGCTGTTACTAGGATACCATTAATGGTCTGAGCATACTGGAGACATAATGCAAAACAAAAAGGGGGGGGGGGGGGGGGGGGGGGGAAATAACCTTCATTAAAACTATCGCTGACCTCAAAGTCAAAAATAACAGAATACATTTTCATATATTCAGATCTTTTACCAAGTATCAGGATATTTAGGGCTAAACTTCAGAGATATAACATGGAAACAGGTCCTTTGGCCCACCGAGTCCATGCCGCCCATTGATCGATCATCCACTCACACTAGTTCTATGTTACCCCACTTTCTCATCCGCTCCCTCCACACTGGGGGGAATTTTACAGAGGCCAATTAACCTAAAAAGCCACTCATCTTTGGGATGTGGGAGGAAACAGGAGCACCCAAAGCAAACCCATGCGATCATAGGGAGAATGTACAAATTCCACATAGACAGCACCTGAGGGTAGGATGGAACCTGGGTCTCGGGTGCTGTGAGGCAGCAGCTCTATCAGCTGTGCCACTGTGCGCTTCCTAAATGATCAATACTTCTTGGGGTCCTGAAACTTCTCTGATGATTACATGTTATTTTTCTCATTGCATGTCTCGTTCACTTGTTTGTCTAATTTTGAATTGTTATTTCAATGAAATCTTCCAGAAATGCCTCATTACAGAAGAGACCGCATTAAACTATTATCATTTTTTCCATTGATTTTTCACTTCTGCATTAAACTTTGATTGTTAAAATACTGGCTGGTAATTTATAGTGCCAAATGTGCTGGAGATTGTTGTCACTGTGTTGACGCTGTTGTGTTAAATACTCCTCTCGTCACACAGTGCGATGTTGCAGCCTTTGCCAATGCAATCAATACATTTCGTTAGGAAAAGTGAAATCCACACCAAAGAGGCTGCTGAAGTCTCTTTGTGGCCAAGTATAAGCTGTTAGAGTCATAGAGTCGTAGAGTGATAGAGTGTGGAAACAGGCCCTTCGGCCCAACTTGACCACACCAGCCAAAATGTCCCAGCTACAGTCGTCCCACCTGCCTGTGTTTGGTCGTTATCCCTCAAAACCTGTCCTATCAAGGAGTCAAACCATCCTGGCAACACACTCATCTCTCCGCTACCATCGGATAGAAGGTACAGGAGCCTGAAATCTGCAACATCCAGATTCAGGAACAGCTTCTCCCCCACAGCCATCAGACTATTAGACACAACTTCAAAACAAACTATGAACTATAACAACCTATCGCACTTTATCTGTTTACTGATGTGTGTATATATATATATATATATATATATATATATATATATATATATATTCTATGGTATATGGACACACTGATCTGATCTGTATTTATGTCTACAACATCCTGTTGTGTTGCACCAATGCAAGAATGTCATTGTCCTATCTGGGACACACGGCAATAAACGCTCTTGACTTGACTTGACTCTTGACTATCCATGTATCTGTCTAACTGTTTTTGTACTAGAGAAAGCAGTGGAAGTCAAGTCAATAAATAGGTTCAAGAAAGAAGAGGATATTTCCTTAAGCTAATTGGTTCAAAGAAAGGATATGGGAGAAATCAAAAACAGGGATGAATTAAAAACAGTATGTGGGAAGAACACAATAGGTCAATCAGCATCCATGGAGGCAAAGTCTGTATTTCAGGTCAAGATTCCGAATCAGGACTGAAAGGGAAGAAGGACTGAACGGGAATAAGTATATAGGTGGGAGATAGATAGGCTTGTAGGTGAGAGGTGGAGCCAGGTGGGAAGGGGATGATGGGCTGAGAGAACATATGGAGGAGATGATGGAAAAGGTGAGAAAGAGGAGAAGGAAATTAAACAGATGGTTGAAAGTGTGTGGCAGAGAATACCGAGGGTGGAGATCACCTGAAATTGCAAAATTCAATATTCATTCAATTGGGTTGTAAACTACACATGCAGTACAGAGAGCCATCAATCATCATCATATTGAATATGGTAGCAGGGGAAAGGTCTGAATGTACTATTAATGCACCTGCTATCAATGTAGTGTAACGCTGTTTTGTTGAACAGGTCCCGACTCTGATCAAGGCAATGCTTTATAGCCAAATTAAGCAAAATTCATTGAGGAAATTCAGTATACATAACATATGTTTTTCGTTATGTTTCACCTGAATGGTTGATTATTATCACAACTATATGTATCCTTCTACCAGCATCCTTTGCCTCCCACCATCAAATTAATTTTGGGTCCAATTCCAATTGGTCTTGGATCCCTGCTTTAATTATCTGGGTCAGCTTTTAATGCAGGATCTTGTCAAAGGCTTGACTAAAGTCCATGCTGGTAACATCTTCCTCAGTGCCCTCATAAATCTTCTGAGATATCTATTCCAAAGTGCAATCAAATTAGAGAGCCAAGATTTAATGAGACATGCGTAGCTCAGGCATCTGTTTACATAGAGGTCCTGCTTGGTTATCAGGTGATTCACCGTATTACCAAAGCAGGATGGCACAGGGGTGCAGCTGGTAGAGTTGCTGCCTCAAAGCGCCAGTGATCCGGGTTTGATCCTGAGCTCGGGTGCTGTCTTTGCGGAGTCTGCATGTTCTCCGTGTGCCTCCGGGTGCTCCGGTTTCCCCCCACACCCCAAAGACGCGCAGGTTTGTAGATTAATTAGCCTCTGTAAATTGCCCCTAGTATGTAGGGAGTGGAAAAGAGAGATAAGATAGAGTTAGTGTGATCGGTGGTTTGCATGGATCCAGTGGGCCAATGGGCCTGTTTCCATGTTGTATCTTTAAACTAAACACAGACCTCAGCAGCCAATGTGACTCATTTGTATCTTTGCACTGGGGGAAATGCTGTTGCTGCAGAGAATACAGTTACATTATCGTTAGTGCTTTAGTGCCGAGAAGTGTTTAATGTATTAAAACATCCTCTGGCATCTATGATGTAAGGACACCATACAGATGCAAGTATTACTGTACATGAAAGCTACATTTCATCTTTACAAAGTTATTATGGAGCAATTTATTGACTTGCATTTGTTCAAGGTTCTGTTAGACTTATTTCTTCCAAAAATCTACTGATTCAATTTAAAAGCCTTGCACACAGAAACACATTGAATAGCTTCTGGTTATGAAATGACTTAAAGCAAATATAGCCGGGATCTAGAGTCTGCTTTTTTTCGAGAGTACTATGTAAGCAGCTGGAATAGATTGGTGACCTTATAGTAATATAGTCACACAGTCAAACAGCACAGAAACAGGCCCTTCAGCCCAACTTGTCCATGCCCCATCTATGCTAGTCCTATTTTCCCGCGTTTGACTCATATCCCTCTGAATCTTTCTCATCCATGTACTGTCCAAGTGCCTTTTAAATGCTGTTATAGTACTTGCCTCAACTAACCCCTCTGGCAGTTTATTCCATATACTTACTACTCTATGAGTGAAAAAATGCCGCTTAGGTTGATAATAAATCTTGTCCCTCTTAATAAACGTATGCCCTCTGGTTTTGGATTCCCCCACCCTGGGTAAAAGACTCGATGCATTCAATAGGTTTGTTACCCACCTCGTTTGTGGATAGCCAACCTTTTCTCATTGCCAATGCACAGTTTAAAATAAATTAGCGGCTCTTTCCTGTCCAGATGCATTGCTCTGTCTTTTTATTTTGTCTGCAACCCTAAATCAATTAAAATAAATGAATTTGCGATTAATGTGCCTTAGTCGTCCATCAGCTGAGTGTGTTGTTGTCTTTATCTGCATTACAGCACATAACTGTCTTCATCTGGTTTGTATCCAGTATTCCAGAGCCGTAATCAAAGTTACATTTATTCAAAATTAATATTATAGTCCTACAAATATCATTAAACCAAGTTCTCTAATCATTTACTAGTTGTTGTTTGTGGGACCCTGTTAGAAACATAGAAACTAGGTGCAGGAGTAGGCCATTCGGCCCTTCGAGCCTGCAACGCCATTCAATATGATCATGGCTGATCATCCAACTCAGTATCCCGTACCTGCCTTCTCTCCATACCCCCTGATCCCCCTAGCCACAAGGGCCACATTTAACTCCCTCTTAAATATAGCCAATGAACTGGCCTCAACTACCCTCTGTGGCAGAGAGTTCCAGAGATTCACCACTCTCCGTGTGAAAAAAGTTCTTCTCATCTCGGTTTTAAAGGATTTCCCCCTTATCCTTAAGCTGTGACCCCTTGTCCTGGACTTCCCCAAAATCTTCCTGCATCTAGCCTGTCCAACCCCTTAAGAATTTTGTAAGTTTCTATAAGATCCCCTCTCAGTCCCCTCTCCCCTGTTATGCCCAAATTGGTCATCACAATTCCTACAGTGAATAAGACCATATGACCATAAGGCAGAGGAGCAGAATTAGGCCATTCAGCCCATCGAGTCTACTCCGCCATTCAATCATGACTGATCTATTTTTCACTCCCAGTCCCAGTCTCCCGCATTCTCCCTATAACCTTTATCCCCCTTCCTAATCAAGACCCGTCAATCTCTGCCTCAAAAACACCCGTTGATTAGCCTCCACAGCCGTCTTGTGAAAGGATTCCACAGATTCACCACCCTCTGGCTAAAGACATTCCTCTTCATCTCCATTTTGAATGTACATCCTTTTATTCTCAGGCTGTGCCCTCTGGTCCCAGACATTCCAATTGCTGGAAACATCCTTTCCTCATCCACTCTCTCTAGGCCTTTCATTATTCGGTAAGTTTAAATGAGATTCCTCCTCATCCTTGTAAAATATAGAATATATTTTGGAATACAGCATGTCCAGAGGACTTAGACAGCAGAAAACCATGTTAAGATCTGAAGAAGGGTCTCTATTAAGGTCTGAAGAAGTGTCTTGACCCGAAACGACACCTATTCCTTTTCTCCTGAGATGCTGTCTGACCTGCTGAGTTACTCCAGCATTTTGTGTCTATCTTGGGTTTAAACCAGCATCTGTAGTTCCTTCCTACACATAAGGTCATGAAAGTTGTTGCATAAATACCAGGTCACTCATTTTAACGATATTTTGGTGGAATTTTAACGATATTTAGAAACGACAATCGGTTGTTTGAACAACATTTATTCTCAATTACAGTTCTCTGATAACACGGGCTCTAATACACAACTGACCACAACAGTGGTCCTCAATCGACTGGCGGGCAGAGCCCAGAAACCGCACGAATACCCGACCTCTCCCAGAGTCATGTGCGCTCGGCTTCCGTCCGCAGGGTTCGATGCTGGCGCGCACCAGCAGGTGCCGCTACAATATTCTTTATTCAGGTGATTTTTTTTTTAAAAGCGCACACAAAACTAAGACAAAGACCCAGATTTGCTGTCAGCAGTGAAACAAAGTTGCTTTGTGCTGAACTTGAAAAATCTGCTCGCAAAGACCAAGCAATTGTTTTGCTGTAATGGTACTTTTCTCTGTTGTCAGTTGCCATCAGGCATCAATGGGATCGCTGGCATCCAGCAATGGTTAAATCTCAAGCTTGTTGAGCAACCAATCACACTGAAAACTTCTCCAAGATTCAAAAGCAAAAAAATTAACACATTTTAAACATTTCACTTCTAGCTTTGAAGCATATACAAGATTATGACTGAGATATCATAGCTGAAAAAGAGGCACTTATTTTGAAATATGATAGTGAATTGAAATTTATGCATTGATGGTGATGTTGCTAAGCAGTGATTAAGGACTAAATCATCATAAGAACTTCTATAAATCATAAACTAGAACATTTTCAATTTTTTTTAAGTGAGAACAGTTGATAAATACTGGGCCCTAGAAATTCACTCAACCACTGCTGCGATTTTCAACAAAATGCAAAATTATTTTAGTGTTCGGTTGCTACAAATGTGGGAACTGTCTTTTCAAGGGAGGATGTAAAATGACTTTACAGGGATATTGACCAGCTAAATTAATGGCACAGTGGTGCAGCTGGTAGAGTGCTACCTCACAGCGCCAGAGATCTGGGTTTGGTCTTGAACTCTGGTGATATCTGCGTGGAGTTTGTACGTTCTCCTTGTGACTGCATACGCTTCCTGCGGGTGCTCTGGTCTCCTCCCACATCCCAAATATGTGTGACCTTGTAGTTTAACTGACCACTGTAAATTGCTCCTAGTGTGTAGGAAGTGGGTGAAAAAGCAGGATAACATTGAACTGGTGTGTAAGAGAGATCGATGGTCAGTGTGACTCGCTGGGCTGAAGGGCCTGTTTCCTGGCTGGATCTCCAAACTAAACTAAACTAAACAACTAAACTAAACTAAACTAAATTAAACAACTAAACTAAACTAAACTAGCCTAAACTAGTGAAAAATGTGAAATGTTAGCTGCTAAATGAAGGTTGGTGATGCCATTCTACTGACTGGGGCCATGCTCAATGTGCCGACTATTGTTGCTGATGAACGTAAGGGCCAGATTCAAAATATACCCAGCCCATTAGAGCGATAAACTGCAGGTGCCTATGGCATTAAGGGAAGAGCGAGACTTCGGACATGAGCATGACTGATCTCTCGTGCGTTCCCAATCTGTGTTGCACTGTGTTGGGCTACAGTCTGAAACCAGCTGCCATATACCCTGCAATTAGTCAATGTCGACCTAATCTTTCGACCACTTAACTTTAGGTCTCTTCAGCCAACAAGGATTGTTCTTTGGTCCTTCCACTTTACTCTATCCATTCCTCTTGTAATTATATACACTTCATTTATGTTTCCCCCTCACCCTCCTCTGTTCTGAAGCAAACTACCTTAACTTGCCTGATCACGCCTCATCGGTAAAATTTCTCAGACCTGGGGACATGGTCAGTCTCCCTTCCACCCTCTCCTGTGCCAGATATCCTTCCTGCACTGTGACCTTCAGAGCTTCAGACTGTGCTCAGGCCATGGTCTAATCACTGTTACATACGATGTTTGCATAACATTGCTGCCCTTATTTTGTACATCTAACAAAGCCAAGCACCTCATTCTCCTTTGTAATCTTCTTAATAACCTGTTGTGTTTAAGGATATGTGGATGTACACTTGGTTCCCTTTGGTCATCCATAGTACTCAATATCGTAGCCTTTATGTTTTTTTTAGCGATTCAGCATGGAAACAGGCCCTTTGTCACTCAGAGTCCAGGCCGACCAGTGATCATTCCGCACACTAGCACTATCCTACACACTGGGGGCAAATTACAATTTACAGAAGCCAATTAACCTACTAACCTGTACATCTATGGAGTGTGGGAAGAAACCGGGGCACCCTGAGAAAACCCATGCAGTCACAGGGAGAACGTACAACCTGCGTAGAGACAGTACCGGCAGTCAGGATCAAACCCGTGTCTCTGGGGCTGTAAGGCAGTAACTCTACCGCAATGTTACCATGCCACCATTTCCTTGCCCCGTTTCATCTTCTCAAATATATATTTTATTTTTATCGAAGTGTATATTTCTCCACACCATTTACATCTGCCATAGTCTTGCCCATTTACCTATTCTGTGTTCATTTCATTACAAATGTCTTCTCTCCTTTTCACAGTCCACTTTCCCACCTATCTTTGATTCAGCAGTGAATCTTTTCACAACACACTTAACCTATTCATCTACAGCATTTATATAAATCACAATAGCCAGTGATAGTCTGCCAAGCTGTAAATGACTCATTTATTACTTCAGCAGAAAACAAAGTGCTGGAGGAACTCAACATATCAGGCATCATCTGTGGAGGGAAATGAACAGGTGGCATTTCTGATGGGGACTCCTTCTTCAGACTGATTGCAGAAGGGTCCCGATGTGAAACATCACTGTCCATTCCCTCCATAGATGCCGACGCCTGCTGAGTTCCTCCAGCACTGTGTTTTGCTCAAGATTCCAGCATCTGTGGTTTCTTGTGACCTGTTTTATTCCTCTTCTCTGGTTTAATCAGCTTTGCATTCATGCTAATTTGTTTACAATTCACATTATTCACATTGTAGAATAACCTTTTGTGTACTTTCTTATGAATGGCTTCATTAAAAAGAAATAATATCCTGTACTGCCAGGTTATATCCTCAACAAACTTCCAGTAGTTCACATCATAAAACAATATTGTTTTCACCCAACCTACTCTGTTGCTTTCTCCCAAGCAATGGATTCCAGCATCTGGCTGACAGCAGTTCTTTTTCTCTCTTTTCCTTCTTTCAGAAATAGGGCGGCAGGGTGGTGCATTGGTAGAATTGCTGACTTACACGCTTGCAGCTCTGGAGACCTGGGTTCGATCCCGACTACAGGTGCTGTCTGCACGGAGTTTATACGTTCTCCCCGTGACCTGCATGGGATTTCTCTAAGAATTTTGGTTTCCTCCCACACTCAAAAGATGTACATGTGTATCGGTTAATTGGCTTGGTAAATGTACAAAATAATTGTCCCTAGTGGATGTAGGATAGTGCTAATATGCGAGGATCACTGGTTGGCGGGGACTGGGTGGGCCGAAGGGCCTGTTTCAGCACTGTATCTCTATCTATATTACTAAATCTCTGATCTTGACCACATTTGGCCCACTGTGCTACGATTTCCGACAGAACGCCGCAACCTACAACCGTCATTTTGGGCCACCTCACTCAGAGCCCCCCTCCGCCTTATGGGTGCGGAGGAATTATCCCATCCAAGACAAATCAGAGAGATTAATGTTTTAAAAAAAATCACCATTCTCTCTGCTGCCCCTGCTGGAGGTGGAGGGACTATAAAACCAGGAACTGGTGTGCCTCACTCAGTCGCTGCAAGATGGATGAAGCCAAGGATCATGCCTCTCGGAGCTCTGAATAATACTGAACAAATGTCTACACAACAGTGAGTACCCCTAATGTGGTTTGAAAATGAAAATATGGTTTGTTTGAAGTAAAAAGGCACTGCCTGCAAATGGTTGTTTGGGTGCTTTGGCTTGAAGTTGAAAGGCACTACTCACTGCAAATGGTGGCTTGGGAGCTTTGACTTGAAGTTGAAGCACTACTTACTGCAAATGGTGGCTTGGGCGCTTTGGCTTGAAGTTGAAAGGCACTACGTACTGCAAATGGTGGCTTGGGTGTTTTGCTTGAAGTTGAAAGGCACTATGTACTGCAAAGGGTGGCTTGAGTGCTTTGGCTTGAAGTTGAAATGCACTATTTACTGCAAATGGTGGCTTGGGAGCTTTGGTTTAAAGTTGAAAGGCACTACTTAATGCAAATGGTGGCTTGGGAGCTTTGGCTTGAAGTTTAAAAAAATCACCATTCTATCTGCTGCCCCTGCTGGAGGGAGGGGGAGAGACTATAAAACCAGGCAGTGGTGTGCCTCACTCAGTCTCTTCAAGATGGATGAAGCCAAGGGTCACGTCTCTCTCTCTGAATAACACTGAACAGATGTCTACACAACTGTGAGTACCCTTAATGTGGTTTGAAAATGAAAATATGGTTTGTTTGAAGTAAAAAGGCACTGCCTGCAAATGGTTGTTTGGGTGCTTTGGCTTGAAGTTGAAAGGCACTACTTACTGCAAATGATGGCTTGGGAGCTTTGGATTAAAGTTGAAAGGCACTACTTACTGAAAATGGTGGCTTGGGAGCTTTGGCTTGAAGTTGAAAGGCACTACTTACTGCAAATGGTGGCTTGGGTGTTTTGTCTTGAAAGGCACTTCTTACTGCAAATGGTGGCTTGGGAGCTTTGGCTTGCCATTGAAAGGCACTACTTACTGAAAATGGTGGTTTGGGTGTTTTGCTTGAAGTTGAAAGGCACCACTTACTGCACATGGTGGCTTGGGTGCTTTGGCTTGAGGTTGAAAGGCACTACTTACTGCAAATTGTGGCTTGGGTGCTTTGGCTTGAGGTTGAAAGGCACTACTTGCTGCAAATGGTGGCTTGGGTGCTTTGGCTTGAAATTGAAAGGCACTAACTGTAAATGGTGGCTTGGGTGCTTTGGCTTGACGTTGAAAGGCATTACTTACTGCAAATGATGGCTTGGGTGTTTTGGGTTGAAGTTGAAAGGCACTAATTGCAAATGGTGGCTTGGGAGCCTTGGTTTAAAGTTGAAAGGCTCTACTTACTGCAAATGGTGGCTTGGGAGCTTTGGCTTGAAGTTGAAAGGCACTAACTGCAAATGGTGGCTTGGTTTTTTTTGGCTTGAAGTTGAAAGGCACTACTTACTGCAAATGGTGGCTTGGGTGCTTTGGCTTGAAGTTGAAAGTCACTACTTACTGCAAATGGTGGCTTGGGTGCTTTGAAGTTGAAAGGCACTGCTTACTGCAAATGGTGGCTTTGGTGCTTTGGCTTGAGGTAAGTTGAAAGGCACTACTTACTGCAAATGGTGGCTTGGGTGCTTTGCTTGAAGTTGAAAGGCACTGCAAATGGTGGCTTAGGTGTTTTAGCTTGAAGTTGAAAGACACTACTTACTGCAAATGATGGCTGGGGTGATTTGGCTTTAAGTTGAAAGGCACTTCTTACTGCAAATGGTGGCATGAAGTTGAAAGGCACTACTTAATGCAAATGGTGGCTTGGGTGCTTTGGCTTGAGGTTGAAAGGCACTACTTACTGCAAATGGTGGCTTGGGTGCCTTGGCTTGAAGTTGAAAGGCACTACTTACTGCAAATGGTGGCTTGGGTGTTTTGGTTTTAAGTTGAAAGGCACTATTTACTGCAAATGGTGGCATGAAGTTGAAAGGCACTACTTACTGCAAATGGTGGCTTGGGTGCTTTGGCTTGAGGTTGAAAGGCACTACTTACTGCAAATGGTGGCTTGGGTGCTTTGGCTTGAAGTTAAATGGCATTTCTGCAAATGCACTTACTTCCTGTTTGCACTGTATATTGATATTAGATAAAACGCTACCACTTACAGCTATGATTTTTGGCCATCTTACTCAGTCCCCCCTCCGCTGAGCAAGTGCAGAGAATTCTTCCCATCAATGAAATATAAAAGTGTTATTAGTGTTTAAAAAATGTTGAGAATCTCTCTCCTGTCAATCACGCTCTGAAAGCCACACCTTTTCTGGTGGGAGGGGGGAGGGGTTATAAAACCCGGAAGTGTGGGTGTGGCTCAGTCTCTGCATGATGGGGGAGGTAAAGGTCATGACTCTGTCTGAGCTGTGAATCAATTGAACACACTGAATGTCTACTGAACTGAGTTTGGTGTTTTGTGTGGTTTTATGGTGGTTTCACCCTGCATGAAATGGTATGAAGCTGCATTTGAATTTGGTGGCCTTGAGCCCTGCTTGAAGTGGAATGAAACTGCACTGAATCTGGTGGCCTTGCACCCTGCTGAAAGTGGTATGAAACTGCACTTGAATTTGGTGGCCTTGCACCTTGCTAGAAGTGGTTGGAAACTGCACTTGAATTCGGTGGCCTTGCACCCTGCTCATAGTGGTAAGAAACTGCACTTGAATTTGGTGGCCTTGCACCCTGCTTGCAATGGTAGGAACATGGATTTGAATTTGGTGGCCTTGCCCCTGCTTGAAATGGAATTTCAAGGAATAGTCATGTCAACTGCCAGTCCACCAGCCGTGAGTGAGCTGCCAGCAGATCAGGCTTGAGGGACTGAGCTGCCACCCCAAGAACCCATACCAGCACTCCAGAAAGCCCCCCCCCCCCCCCCCACTGGCCACTAATATTGTAATTGGTGGAGAGGTGGAATATTGCGTCGGGGGACTAACCCTCCCGTGTGAACATGGAACCCAACGGGTTCCACTTAGTCTAGTACAAAACTAAAGTAATGTTACTTTTGCTACCTTCCCACTTGCTGGGTATGCTTCAGACCATCATTAATGCATTGATAATCCCTTCAGCCACTTCTTTTAACAAAGCAGTAAGTGGGCTCTCAGAACAGATGAAAATTAGTCTAAATAGTCATAGTCATACAGCGTGGAAACGGACCTTTCGGCCCAACTTGCCCACACCGGCCAACATGTCCCAGCTGCACTAGTCCCACCTGCCTATGTTTGGCCCATATCCTATCTCTGTACCTCTCCAAATATTTTTTGAATGTTATGATAGTACATACATCTTTCTATTTGTTCTATTATTTTCTCTGTGGTGACATTAATTGGAAGCACTTGATCAGATGTAGACCTGTCAATCGAGGGATTCAGACAGCAATTGAAATCTCCACCCATTACTAAAATGTATTAATTTAAATTAGGAAAGGATGCAATTAACTGTTTAAAAATCTCAGGGTGATCAATATTTGGTGCATAGACATTCACCATAGCGACTTTTTGCCTATAAAGAACATCGGTAATCACCAAGAATCTGCCATATGGATCAGAAATTGTTTCATGGTGAACAAACGGAATTGAGGAGTCTATAAAAATAGAGACTCCTTTCACCTTAGCCTGTGAATTTGATTGAAACTGCTGTCCTCTCCAAAACTTGAAAAATCGTAACTTGTCACCTTGCCTTACATGAGTTTCCTGAATGCAGCCTTTCAGTTAGTTGGCTTTTAGGCATCCCGCTGATTCAGTTAGTTTGCATTTAGGTGTCTCACCCTTTCGGTTAGTTGGCGTTTCGGCTTTGTTTCCATTCGGTTAGTTGGCGTTTCGGCTTTGTTTCCATTGGGTTATTTGGCTTCCACTTCTTTGCTTCTGCTTCTGGTCCGTCAGCGCCACGTCCGGGTACCATTAGCAACTGCAGTTTATATATATTTTTAAAAACAATCAGAATGACTCATTCACAATACCAATAAATACAGTTATAGAGACAAAGTGATGGGAATACATATCTCGATAGAAGACACAGAGTTCAGGAGTAGCTCAGTGGGCCAGGCAGCATCTCAGCACTTTCAGGGAGTTATGGACCTGGACCCCAAGATCCCTCTGCACATCAGTGCTGTTAAGAGTCTTGCCACCAACCATATATGGCAGCATAGTGGCGCAGTGATAGATTTGCTGCCTTACAGCGGCAGAGATTTGGGTTCGATCCTGACAGCGGGTGCTGGCTGTGTGGAGTTTCTACGTCATCCCTGTGAGCACATGTGTTTTCTCCGAGATCTTTGGTTTCCTCCAACACACCAAAGACACAGGTTTGTAGGGTGATTGGCTTGGTATAAATATAAAATTGTCTCTAATGTGTGTAGGATAATATTAATGTGCAGGGATTGCTGGTCGATGCAGTCTCGGTTGGCCAAAGGGCCTGTTTCTGTGCTGTATCTCTAAACTAAACTAAACTTAAAAGAGCTTCCACTGTCTGCTCCGTTCTGCAGACATGCCATTGTCTTTGGTGACTAGTGTCTCTTTCTTTACTACTGCATAACTTGACATCAGATAAACCCATTAATTCCAAGGAGCTAGGGAAGGCACAGCAGCCTAGATGGCAGGTGCAGATGGATGAAGATGGCCATTAGGATCTGTCGCAAGCGTGAAAAGATGAGGCGGAGGAAATAACTTGGTCACATATATATCAACAGGGGCCCACAACAGGCTTCCCTGAAGTCAACAGATATCAGGATAATCTTTCAGGTGTAGGAAGGAAATGCAGTGCCAGTTTTAAATTGAGCATAGACACAAAAAGCTGGAGTAACACAGCGTCTCTGGAGAAAAGGAATAGGTGACGTTTTGGGTCGAGGCCCTTCTTCGGACTGAGAGTAAGGGGAAAGGGAAATGAAAGATATGGATGGTGATATAGAGAGATATAGAACAAATGAATGAAAGATATGCAAATGATAATGATGATAAAGGAAACAGGCCATTGTGGGTTTGGTGAAAATGAGTTACAGACAATGAGACTCAACAAGACGACTTTGAAGCTAGTATGAATTGGGTGGGGGAGGGATGGAGAGAGAGTGGTTGCAAGAGTTACTTGAAGTTATGGAAATCAATATTCATACCGCTGGGTTGTAAGTTGCCCAAGCGAAATATGAGATGCTGTTCCTCCTATTTGCGTTATTGCAAAGATTCTCGCAATACCATCACAGCCCCCCTTTTTCTTTACACTCATTACAGAAACACTCAAAATTTGCAATGTTTAATGCGCCACAGCATTACTGGAATCTTCTTCCGTCAATGATATACAATAAATATTACCATTGTTACAATGCTATTAAGTTTCAGCAAGATGTTGAGCTTAAAATAAATGCGCATAAATCGAACAATTCAATTCTCAGTCTCAGCGAGACGTAGCAACACGGGCTTATTCACAAGCAAAGACTTAGTTGAAAAAACTATATATATGTCATCATTGTTCAGCCGTTTAAATGCTATACCTCACTGTCTTCACTTTGTCAAGCCTAGTACCTGTGAAATCATTAATAAATCTCACCGGTGAATACCTTCACGGCACGAAGCTCTTACAAACCACAAAATTTGCAGGTACTGACAAATATGCCCATGTAACAAAACTTGTAGTTGAGGATGCCAATGTAATGAAGCATGGAGAGCAATTAAAATTCTCCTGATGATTCAGTGAACAACAGTTAGACAACAATTAGACAACAGTTGCAAATGGAACTTGATCGTAGCATCTTAACACTATGTCATTTGAAAACTCAGCTAATTTTCACAAATACCCCTCTCCTGTATCCACCTATCACTTGTCAAGTGTTGTTCCTCCCCACCTCTCTTTTCCAGTCTCTAGCCCCCTGCTGCAATCAGTTTGAGGATGAAGCCCGACCTGAAATGTTGTGTCCATTCCTTCCGCAGATGCTGCCTGACCTGTTAGTTACTTCTTCTCTTTGTGCCTTTAACAGTATAGCCATTTAGCATATTAACCTTTACAGTTACTGGTGCAACTTCATGGTTTGACAGCTAATGTCAAGTCCTAATTCTTCCACAAAGTTCCAGCAGAAGAATCATCGCATTCTCTTTCAAGAGGACATTTTGATCTCTACCCCTCTGTGATTCGTCAAACAGTGACATCTTCATGAGAGACGTTTCTCAAACAGAATGACATGACCTTCTCAAGTTTGGCAGCCGTCAGTGAAGTCACTGGTTTCCATGTTTCCACGACTCACTCACTACTGGATTGCATAGAATAAACTTCAGCACGGTGTCACTGTGTAACACTGATGAACATCTGAGGAAAACCTTATCTCTGCAGTAGGTCAACACTATTAGCCCTTGAATCTTTTGCATTGATCAGGCACTATAATGAATATAAAAGCATCGTACTGTAAGGGAGGCCGACAATCTGGTTGCCATTGGCAACACTGGTTGTTCTCCTGAGGCCAGATCCCATGAAATCAGTGAAATAACGTCATATGGCTTCAGGACTTGCCAGACTCCACTGCCTTCATAGAGATAGTCTCTCCTTTGGATGATAGTGTCAAGATCAGCAAGCAATGGACAACAGTCATAGAATAAAAGGATTTCCTTCTTCAAAACTTCAGGCAGCACGTGGCAATGGGGTGTAAATCACCATCATTGGTGGCATAGCGGTAGAGCTACTGCCTTACATCGCCAGACACCCGGGTTCGATCCTGACTGCGGGTGTTTGTCTGTACCTTCTCCCCGTGACCTGCGTGGGTCTTCGGTTTCCTCCCACACTACAAAGCCATACAGATTTGTTATAAATTGGCTGGGTATTAATGTAAAATTGTCCCTAGTGTGCATAGGATAGTGTTAAATCAGCTGCCCCGGACATTTTTTATGATTGGTTTATTGTATTTTTGTATTTGTATTTTAACATTGTGTTTTTACCTGCTTTTAACTATTTATACTGTTCCATCAGGGACTGGATTGTTTTTAGTGCTATTATGTGTGAAATGTTTTAGATTTCATGTGCGATGCTCCGCTATTCACTGGGAAACGTCTTTTCATTTTGCACTGTACAACTGTTGCTTGCAAGATGACAATAAAGGTTGATTGATTGATTGATAGTGTGCGGGGATCGCTGGTCGGTGTGGACTCTGTGCTTCCGTGCCGTATCTTTAAAAAAAAACATATCAATCTTCATATGTATTCACAGAACATACAACATAGAACAGTAGAGAACAGGAACAGGCCCTTCAGCCCGCAATGTTTGTGCTGAACATGATGCCGTTAAACTGATCTTATCTGCTTGTACATGATCCATATCGCTCTATTCCCTGTAATTCCACATGCCTATCTAAAAGTCTCAAATGCCGTTATTGTATCTGTCTTCACCACTGCCCCAGGCAATGTGTTCCAGGCAACCAGCACTCTGTGTAAAATACTTGTTCAGCACATCGCCATTAAACGTCCCCCCTCTCACTTTATAGCTATGTCCTCTAGTGTTGGACATTTCCACCCTGGGAAAAAGGTACTGACTGTCATGTAATGCTTTGAAAAGACTAATGCACAAGCAGTACAGAAGGATTGGCTGAGTAACCTTGCTTTAGTGAGAGTAAGGAGCTGAAGAGTAAATAGTGTGAACAAATGTGCACTTGGTTACATTCAATGGCTTCACCTAACATGGACTGTGTAACTAGATAAACAAGCTTCAATTGCACAAAATATTTATTTGCAGAAGGAAATCGCTGTCTCCTTGTTTCTGGCACAGAACACAAAAGTGCTGGAGTCACTCAGCAGTTCAGGCAGCATCTCTGGAGGGCATGGATAGGTGACATTTTGGGTCAGATTCCTTCTTCAATCTCAGGAAGGGTCCTGACCCAAATAATCAACTATCCATGTCCTCCAGAAATGCTGCCTGAGCTGCTGAATTCCTCCAGCATTTTGTGTTCTATGCAAGATTCCAGCACCTGCACTCTCTTTTTCTGACCTGTGTATCTGTGCAGATTTGGGATCTCCACATCCACATTGTGTAGAAAGAAGGAACTGCAGATGCTGATTTATATCAAAGATAGACACAAAGTGCTGGAGTAACTCAACAGGTCAGTCAGCAACTCTGGAGAAAAAGGGTGGGCGATGTTTCGGGTCAGTCTGAAGAAGGGTCCTGACCCGAAACGTCACCCAGCCTTTTTCTCCAGAGATGATGCTTGACCTGCTGAGTTACTCCAGTACTCTGTATCTATCCACACCCACATTGATGGCTTCCCTTGCTGCTGGCTTTGGCTTGGCTGTAAGATGTGGATGCACACACTGGATGTTTAGAATGAGCATGTGTCCAGGTTTGGCTGTGTCAAGTCTATGAGGTATGCTCGTAATGGGAACCAGGCCTTGGTGCATTGGTAAGAGTTGCAAGTAACAGGCATCAGCTACAGGAGAAATCCTAAGATCCGTAGACAGTGGAGGAATTTCAGTTCCAGCACCCTCAACCTCACACTCATGGTAGTTTGTACAGTTAATTTTTCTTAGGTTATAATTTTAGTTTAGTTTAAACGGGTGGTAGAGTGGCACGGTGGCACAGCAGTAGAGTTGCTGCCTCACGCCAGAGAGACTACGGGTGCTGTCTGTATGGAGTTTGTACGTTCTCCCCGTGACACGTGGGTTTTCTCCGAGATCTTTGGTTTCCTCCCACACTCGAAAGACAAACAGATTTGTAGATAAATTGGCTTGGTAAATGTAAAAATTGTCCTTAGTGTGTGTAGGATAATATTAATATACGGGGATCGCTGGTCGGTGTGGACTCGGTGGGCAATGGGCCTATTTCCTCACTGTATCTCTAAACTAAAGATACAGCATGAAAGCAGGCCCTTCAGCCCACCCAATCAGCACCAACCATCAATCACCTTTTCACACTGGTTCTATGTTATTCCACTTTCTCATCTGGTCCCTACACATCCGAGGCAATTCACAGAAGATAATTAGCCTCCAGACACATACGCCCTTGGGATGTGTGAGAAAACCATAGCACCCAGGGGAAACCCGGGCAGTCGCAGGAAGAATGTGCAAACACCACACAGACCGCACCCAGAGTCAAGGTTGAACCCGAGTCTCTGACAATGTGAGGCAGCAACTCTGCCAGCCATGCTACTGTGCTGCCCCTATTCCAATGCTGACAGATGAACCCTGCACAATGCTGTAGGATGATATAACATTATCCTAGAGTAAAGCATAAATGTTTAGCTACTTTTACCGCAAGTCCTCCTTTGCATCGGCTGCTGTTCCATTATTATCATTACTGTTCCATTGTGTCATTTATAATGAAGATAGAAGCAAAATGCTGGAGTAACTCAGTGGGTCAGGCAGCATCTCTGGAGAGAAGGAATAGGTGACGTGTTGAGTCGAGACCCTTCTTCAGTCCCTCCTTCCGACTTCTTCAGATAAGAAAGGTCCTGACCTGAAACATCACCGACCCATTGCGTCCACAGATGCTGACTAAACCTTTGAGTTACTCCGGCCCTCTGTGTTTGGCCTAAGATTCCAGCATCTGCAGTTCCTTGTGTCTTCTCGCATCTTAACCAATCCACTTGTGGCTGCTGCATCCATACTCAGTAGGTCCATGTGGCCATCTTTAGAGACATGGTCTTGATCATTCAAACTGTGGAAACAAGACAATGCATTCATGAAGCTATCTAAAAGGATGGATGAGGTGTTCTTTCTATTGCTGATTATCTCTAAATATATTGTGTTCCATACATGCATTTATCAAAAAATGTTGGCATACTTTCGATCCAATTTCTCTGGATGGTCGACAGAACAGGAATATCTTTGGGCAGAAATCAGAAATGGTGTCAGTTTTTCACTTGTTGGTTGAGTCTGTAAGTAATGATATGGAGCACAGTTAATTGGCTTCATGTCAGGAGCAATACATCTTTTGGAGTGCAGTTATTGGCACACATATGTGAGATTGATTTCTTTATATTTGAACAGTTGGACGACTTTGAAGAACTTTTCCCTCTAATGGAATATACTGCTCCCTCAAGCTGAGCTGAAAGAATTTAGCATGTGTTGAGGCATTCCTCAAATTCCCTGCCTCTAAGCAGGAGATATCGTCAAATATCTGAACTGCCTCTATCAATGAAATACATCTTCCTCACTCTTGTGGGCAGAGTGATAACCTCAAGCATAGATATTGGGAATGCTTCCCTGGCCAATATGATCCATTTGGACAGCCAGTTTCGAGTTGATCTACCCTGAACCATGGTAGACAAGCTGCTCCTTTCAGAGGTTGCTGTGCAGGCCACGTTGCCAGCGGCTCTGAGCCCGGGTTGCCAACGTGCTCTTTTTCAGAGCCAGTGGAAGGTACTAGACTATGCTGCCAGTGTTTCCGAGCCTGGATCACCAGGCTGCTACATTTCGGAGCTTTCATGGAGGTTATTAAGAAGATCTTACCTGCCACCATCTCCGAGCCCGGGTCGACCTCCTTATCGGAGCTTCAGCGGAGTTCCTTTTGCAGGCCGTGCCTGTTCACATCTTCGGCCCCACGCTTGCCAAACTGCTCCCTTTTGGACCTTTAAATGGACATTGCTTGTGTAGGTCGCGCCTGCCAGCGTTTCTGTGCCAGGTGAGGCAGGCAGCTCCTTCGGAGCCTTGGTGGAGCTTACTGTGCAGGTCGCGCCTGCCAGCATCTCCGAGCCTGGTTCAACAGGCTGCTCCTTCGGAGCCTTGGTGTAGCTTAGCGTGCAAGTCGCGCCTGCCAGTTACTCCGAGCCTGGTGCGACAGGCTCCTCCTTCGGGGCCTTGGTGGAGTTTACTGTGCAGGTCGCGCCTGACAATTTAATCCGAGGCCGGCCGCCTGCTCCCTTCCGGAGCTCAATGGCGGTAGCTGTACAGGCCATGCCTGGCAGCCTTTCTGAGCCCACTGCATCTATTTTCGGATCCAGCGGGCCATTCCTGAAAGGAAAACACCTTACCTGCCGGAGCATTTTCGAATGGCTCCGAATCCCACGCCATGCGTCAAAGTATTGACGCGCATGCGGGCTGGCGGGTTCTTCACACAGTCTTTCATGAGACTTCGATATACAACATTGGTTAGACTGCACTTGGAGGATTGTGCACATTTCTGTTCGGCGTGTTATTAATAAAACTAACTTCGGTGAGCCAGTAGGTGAAAGGATCATGTGCTGCATTATGGTTGGAAAGATACAATCTGATGTTATCTAATCATGCAAGACAATCGCAGGAAAGCTACACTGGATGCGGTAAAGACTGAGAATGAGATAGACATCTAGATCCATTCCAGTGGCTAGTTCAAAATAACCCACATAAGGTGAGCGGTACACTTTACTATGATTGAGAGTTGCTTTGCTTTTCTCCTTCCAATATACTGAAACACGAGTGTAATTGTTAGCGGAGATTAATATATTGTACCAATCCTCCAAGTGCAGTCTAACCAATGTTTTGTACAAAGATTGCGTCAAGCTACACACTCCGCACACTCAGCATGCGTAGTCAGGATCGAACATGCGTCTCTGGCACTGTGAGGCAGCAACTCTATCACTGCGCAACCATGCCGCTTCATGTGTTTACTGTTAAATTACTGTGAGCTTTTTAAGACTCCTTACATCAGGAGGCAATGACATTGAATCACGTTTAAATTAACGTAAAATCATATGTTACCTCACAAAGCAAATCCACTGAAGATCCACCGAGAAGCTTCCAGTCCGTGGGTGGATGTATCCCATTTTTGAATACTAGTCTAAGGTTAATGTATGAAAATATTTTCCAGTTAAAGATATCACACAGCAAGAAGATATAACAGTGTGTGTTTTGGATAAGCGGTCTGAGCAAAGATTGCTTACTTTGCATAGTCTTGTGAGATTGATAAAGAGGTAAAATACCATCGCTATAGCACAGAGAGGGCAAACCCTCAAAATATTGTCTTTAGTTTAATTTATTTATTGTCGCATGTGAAAAGTGAAAAGCTTTTGTTGTGTGCTAACCAGTTAGCGGAAAGACAATACATGATTATAATCAAGCCATTCCCAGTGTACTAGTATATGACAAAGGAAATAAAGTGAATAACATTTAGCGCAAGATCAAGCCAGTAAAGTCCAATTAAAGATAGTCCAAGAGTCTCCACTAAGGTCGATAGTAGTTCAGGGCTGCTCTCTAGTTGTAGAATGGTTCTTGAATTTCATCAAGAAACAGACTGAGAATATCAATAGGCATTGGTGTATAGCTGATGGAATACAATTATTAAGAATAATCTTTTATTCAATGAGTGTTAAATGTTTGGAATAATGAAACAAGCAGCATAATGCAGACATTAATGTAAGAGTGACCTCATGTAGGTTTGGTTACTGTTTGAAGTGTGATAGCAGAGTGATGAGGTAAGTGATTCAGTAAATGGCACACAGGCAGAGTGGGGATGAGAGGAAATCTTCTAAAATAAATACTGCGTGCCATTGCTGGAATTGGGGTTGAGTTTGTTTGATGTTGTATGTATAACAGTTCTGTAATTTTCCTGGTTTTGAAGAGGTAGGCTGCAGATAACTGTTCGTTTTTTTTTGTTTAGAGACCATGGCATGGAAAGAGGCCCTTCGGCCCACCAAGTTCATGCTGACTATCGATCGCCCATTCACACCAGTTCAATACTATCCCACTTTCTTATCCCTCACACTCGGGGCAATGTACAGAGGCCAATTAACCTACAAACCGGTATGTAATTGGGATGTGGGAGGAAACTGGAGCACCCAGAGGAAACCCACGTGGCCACAGAAAGAATATGCAAACTCCACACAGACTGCGCTCGTGGTCAGGATCAAATCCAAGTCTCTGGTGCTGTGAGGCAGCAGCTCTACTAGCTGCACCACTGTCTGCCGCATTTAAGGAGTAGTTTCGGGCTAAAGTGAAGGAGTAAATACAGTTTTAAAAAAATGCATGATGCTAAACCTGAACATAATTTTTCTTTTGAATGTAAGGTGCTCAGGCACTGCGGAATCAGGATGGATTTGTGACAAATAGTGCTGGTGGATTAGACCTCCTCCATCAGCCATGCATTACTAACCGGCATGACTAACCAACATGATTGCCTCCATGACACTGAAGGGCTTAGTCCTGTCACGCTGTGTGACATCTCTGATGGAAAATTCAGAGGGAGATTAATTTTTGGGGTAAAAAAAAAGTTGCAAACAGTTTTTCATGCTTAAATGCTCAAATTAATCAGAAATTGAGCATTGGTGTTGTCACCACACTTGTGATCCGATGTCCATGAAACTGACAAGACATAGTCACGGATGGATTTGGTTCATGCATAGGAAGGCGCAACTGCGATCTAACATCAGCATCATTACACTGCGGCATTACCTGGCCCGTTGGCTTTTACCAGCCTCAGGTTAACATTTTTTTTCTCTGAGAAATTTTGAGCAAAAATGCAAAAATTGCGGTGGCGTCAAAGAGCTGCCACTGTTGTCGTTTCACTCTTCAACGTGGCAACTTACTATGAATTGTACGTTCTCCCTCAGCCAAAAGCTTTCGCACAAAATGTTCCCATTGAAGTTAGACACAAAATGCTGGAGTAACTCAGCGGGTCATGCAGCATCTCTGGGGTCTGAAGAAGGGTCTCGACCCGAAACGTCACCATTCCTGCTCTCCAGAGATGCTGCCTGTCCCGCTGAACTACTAGTATTTTGTGCCTACTTTCGATTTAAACCAGCATCTGCTGTTATTCCTACACATTTTGCCTGTTCCCATTGAAGTGGCTGGTTGGGGTCTTGGTAATGTGGGGGGATGAGAAATTCTATTCTCTAGCCTACAAAACGAAACCTTGTTTGCAACATGAAGGAAGGGTGCAAATGTATCAAAATGAATGACACTATAACATTATCAAAACCACATGGAGTGAGCTTTTGTCTGTGGGTCCCTTAACATCATTGAAACCATTCTCATTATTTCTTTCACAGAAAAACAAAGTGTTGGAGGAACTCAATGGATCAGGCAGCCTCAAGAGAGGGAATATTGACACAAAATGCTGTAGTAACATAGCGGGACTAGGTGGAGTACAGGGAGAAAGAGGGAAAAGAGAAGTCCTTCTTCTCGCTTCACAAACCGTGTCTCTTCTATCCTTATCTCCTCTATCCCCTTATTTCATACTTCTAGTCTGTTCATCTCTGGCCGTTGTCCAGCTATATGCCAATGTACAACCTTCCCCTCCCCTGCTCCCTCACCTGTATCCACCTATCACTTGCCAGACTTTGTCCTGCCTCACCCCACTTCCAGCCTCCTTCCACTCTACTACAATCAGTCTGAAGAGGGGTCCCGTCCCGAAATGTCACCTATCGATATTCTCAGGAGATGCTGTCTGACCCATTGAGATACTCCATCACATTGGGTCTTTTATTTTCCCTTCATTCTTGGAACGGATGTCTTTATATGGTTCTCAGTCTTTTGGCTATAAAATGACCTCCAAATATTTACATGTAAAACAATAATAAGTACGAAACATTTTGTACTTTGGCAGTTTTGATTTTTAATGGAGACTTGCCATGCATTGATTTGAATGAATAAATTCATATCAAAATTGATGATAACACAATTTAGCTGCATTAGCCTGAACAGAGTATTTGCATATTGCTTTTCTTATATTCACTTACTGTATTAAGGAGGCTATTCAGTCCATCAAATCTCGGCTAGCTCATTGCCAATAAGCCCTCTGTTATTTCACTGTAACGATTTTTTCACATACATATATATTTAAACAAAATCAAAATATGAACTTCAAAAATTCTGACAAAAGTTCTTCAATGTGTAATACTAAAATATTTTTCTCCTATAGGTGCATCTGGACTTGCTAAGTATTTCCAGCATTTCTGCCTTTGTTTTCTTCAACTATGTTGAGTGATACCACCATGTTTCCCCCATTAGGGTGGCATGGTGGCACAGTGGTAGAGTTGCTGCCTTACAGCGCTTACAGTGCCAGAGACCCGGGTTCGATCCTGACAACGAGTGCTGTCTATACAGAGTTTGTTCGTTCTCACCGTAACTGTGTGGGTTTTCTTCGAGATCTTCGGTTTCCTCCCACACTCCGAAGAAGTCTAGGGTTTGTAGGTTAATTGGCTTGGTATAAATGTAAAAATTGTCCTGAGTGTGTGTAGGATAGTGTTAATGCGTGGGGATCGCTGGTCGGTAAGGACTCGGTGGGTCAAAGGATCCATTTCCGCGTTGTAACTCTCAACTGAAAGCCGGGGGTAATTTACAGTAGTCTATTAACCCAACAGCCAGCATGTCTGGTGGATGTAGGGAGGAAGTGGAGCACATGAAACATTCCCAGCGGTCACAGAGAGAATGTCCAGACCTCACTCAGACAGCACTGGAATCAATCACACCCTGGTCACTGAAGCTGTGAGACATCTGCACTACCTCAGTGACTTTTGCTGAAAAATAGTACATGGAGTAAAATCAGAATCATACAGCATGGGAACATGCCCTTCGGCCCAACTTATCCATGCTGGGCAAGAGTTCCCATCTTAACGTCCCATTTTCCCGCATTTGGTCAATATCCCTCTAAATCTTTCTCATCCATGTACTGGTCAAAGCTTTTTTTTAATGTTATTTTAATACTTGCCTCATTTACCTCCTCTGGCAGTTTCAGAGTGCAAAAATTGCCCCTCAGGTTCCTATCTTGCCTGTCAATCCGTCTCTTGTTTTTGATTCCCCTACCCTGGGTAAAAGACTCTGTGCGTTCACCTTAACTTTTCCCCTCTTGATTTTCTACACCTTTATAAGATCATTTCTCATCCCAACGTTCAAAATGTGGATCATAAATATGTCTGGAATATTACATCTTGAGGAAATGAGACTCGTTCTAGCAGGAAAACAAGAGCAACTCTTAAGAATATGGTCACCTTTCATGGATTTGTTACGAGTGTAATATGGTGCAACACAACCCTAAGAGGATTATTGGGACACAGCTACCAGTCTTGGAGGGCATCGACCACACACGGTGCCTCAGGAAGGCCGTCAGCATCCATAAAGACTCCTCACACCCTTGTAATGGACTGTTCAAACTACTTCCCTCTGGCAGACGTTACAAGGCCTTCTACGCCCGAAAACTCCAAACTAAGGAACAGCTTCATTCCCAGAGCTATAGCGGCTCTGAACCGGCCCTGCTGAGTACCCCCCATCCCCACTGGACTGTCTCCCTCGGATGGTCACGTCGCACAGGCACATCTGCACTTTAGTCTGTTTAAACTGTTTGACTGTGTGACTGTTCTTTTTACAATCCATGTTCTCGGGCTATCTAAATCCAAATTCTATTAGTTATTTATGTTATGACATCGGTTGGAAGCTGCATAGCAAATCTCGTTGCGCTTATGTGCAATGACAATAAAATATATTATTATTATCATTATTGTTTTAAAACTAGGTGATGAATGTGAATCATTATGAATTAGGCACATTCCCTTTCTTTTTTGTTTAGCTTTACCTTTTTTGGATTCTTTACTTATTTCTTTTCTTTTCTTAAGGCCCTCTTCTCTTTGGGGCCTTTTTGAATTCTTTTTTCACATTTTCAAGCATGCAGTCTACTTAAACATCATCATTCATTTAACGCCAACTACTGCGGACTACACTTCACTACTATCCTCATTCTTCTCTTCTTTCTCTTTTCTCTTTTTCTATTATAGGTTAAAGTTTAAAAAAAATAATAAAGTTGTACGCGAAATGTAGTATGTTGCTTATCATGATTAACATGTATGTACATTGCCTCTAATTCAAACAAACAAACAAACAAATAAATAAATAAATAAATAAATAGATTAAATAAATAGATAAATAAATAGATAAATAAATAAATGAATAGATAAATAAATAGATAAATAAATAGATAAATAAATAAATGAATGAATGAATGATTGATTGAATTAATGAATGCATGAATGCATGAATGAATGAATGAATGAATGAATAGATAAAATAAATAAAATAAATAAATAAAATAAGATCACTTCTCAGTCTCCAGCGCTCTAAGGGATAGAGTCTTCGCCTGCCCAACCTCACCCGATAGCTCAGGCCCCTTTGTTCTGGCGACGTCCTCGTAAATATTCTCTGCACCCTTTCCTGCTGAAAAGGCATCCTTCCTATAGCAGGGTGACCAGAACTGAACACCATACCTGACAAATTCTGAATAAAACAAGCTTCTCTTTTTCTGTTTAAGAAGGAACTGTTACGAGTAAAAAGTAACACATGTTTTCATTACGAGTATTTTTTTCCATGTGGACATTTTTCACAGCGTTGAAAAACCGTCACGAGTTTACCGGATTTCCCGAGTACCTACCGTTACTCATATGAGCCGCTACGAGACATCCACAAACACCTACGGACCCGCTACGGATATTCTCTGAGTTCGAATCGGGGGAAAACTCTGGAGAACTCTTGAATTTCCTCATTCAGTGGGACAGGACCTTAAGAGAGAAATAGTCAACATTTCAGGTCAATGACCCTTCACCATGACCCGTTGTCCTGAAATGTCAACTTTTTCTTCAGCTGCTGCATGATTTACTGAGTTATTGCAACTCATTCTGTTTTTATTCCATGTTTCCCACATCTGCGGTATTTTCGCTTTTCAGTCCCAAATGGTTATGTTCAGACTGGTGCATCAAATTTTTCATGTTCCTCAGGCAGCGATATGAATTAACAATTGAAATCTTGACGGCACCATAGAGATCTCTGGATGAATTGATTAGTCTACTGCATAAGACGCTGCTACACAGTTGCTTGTTCTGCAGGTACCTTCACCGTCGGTGTCCATGAAATATTCAGGAAAGACTAGAACGTTCGATCCATGCTCCCACTGACTCCTGCTGCACAAATAAGCTCTGCTCTCCTTTCTCCTGGGATTTTTTTTATCGGTGTATAAAGCTTAGAAATTAGAAACATAGAAACATAGAAAATAGGTGCAGGAGGAGGCCATTCGTCCCTTTGAGCCAGCACCGCCATTCATTGTGATCATGGCTGATCGTCCTCAATCAATAACCCGTGCCTGCCTTCTCCCCATATCCGTTAATTCCACTAGCCCCTGGAGCTCTATCTAACTCTCTCTTACGTCCATCCAGTGATTTTGCCTCCACTGTCCTCTGTGGCAGGGAATTCCACAAATTCACAACTCTGGGTGAAAACGTTTCTTCTCACCTCAGTCTTAAATGGCCTCTTTATCTCTTTATTCTAAGACTGCGGCCCCTGGTTCTGGAC
This sequence comes from Leucoraja erinaceus, assembly GCF_028641065.1. Classification (NCBI taxonomy): domain Eukaryota; kingdom Metazoa; phylum Chordata; class Chondrichthyes; order Rajiformes; family Rajidae; genus Leucoraja; species Leucoraja erinaceus. The sequence continues at coordinate 23,258,719 of NC_073403.1, forward strand.
TCGCCCAACATTGGGAACATTTTTCCTGCATCTAGCTTGTCCAGTCCTTTTATAATTTTATATGTTTCTATGAGATCCCCCTCATCCTTCTAAACTCCAGTGAATACAAGCCTAGTCTTTTCAATCTTTCCTCATATGACAGTCCCACCATTCCAGGGATCAATCTCGTGAACCTACGCTTCACTGCCTCAATCGCAAGGATGTCCTTCCTCAAATTAGGAGGCCAAAACTGTATGCAATACTCCAGATGTGGTCTTACCAGAGCCCTATACAACTGCAGAAGAACCTCTCTGCTCTACTGAAATCCTCTAGTTATGAAGGCCAACATTCCATTAACTTTCTTCACTGCCTGCTGTACCTGCACACCAACTTTCAGTTAACGGTGTACAAAGAGATCCAGGTCTCGCTGTACCTCCTCCTTACCTAACCTAACCCCATTGAGATAATAATCTTCCCCCTTGTTTTTGCCGCCAAAGTGGATAACCTCACATTTATCTATATTATACTGCATCTGCCACGGATCTGCCCACTCACTCAACCTGTCCAAGTCACCCTGCAACCTCCTAACATCCTCTTCACAATTCACACTGCCACCCAGCTTTGTGTCATCCGCATACTTTCTAGTATTGCTCCTAATACCCTCTTCCAAATCATTAATATATATGGTAAACAGTTGTGGCCCCAACACCGAGCCTTGCGGCACTCCACTCGCCACTGCCTGCCATTCTGAAAAGGACCCGTTCACTCCTATTCTTTGCTCCCTGTCTGCCAACCAATTTTCTATCAACACCCTACCCCCAATACCATGTGGTCTAATTTTAGTCACCAGTCTCCCGTACGGGACCTTATCAAAGGCTTTCTGAAAGTCTAGATACACTACATCCACTGGCCCCCCTTCATCCATTTTACTTGTCACATCTGAAAAAATTCCAGAAGATTAGTCAAGCATGATTTTCCTTTCATGAATCCATGCTGACTTAGACTAATCCTTTTACTGCTATACAAATGCACCATTAATACCTCTTTAATAATTGACTCCAGCATCTTTCCCACCACCGGTCAGGCTAACTGGTCTGTAATTCTCCGTTTTCTCACTCGCTCCTTTCTTGAAAAGTGGAATAACAATAGCTATCCTCCAATCCACAGGAATTGATCCTGACTCTATTGAACATTGGAAAATGATCACCAATGCGTCCACTATTTCTAGAGCTACCTCCCTGAAGTCCCTGGGATGCAGTCCATCAGGCCCCGGGGATTTATCATCCTTCAGTCCCATTAGCCTACCCAATACTATTTCTCGCCTAATGAAAATTTCTTTCAGTTCCTCAACCCCTTTAGATCCTCTGTCCTCCAGTACTTCTGGGAGATTGTTTGTGAAGATAGATACGAAGTACCTGTTTAACTCTTCTGCCATTTCCTTGTTCCCCATAATAATTGCACCCATGTCTGCCTTCAAGGGACCCACATTTGATTTTGCTACTCTTTTTCCCTTAACATATCTAAAGAAGCTTTTACTGTCCTTCTTTATATTCCTGGCCAGCTTCCCTTCGTACTTCATCTTTTCAGCCCGTATTGCCCGTTTTGTTTCCTTCTGTTGTCCTTTGAAAGTTTCCCAATCCTCTGGCTTCCGGCTACTGTTATACATCTTTTCTTTTAGTTTTATTCTATCCCTTACGTCTCTTGTCAGCCATGGTTGCCTCCTACTCTCCTTAGAATCTTTCTTCCTTTTTGGAATGAAATGATCCTGCGTCTTCCGGATTATGCCCAGAAATTCCTGCCATTGCTGTTCCACCGTCATTCCTGCTAGTATCCCTTTCCCGTCTACCTTGGCCAGCTCCTCTCTCATGCCTTCATAATCCCCTTTGTTCAGCTGCATTACTGCCACTTCCGATTTAGCCTTCTCCTTCTCAAATTGCAGATTAAAACTAATCATATTATGATCACTACCTCCAAGCGGTTCCTTTACCTTGAGTTCCCTTATCAAATTTGGTTCATTGGACAACACTAAATCCAGAATTGCCTTTTCTCTGGTTGGCTCCATTACAAGCTAAGAATCCATCTCACTCTACAAACTCTCTTTCTTGGGGTCCTGAACCAACCTGATTTTCCCAGTCTACCTGCATATTGAAATCCCCCATCACCACAGTGGCATTACCTTTGTTACATGCCAGTTTTAACTTCTGCTGCAACTTACACCCTACATCCGGGCTACTATCTGGGGGTCTGTAGATAACACCAATTAGCGTCTTCTTGCCATTGCAATTCCTCAACTCAATCCACAGTGACTCCACCTCGTCAATCTCTATGTCTTCCCTCGCAAGGGATTGGATTTCATTCCTCACCAGAAGAGCTACCCCCCCCCTCCTTGGCCCACCTTCCTGTCCTTTCTATAGGATGTATAACCCTGAATATTAAGTTCCCAGATCCGATCCTCCTGCAGCCACGTCTCGGTAATCCCCACAATGTCATATGCAAATTGTAGATCAACAAAATACAATGCAAATTGTAAATCAACAAAAAAAACTGCAGATGCAGGAAATCCAAAATAAAGACAGAAACTGCTGGGAGCGCTCACCAGGCCAGGCCACATCTGCGGAAAGGCTGCGCATCTGTACAGTCTTGAGGTTGGCAGGAGCAAGAGGGGTAGGAGTACAAGGAAGGGGAACATAGAAACATAGAAAATAGGTGCAGGAGTAGGCCATTCAGCCTTTCGAGCCAGCACCGCCATTCAATATGATCATGGCTGATCATCCAGAATCAGTACCTTGTTCCTGCTTTTTTCCCTATATCCCTTGATTCCGTTAGCCCGAAGAGCAAAATCTAACTCTTCTACTCCAGCTCCCTGTTGCTGTCAGTTGAAGGAGAGAGATTTTATCTGTGTATTTGTTTGTTTATCTGTGGACACACGGAACGGCAGATGGTATTTTACAAAAATCACCATCTTTTACAACAGAAAAAGACACAAAGTGCTTGAATAAGTCAGCGGGTCAGGCAGCATCTCTAGTGAACATGGATAAGTGAAGTTTTGGGTTGGGACCTTCTTCAGACATGGTCCTGGTGTGAGAAGTAAGCTAGAAGAGAGGAGGTGGAGGACAATGTGCGGCAGGTAATAGGTGAAGAAGGATCTGAATGGTCCCTAGTCTGAAGAAGAGTCTTGACCCGAAACGTCCCCCATTCCTTCTCTCCAGAGATGCTGCTTGTCCTGTGAGTTACTCCAGCTTTTTGTGTCTATCTTAGGTAATAGGGTTGATAGACCTTACGTGTGTCCAGGTGAAGCCCAGGGGATGCGGAAGCAAATGGGGTGCCGGAGAGAAAATGAAAGTGGTAGGTTGTAGATGATACCTAGTATTGGAGAATTCAATATCCCAACAAGGGTTCACCTGTTCCTTTTCTCCAGAGATGCTGCCTGACCCGCTGAATTACTCCAGCATTTTATGTCCATCTTCAGCATAAACCAGCATCTGTAGTTCCTTCCTCAATGTACTTGTGCACACGGCAATAGCCTTGATGTGACTTTACAAACAACAGTACTCAAAGTGTGATGCCATCTAATATAATTCCTGTGCAATAGTTTGAATGTAATGAAAGTATAAATATAGTGGAACATCAAACGTCTGTGTAGTATCTCAACTCATGGAATCTAATTGTTGCCATTGTAATGTGTCCGAAGAAGGGTCTTGACCTGAAACATCACCCATCCATGTTCTCCAGCGATGCTGTCTGAACCAGCACTTTGTATCCATATAACCATATAACCATATAACAATTACAGCACGGAAACAGGCCATCTCGGCCCTACAAGTCGATGCCGAACAAATTTCTTTTTCCCCTTAGTCCCACCTGCCTGCACTCATACCATAACCCTCCATTCCCTTCTCATCCATATGCCTATCCAATTTATTTTTAAATGATACCAATGAACCCTGCCTCCACCACTTCCACTGGGAGCTCATTCCACACCGCCACCACTCTCTGCGTAAAGAAGTTTCATATTACCCCTAAACTTCTGTCCCTTAATTCTGGAGTCATGTCCTCTTGTTTGAATCTTCCCTATTCTCAAAGGGAATTATCCTTTTGATGATTTGATTGATTGATTTAAAAATACAACATGGTAACAAGCCCTTCAGCCCACAAGAGTGCATGCTGACCTTCGATCACCACTTCACACCATTTCTATGGGGTGGAAGATTGCAACCTTCACGTGGTCTGCCCTGTTTCGACGAATGCAATCAACCCGGCGTGCACAATAAAATAAGATCAGATAGAACAAGTTGTCCTACAACTTTAGGCTGTGCACGCCATACGCAAGAAGAAGACTAGTTCTATGTTATCTCACTTTCGCTCTTTCAGTTCAGTGTTAGTACATTGTCATGACATACCGAGGTCCAGTGAAAACCTTGTGTTACATGCTTTTCACTCAGCAGCAAGACAATACATGATTTCACTCCCTACACACTAGGGACAGTTTACAGAGGTCAATGAATCCACAAACCCAAAACATCTTTGGGATGTGATAGGCAACTTGAGCACCTGGAGGAAACCCATGTGGTCACAGGGAGAACATGCAAACTCAATGCAGATGGCACCCCCCAAGGTCAGGACTGGACCAGGGTCTCTAGCGCTGTGAGGCAGCAGTCTATCAGCTGCACCACTGTGCCAGTTACAATATCTATGCGTTCCCACCTGAACGTGATGAGCTTGTCCCTTGCTGAGTATCTTCTAGAGGATTTTTTTGTGTGACCGCAAGGGTCCCAATGTGCAGTTCATCAGTTTTTCTGCAAGGCACAGTACTCCAGGGGCAGTGTTTAGTTCACAGCCGAAGGTAGACACAAAAAGCTGGAGTAACTCCGCAGGTCAGGCAGCATCTCTGGAGAGAAGGAATGGGTGACGTTTCGGGTCGAGACCATTCTTCAGACGGTGGAAAAGAGTGGTCATAGAAACAGTTGAAGAAACACAAAATAATTAAAAAAAAAACACATGAACCTGCTATTAATTAAAAACATGACTCTTATGAAACAAGGGAAATTAAAGCTTACCAGATCATACCTTTGAAGGAATCCCAATGAATGAGGCTGGGTTAGATGTGCCAGCTATGGGCACCTCTGATCCACTCTGGGCTGCCAGCCATGGATATAAAGAGCCTGTCCCACTTACGTGTCCTTGGCATGCAAATTACGCGATCTCATGGTCGCGTTGACGCGCACGGGCATCGTATGGCCGCGTGGGGCTGGTCCACTTAGAAGCACGGAGGGGTATGTAGTTGTGCGCAACATTGTTGCAGCAAGCAAAATCTTCGCTCGCCAACGGGTGACGTTTCGAGTCAAGACCTTTCTTTCAGACTGAAGAAGGTCTCGACCCGAAACATCATCCATTGCTTCTCTCCAGAGAAACTGCTGGTCCCGCTGAGTTACTCCAGCATTTTGCATCCATCTTCAAATGATGTCACACGCACCAGACTGCTGTGCAGTCGAATGAAGTCACGACCGACCTCCGCAGGACCGTTGGCCCTCAACGCGACCACGAGGTCGCGTAATTAGCGTGCCAAGGACACGTAAGTGGGACAGGCCCTTAACGACACCTTCAGAATGGGGAGTGACTGTGTATCTCAACAGATGACTGATCGACATAAACTGTACATAGCGCTACAGCTGAGAAGGTATCCTGACAAGTGGCTTGGTACAAGTGTAAATTGTCCCTAGTGTGTGTAGGATAGTGTTAATGTGCGGTGATCGCTGGTCGTTGTGGACTCGGTGGGCCGCAGGGCCTGTTTCCATGCTGTATCTCTAAACTAAACTAAAACTCCCAAAATGCGACACCTCACATTTCACTGTATTAAATTTGAAACAAAGCTTCATGCCCACTAATACTTTTTAACAGATATTATTTGCGGTTATTATATATTATTTAATACCGATATTATGTTTACCTCTAGTAAATACACCATATATTGGATAGATGATGTCAGTATGGTCTTGAGGAGAAGGAAATGAAATTACTTTATCTGTCTCCTTAATATCAGTTGCGGTAAATGCTTGAGGGAACAAATTTTCAAATTAAGATTTTTTTTATAAGTTCCACCCTGTTCAGTGGAAATTATCAGTTTAATGCTGATAAAGATAATACCAGCCCTCTAAATATTTTATAAAATCAAATCGTGCAATCAGATAATGGAGATTTGTGTCTAGAAAGCCAACATTTCTGTCACTCATTGCTTTCCCATCTTCATTAAATGAAAATGATTGAAAAGTTATTTTAATCATGGCAGATTTTTTTTTATAAACTTAAAATGCTAAAAACACTCTGATGATTAAAAGTCGTTTCCATGAAACATTGTCTCTATAATCTCACTATGGATGCTGCCCGATTTGCCAATTTTTTTTTTTGGGGGGGGGTTTTGTTTGAAGATACCAGTGTCTGCATTTTATTTGAAGATCGACACAAAGTACTGAAGCAACTCAGCGGGTCAGGCAGCATCTGTGGAGAAAAGGAATAGGTGATGTTTCGGGTCGGAACCTTTCTTCTGAAGCAGGGTTCTGACACAAAACATCACCCGTGCCTTTCCTCCAAAGTTGCTGCCTGACCCGTTGAGTTGCTCCAGCATTTTGTGTCCATCTTCAGTATAAACCAGTATCTGCAGTTCCTTCCGACTCAATTCGTCCACATTTCTTTTGGTTTTTGGTTAATGTGGACCTTGCTGTCTCGTTTTCTTTCATTGTCCCTTTCCCCGACTTCTTCCACAAAACAACTGGTATACTGATGTGTGTGTATATATATATATATATATATATATATATTTTGGGGATATGGACACACTGACCTGATCTGTATTTTTGACTACAATATCCTGTTGTGCTGCAGCAAATGCAAGAATTTCATTATCCTATCTGGGACACATGACAATAAACTCTCTTGACTTGACTTGTTGAGGAGACTAATTCAATGAGTAGCACGCCTACACACCATTAATATTCATATCAGATAAGGAATTACCTTTAGAAGTAGAATCCCAGGGATTTACCTCTGCCCTGTTCTTCAAGCTATTATTTGTACCAGGATAAGCCTCAGTCAACTCCTGAAACATTTGAATTTCAAGACAATTACTCTAAGCCGTTGGGTTCCAAACAGTAACTTATGGTGTCTTTAGGATTGGATGGATGCAGTATTATTTCTTCTATTTCATTTCTTCTAAAATCATTTCACAGGTGAAAATCAGGTTGTTTTTTTCTACTATTCTGAAAACATCACCCGTGCACTCAATATCATTTTGTCGAAATAAAAGTATTCAAAAAGAGATGAACGAAACCGAGGTCAATTGTCTGAGACTGATTCTTCTAGGTATCCTCAACTGGAGAAAATAATCTCCTTCTTCCAGAGTTTATGGCCCAACATGCTTCACCACCATGTACTCTTTGTGACCATGTTGAGTACTGTTATCAATCCCCTCCACACAATGATTCATGTGTAATCTTTAGACCATTTCCGACTCTGATAATGTGCCTTCACCGACAATCTGCAATCTTAACAGCGTAATTGTCTTCTAGCCACCCGTACAAGATCTTTATTCGATCCAGGTCAATAAAGAATACCTCTGGCACTTTGAGTATGAGTGCGAAACATTTAATGTGAAGCTAGTTCAAAATCGGCTTTCTCAACATTCCTGGTATGGCATCTCCTGATCTCTATTTCATCCATTTGCAATTCATATCATTGATTATAATGTAATTTCATCTTCTATTGGGAATCCTGTCTGAATCGGTCTATTTTTTTTTACAGTTTATAAACATATATCAGCATGATTTCATTTTGTAATATTTTTGCTATCTCTGTTACTGGAAGCAGAAAATCTTCCATAATTTTAATCTGCAAGTCACGGTCTCAGAACCTATGCTTAATCTCTCATCCCTGAGAGCAGTTTGTAACGATGATGACTTGAGTCATGAGAACATTTTAGGAATCTGTGAGAACTTTGATTTGCAGTTCTATTGCTACCAATTGATTTTGGTGGATGACAATATCAATAGAAATCAAGAGAGTCAAGAGAGAGTCAAGAGAGAGAGAGAGTCAATTTAATTGTCATTTGGACCCCTAGAGGTCCAAACGAAATGCCGTTTCTGCAGCCATACATTACACACAAATAGACCCAGACACAACATAATTACATTTTACATAAACATCCATCACATAGCTGTGATGGAAGGCCAAAAAAAACTTATCTCTCCACTGCACTCTCTCCCCCCCCGATGTCAGAGTCAAAGTCAAAGCCCCCGGCTGGCGATGGCGATTGTCCCGCGGCCATTGAAGCCACGCCGGGTGGTGCGAGGTCGCACACCGGGTCTTGGTGTTGGAGCCCCCCGGTGTGCGCTCGTAAAGTCCCGCGGCCGTTCCAGCCGCGCGGGGCAATGGTGTTAGGCCCCGCTCCAGGAGCTCTTCGGCCCCGCAACTCGGGCGGGAGAATTCGCCGTTGCAGGAGCCCCGAAAAGCGGTCTCTCTCCAGGGATCCGCGGGCTCCCGGCGCCGCTGTCCGCAGACCCGCAGCAGCAGCCTCCGACTCAGCAGCAGCCTCCGACTCAGCAGAAGCAGCAGCAGCAGTGGCAGCAGCAGCAGCAGCGCTCCTCCACCGCTCCAACCGCTCCGGACTCGGCCAGCCCCGCGACGGCGACGGTGAGTAGCACCTGAGTCCCCGGCTTCTTCCTGTTGGAGGCCGCTCCTCGTTGCGGCCTCAACGACAACGGAAACCCGACGAGAAAAGGTCGGGTCTCCAGTGCAGGGAGAGATTTAAAAAGTTTCCCCCCCCCTCCCACCCCACCCCCACACACACACACCCCAACAAAAAATAACAAAAACTACATTAAAACACAGACAGAAAATAATAAAAACGCGGACAGACTGCAGAGGCCGCTGCTGGCCAGAGCCGCGCCGCCTACACGCGCCGCCTAAATCGAGACACGCAGCACAGTGCCACAGCAGTAGAGTTGGTGCCTTCTCGTGCCAGACACTCGAGTTCGATCCTGACTGCGGGTGCTGTTCGTACAGAGTTTGTACGTTCTCCCTCAATAGGCCCCTACCACAGGTGAACATCAGGAAGAGGACTGAACTTTATTGCCTTCCCTCACAGTGGGAAATGTTGATTCTGCTGTGGGTTTTTTTTTATGTTTTATGTTAAATTCTACAGTGTTGTGTTCATCTTATTTGTTTGCAGCATGGTAACTCAAACTCCACTGCACTAATTGGTGTATGTAACAATACATGTCCTTTGTCCTTTGTCCTTTGACTGCGTGGGTGTCCTCCGGGTGCTCTGGTTTCCTCCCACATGCCAATACGTGCAGGATTGTAGACTTGAACTAGACCTTGAGGTCTCAGGGAGAACATGCAAACGCCGTACAGACAGCACCCGTAGTCAGGATTGAACCCGGGTCCCTGGCACTGTGAGGCAGCAACTCTACCACTGTGCTGCTCCACAAGAAACACACCTTGATCATATTCCTTGCTGGATCCACCAAACTAGGAGACATTTGATTAATTTATGGAACAGCATGAACGTCCTAACCCCTGCCTTAGATAACAATGGTCCAAATCATCACGCTGAAATATATGAGCTATTCTTCTCAATGTATATCGTGCATGAAGCACTCCTAACCATCCTAATAACGATTGAAGACTTTTGGCATAGATTTGAGTGAGATGATTGTAAACCACAAGTGTGGTACAAGTGTGCAATTGTGATGCAGGCCAGTTCTCTTACTAACAGAAAGCCAGAGTAATTTATCTAAGTTATTCATTCTTGCCAGCTATCATTTTCCCTTTTCTTTCTTTCAGTTATATATTTTGGCCTGCTGGGCATATCCCAACTGGCAGCACATCACACACCTAAGTTTTCTGAAAACTTTACATCATTCTATCTCTGTGTATAGACCCTATGAATTTCATAACAGATAGAGTTTCACATCAAATGCCAACAGCATGTAATGTTCTTGTTGAATGCAGCACAACACCTGGAGGGGCGAGTGGTAGGCAAATGTAAAAGCTCAAGAGGTATGTGCGGAGATTAATTTTGGGGAAATATGGGACAAAACCTGAGGTTTTAAATGTTCGGCAAAAGCTCACCTCCCAGCCAATCACTCCTGCAGAAAACGCATTGACAGAATTGATCAACAATAAAGCAGTCCAATGTATTTTGGCAGAGGATTCTATTGTACACACATAAATATACATGACCTTGCAATGTATTATACACGTGGGATGGGAATAGGTATGTTGGCAAACAGTTTTCTGTAGATTATGTACGTTGGGGAAGGAGACTTGCATCTGATGACTGTTTTTTTATTCAGTCTTAGTGTAAATAAAAGCTCATAGAGTTATATAGCATGGAAACTAGCCCTATTGCCCAACGTTTCCCATCTAACCAAGGTATGTATCTGAGCTAGTCTCATTTTCTTGTGTTTGGCCCATATCCCTCGGATCCTTTATATACATGTACCTGTCCGAGAGTCTGTTAGACATTGTAATTATACCCACTGCCGTAGCTTCCACTGATAATTTGTCCCATATCCCCACCACGTTCACAAGTTATAGGAACACAGTTAGGCCATTTCTGGCTAGTCCACTCCACCATTCAATCATGGCTGATCTCAGCCTCCTAATCCCATTTTCCTGCCTTCTCCCCATAACCCCTGACACCCGTTCTAATCAAGAATATGTATATCCCGGCTTTAAAATCTCCATTGACTTGGCCTCCACATCTCTATGTGGCAATGAGTTACACAGATTAGTTACCCATCTGACTAAAGAAGTTCCTCCTCACCTCCTTTGTAAAAGAGTGACCTTTAATTCTGAGGCTATGACCTCTGGTCCTAGACTCTCCCACCAATGGAAACATCCTTTCCTCTATCTATGCCTTTCATTAGTCTGTAAGTTTCAATGAGGTCTCCCCACAACCCCCTAAACTCCAGCCAGTAGAGTTGTCAAGTGCTGTCAAACGCCAACCAGTCTCTGAACGAAAAAGTTCTCACTCAAGTTCCCTCTCATCTTATATCTATGTCCTCTTATTGTTGACTCACCAGCCCTGTGAAACAAGACTGTAACCATTCTCCTTAACTACACCCCTCATGATTTTATATACTATCTCTATGCAGTCACCCCTCAACCTCCTACCCTCCAGCTTGATGACATCAATAAGCTGATAAAATCAGTACAGTCGAAAAGAATGCATTACTTGTTGTGCAATGAAAGCTTTGCAGGTAATGTATGACTGAATTATACAGAGGAAGAAATGTACTTGTATTATATACAGTACGTTATGTGGTTATGGCGGTACCATGCATTTGCTTCAGAAATTCGGTTTCATTTAAGTCAATTTTAGATAGAAACCACTGATTTATTTCAGTATTTATCCTCCAAGTCGTACTTCCTCAGCTCTGCTTCATCCCACAATTTCTGCCTAAATTCATTTTGACTGTATTTACTGCTCTTAACTGAAGTAAGTTCCACATTTAAACTTCTCTGAGATGTTTTCCCTCAATTCCTTATTGGATTTTTGGATGAATTGTAATTTAAAAATCTCTCATCCCAAACACCATCTCTGCACCTCATCATCAATCGTCTTCGTAATTACAGCCACGTTTATTGGGTAACCTTTGATCCTTTTTTTGGAGAAATGTTACCCAATTAGTTCAGCTTTTCCAAATTGTTGTAAGCTCTCAGGTCTGGTATTATTCCTACAAAATATATTTACATTTTCTCCAATGTTTCCACATTCTTTTTGTAATCTGGAGACCATAAGTTTAGTTCAGCTTAATTTAGAGATACCGTGCGGAAACAGGCCCTTCGGCCCACCGAGTCTGCGATGACCAGTGATCCCCGCACACTAAAGCTATCCTCCACACACTAGGCACAATTTACAATTTTACCAAGCCGATTAGCCTACAAATCTGTACTTCTTTGGAATGTGGGAAGAAAGCGGAGCACCCGGAGAAAACCCATGCGGTCACAGGGAGAATGTACAAACTCCCATACAAGCAGCTCCCTTAAGGGGCTGTCCCACTTGGGCGACCTAATTGGCGAGTTTAGAAGAGTTTGAAAAAATGACATGTTGAAGACCTCCTTCGACTATGTTGAAGACCAGCTTCGACTAGCTACGAGCTAACTTCGGGAAAATTCGGACACCGAATAGTGGAGAGTGAAGACGACCTCCTTCGACCTCCCTTCGACTATGATAAAGACTATCTACGACTACCTTAGACTACCTTTGATTACCTTTGATAACCTACGACTAACATGCCGACCTACTACGACCTACTACGACTACACCTACGAGTAAAAAAAGTATAGATTTTTTCCATTGCGACCTTTTTTTACTTGCGGGCATTTTTAAACATATTGAAAAGAACACCTCGTCCTAGCTGAGGCCTCGAGTACGCAGAGACCACCCTCGAGCTTGAAGGAAAGTTACGAAGACCTCGTATGACCTCGTGCCGATCATGCTGCGAGTATGAGTCGAGGGCAAACTTGCCAGAACTCGTGGATTAGGTCGCCAAAGTGGAACAGGCCCTTTAGTCAGGATCGAACCCAGGTCTCTGGCGCTGTGAAGCAGCAACTCTCTGGCTGCGCCACTGTGCTGCTCAATAACTATGCAAGAACTTTACATTTCTATGTTAGTTTACATAACTTCTCTATATTTGAGTTCAATTCCACTGGATATCATCATGAATGCTTGGCTTGCATTTCATTTGATAGCCTGTAATGCTATTCTTAATGATTTGTGGATTAACTGACTGTGCAGATATTTCAATGTGAGTTATTTTGGAAAACTAGCTGGGGCAAATAATTCAGTTAAATGTCAAGCTCCTGTTGCACTCTTCAAGTGGCAACACATCTAATGGTCTCTGAGTAGCCCATCTCTTACCCTCCAAACATGGAGGGACTAGGTGTCATGTGGAATGTTATCATCCTATGTTTCAGATATCCAGCTCGATTAGCAACAAGCAAAGCAGAGGCACTGATGAAATTGCATTTTCAGACTCACATTGTGTTCGTAAGCAAATATATTAAAACTTCCCCAGTGACTTGATCCAATGTGAGGGAGAGTGCAGGAATAATAATTCCACTGCCGTGACTTGTCTTGTTGGAAGAATAAAACCAAGCTCAAACATGCCTTGCAGGGCAGATTGAGTAAATTGGGAAATCCATCCAAGTAACCCTCAGGATAATAGTATTCAGCTCCACCTGATTTCAGTCTCCGGTGCAGATGTGGATGTGCACCAAATGCAGTGCAAGTGTCGGATGCAGTTATAAAGCAGGAGCTAAAACAGAAGCTCAAAAGCACACACCACCAGACCTAGGAGCAGCATCCTTCCCTCTGTTATCAGGCATCCGAACGGTTCTTCCATAAGCAGGGGCACTGTGCGTTTCATCTCTGCCACATTGTGGCCATTGGACTTTGTCTATGGAACTGGACCGAGGTACAGTGAAAACCTTTTGTTGCGTGCTAACAAGTCGGCGGAAGGAAAGTACATAATTATAATCAAGCAATCCACAATGTACACCTACATGATAAAGGGATTAACGTTTAGTGCAAGATAAAGTCCAATAAAGTCATTTAAAGATAGTCCGATAGTCTCTGGCACTACAATGCTTGGAACTATATTCTACACTGTGTACCTTCCCCTTTATTCTATCTATTGCACTTGAGTTTGATGTGACTGCAGTTATATATGGTATATCTGAACTGTTTGGAGAGGTGCAAATCACAGCTGTTCTGCAGACATGTGACAATAATAAACAAGCATAACCTAATTCTACCCACTAAAAATATTGACAGCTGCAGGGGATGCAGAAAAAAAATCAATCAATGACATCATAGTGCTGGAGTAACTCAGCAGGCCAGGCAACATGACTCCATGAGTTACTCCAACACATTGTGCTTTGCTCAAGATTCCAGCAACTGCAGTTCCTTGCATCTCCAGGATCATCACATCTTGGGAAGAGTGGAGAGCCTGATTCAAGACTGGCAAGACTGCTTGAGGGGAATGGTTTAATTTAGTTTAGTTTAGTTCATCGTCACGTGTACCGAGGTATAGTGAAAAGCCTTTGTTGCATGCTAACCAGTCAGCGGAAAGACTCTTCTGTAGATGGCCACAATCAAGCCATCCACAATGTAAATCCACCAGGATAAAGGGAATAACATTTAGTGCAAAATAAAGTCCAGTAAAATGGGATTCAAGATAGAAAGAGAGTCTCCAGAGAGGTGGATAGTAGCTCGAGACCGCTCTCCAGTTGTTGGTGGAATGGTTTAGTTGCCTGATAATAGCTGGGAAGAAACCGTCCCAGAATCTGGAGATGTGCATTTTCATACTACCGTACCTCTTGCCTGATGGAAGAGGGGAGAAGAAGGCGTGATGGGGTGAAACACAATCTTGATTATGCTGGTGGCTTTGCCGCGGCAGCGTGAAATGTAGATGGAGTCAATGGAAGTGAGGTTGGTTTGTGTGATGGTCTGGGCTGCGTCCACAATTTCCTGCAATTCCTTGCGGTCTTGAATGGAGTTGTTCCCAAACCATGCTGTGATGCATCCCGACAAAACGTTCTCTACGGCGCATCTGTAGAAGTTGGTGAGAGTTGTTGGGGACATGCCGAACTTCCAAAGCCTTCTAAGGAAATAGACGTGTTGGCGTGCTTTCTTGACCATTGCTTCGATATGGGTGGAATGCTATGGGGTATCACAGATGCTCGCTGACCTGATGAGTGTTCCCAGCCTTTCTGCATTTTATTACCAAGATCTGCAATGTTTTCTTCCTCACATTTGAGAACTGTCCCAGGAGTTACCGTTACCTAAGAAACCACAGTTCAGCAGCAAGTCAACACCTTAAAAGCGAGTTATAGAAAAGGAACACACTGCAAGAGCAAACACAGGGTGTCAAAAGAAAAACAATGTTGATTTGTTTTTTATTCCATGTGATTTTTAAACTATTATTAATTAAGTCCTATTATTAAGTGAGTCCTTGGTGAATATTAATAGACAGTATATTAAAGATAATATTCAGATTGGTTGTTGGGGAACTAAACTACATTAGCAACTATAATTGTGGAACTAGAGGTGAAAATTACGAGAGGTTGCAGATGCTGGAATCATGAGCAAAAATTAAACTGCTGGAGGAACTCAGCAGACCAGGCAGAAACAGAGGTCGGAGGTGATAAGTGGAGATGATAATGAGATGTGAAACAGGAGTGAAATGTGGAAGCAGAGGGAGGTACGATGGGTAGAAGAGGCCAGGGTGGAGGAACCTGGTGCAGGTAGGGGTAGGTAATGGGTGATGAGGAGATGGGAGGAACTGGGTGACAGGAGCTGGAGATGTGGAAAGTCTGAAGAAGGGTCTCGTCCCGAAATGTCACCCATTCTTTCTCTCCAGAGACGCTGTCCGATCCGCTGAGTTACTCCGGCATTTTGTGTCTATCTCCAGATTAAACCAGCATCTGCAGTTCCTTCCTACACAATAGATGTGTGGAGGTGAGATGGAGGAGGGAGAAGGTTGCCTGAAATTGAAGAAAACAATGTTCATTCCATTGGTTTGCAGGCTACCCAAGTACAATATGTTTACCCACAGCTGCCCAGCTTTCCCCTAACCCACTCTTTTCACATCTTTCTTTCTGCTCCCCAGACCCCTGCCGCTCAATTCCTTTCCTTCCTCCATTTGCTCATCGCCCTCACCTTCCTCCTCTCAGTCCTCCATTGCTCTTCCTGCCCCCATTCCCTGCCCTGCACCATCCCTCCCTCTATTACACATCTCACTCCCTGCTTTCCTTCTTGAGTAGTTTCTACCATTTGCACCCTTTTGTTTACTTCACTTGTCACCTCCAGCTTTGGTTACTGTCTCCACCCATCTCTTCCCATCCAGGACATCTCTCAATCAACCCTTCTTTACCAAGATCCACCTATCTCTTGCTGCCTCTTGCTTCACCCCTTTCCCCTCGTCTCTTTTGACAAGTATAGTTTATTTTAGTTTAGTTTAGTTGAGTTGAGTTTAGTTTAGAGACACAGCATGGGAACAGGCCCTTCAGCGACCGAGTCCTCACCGACCAACGATTACTCATACACTAGTTCAATTCTACACTTTGCAGAAGCCAATTAACCTACAAACCTGCGCGTCTTTGGAGCACCCACTGAGGAGGAAACCCACGCAGTCACAGGGAGCACGTGCAAACTCCGTATAGACAGCACCCACAGTAAGGATCGAACCCAGGTCCCTGATGCTGTAAGGCAACAACTCTACCACTGCGCCACTGTGCAGCAGTAGAGTTGCTATCCCCTGTCTGAAGAAGGGTCCCCACCCGCAACATTATCCCTCTACAGATGCTGCCTGACCAACTGAGTCCTCCAGGAGTTTGCTTTTTGCTGGATTGGCAAATGAATTGCCTTCCAAAAGCTGCTGACCAACCGTCCCAAACTGCTGCCTTCATCAGAAGTCTCTGGTTAAAAAAAAGATATTGGATATTGGTTGGCACCGACTCAACAAAACAAAAAAATATTAGCTACATAAGAAACTGCAGATGCTGGAATCTTGTGCCAAACACACAGTGCCGGAGGGACTAAATATTGAGGTTCATTATAATTCATTGTTACAGTTTCTCTTTTAAGGAGTCTCGATGGCAACATTTCTCTTGTTAAGGCGTAAATTCAATTTAAGTGAACAATAGTCCACATTAAAAGATAGAATTGCATTTATTTAGTAATCAGCAGAACATCTAACTGTACATCTCATCCATTGAATTATTTTGAGAGGAAGTCACTGCCATTTAAATCAATATGGCACAAAGCTTGCTCACTCAAGGGCAATAAAACATGTGTGATAAACAACCATTCGTTTGATTAAACAGCGAGCAGAAGAAAACAAAGACTCTTCTTTAAATAGACTTTACCTCTTCATCAAGACTGTTTTGCCACAGTACTGCACTGTGTACTGTGCTGCTGCACATCATGCACTCAAATACTGAACTGGGATTGAATCTATACCCCTTAAATGTTGCGTCGGGAGTGTTGACATTATAAGGCATACTTCATTACTTAGTTTTGGAGAAGTCACACGGAACTGCAGGTCATAGAGTCATAGTCTACTATGTTCTGTTGTGCTGAAGCAAAGCAAGAACATCATTATCCTATCAGGGACACATGACAATAAACTCTATTGAATCTTGAATCTTGAATAGTGTGAAACAGGCCCTTCAGCCTAACTTGCCCACACCGGCCAACAATGTCCCTGTTATACTTGCCTGCGCTTGGTCCATATCTCTCCAAACTTGTCCTACCAATGTACCTGTTCAACTGTCTCTTAAACAATGGGATAGTCCCAGCCTCAACTACCTCCTCTGGCAGCTTGTTCCATACACCCACCACCCTTTGTGTTAAAAAGTTACACCTCAGATTCCAATTAAATCTTTTCCCCTTCAACTTGAACCTATGTCCCCCGCTCCTCGATTCCCAAACTCTGGGCGAAATTCTGTGCATTTACCCAATCTATTCCTCTCGTGACTTTATATACCTCTATAAGATGATCCCTCATCCTCCTGCGCTCCAAGGAATGGAATAGAGACCCAGCCTACTTAACCTCTCCCTTAAGCTGAGATCCTTTAGTCCTGGCAACATCCTCGTAAATCTTCTCCGAACCCTTTCAAGCATAACAATAGCTTTCATATAACATGGTGCCCAGAACTGAACACAATATTCTAAATGCGGTCTCACCAATGTCCTATACAACTGCAACAACTTCTATCCTCAATACTCTGACTAATGAAGGCCAAAGTGCCAAAGGCCTTTTTGACCACTATATCTACCTGCGACTCGACCATCAAGGAACCATGCACCTGTATTCTTAGACCCCTCTGCTCTGCAACACTCCCCAGAGGCCTACCATTCACTGTGTAGGTCCTGCCCTCGTTAGACTTCCCAAAATGCAACACCTCACTTTTCTCTGTATTAAATTCTATCAACCATTCCTCAGCCCACCCAGCCAATCGATCCAGATCCTGCTGTAATCTTTCACACCAACTTCACTAACTGCAAAAACACCCACTTTGGCATCATTAACTGCAGGAGCTGGTTTAAAGAAAAACTCAAAATGTGGGATGAACTCCGCTGGTCAGGCAACATCTCTGGAGGACATGAATAGGCGCCGTTTTGGGTCAGAACACTTCTTCGCACTCTGAAGAAGGGTACCCAACCCAAAATGGTTCTTATTGATGTCCTCCAATGATGCTGCCTACCCTGCTGAGTCACTCCAGCACTTTGTGTTTTTTTTACCTTGTTTATTACAGTTTTCCGGTTGATGGCGCGACACTGTTGCAGCGCCCCCTACAGCCTGCCTGTCTTTTTTTTTTTTTTGTGTCTAGTTAAATGTTGTTGTTTGTGTTTTAAAAAATATATACTGTTTTTAACTGTATTTATGTGGGGGGCGGGAGGGGGGAGGGGGAGGGCGAAACTTTAAAAAATCTCTTCCCTGCACGGGAGACCCGACCTTTTCCCTGTCGGGTCTCCGTTGTCATTGGGGCCTAAGCGGCCTCCAGCCGAAACGATCTGGGGGCTCCAGTCGTGGAGCCTGCGGAGCTGCGGACTTAACATCGTGGGGCTGGCCGGCCTCGGAGCGTGGGGAGCGGTGGTGGCTCGCTGCTGCGGCCTGGCCCCGGAGCTTGGAAGCTCCAGCTGCAGTCCCAGGTCCGGTGGCCTGTGATATCGGGAGCTCGCGGGTCCGGGTGGAGACCGCTTTCCAGAGTTCCCGCAACGCGACTCTCCAGCCCATGTCACAGGGTTGGAACGACCCGGAGCAGGGACGTACGTCGCCCGGCACGGCTATAATGGCCGGGGGTCATTCCAGCGCCCGCCGGGGGCTTCAACTTTGTGACTTTTAGACCTGGAGCGGGACCGTACATTGACCGGCGCGGCCTAAAATGGCCGTGGAACTTACCATCGCCCGCCTGGGGCTTCAACATCGGGAGAAAAATGGAGAGCAGGGGAGAGAAAAGACTTTGCCTTCCGTCACAGTGAGGAGGAGGTTCACTGTGATGGATGTTTGTGTGAATTGGTTGTGTGTCTTGTAGGAATCGTTTTTTGTTTGTATGGCTGTAGAAACAGAGTTTCGTTTGAGCCTCACTGAGGTTCAAATGACAATAAATATTGTATTGTATTATGTATGAAATATGGTATGAATTATCTATCTTTCTGTGAGCTATTGTGGTCTGCAATGGTACACACACCCACACCCCCCTCCTCCCCACCACACTCACACATTGCCCCATCACACACACACACGTCCATCATACACACACACACACACACACCCCTCATACACACACACCCCTCATACACACACACACACACACACCACTTAACACACACACACACACACACACACACACACACACACACACACACACACACACACACACACACACACACACACACACACACACACACACACACACACACACACACACACACACAGTATGTTCACAGCTTGGTGACAGCTCACACTGCTGTTATTTGTAGTTCGATGTTTATCGATGTAGCTGAAGTGTTTATCAGTCTAGTGCCTCTTGTTCGTGCTTTGATTGGACTGTGGTTTCTGGATTACTGTGAACCTTTATGCTAGTTTTTCTTTGTAAAATTTTCCTCGCAGTAATTTCCATTTCACAGACCATTGTGCTGTTCCTGAGAATCTCTGAGCATGTCGATTAATATCTCATTAAGCATAAAAAAGACACAAAGTACTGGAGTAATTCAGCGATTTTATGTCTTTTCCTGTAAACCAGCATCTGCAGTTCCTTGTTTCTACATTTTTCTCTTTAACTGCGCTTTACTTAGGAGCTTTATACTTTTGCGAACAAACAAAAACACACAAGTTTAATTCTATTGCAAACATATTTCTATTGACACACACAGACATACACACCCTCTGCACACATACACACACACATTCTCCCTCCGCAATCAAGAATGCTCACGCACACACCATCACATACACCACACACACAGGCAAACCCTCCGCACATGCGCATGC
This sequence comes from Leucoraja erinaceus, assembly GCF_028641065.1. NCBI lineage: Eukaryota > Metazoa > Chordata > Chondrichthyes > Rajiformes > Rajidae > Leucoraja > Leucoraja erinaceus. Next base: position 23,278,761 of record NC_073403.1, read on the forward strand.
ACACATGCACAAACACACACACCCTCCACACACATGCACACACACACACACACACACAGTCAATAGCTTAGGTTGTAATCATCTGCCCGATTACCCAATACCATCTGCTAATTTTGGGGTTGGTCTTCACTGAGCTCTTGGATTCCATTGACCTTTGTCCTTCATGAAGGTTGGTCTGCCTCGGATAGGACCAGTGCCGTCTTCATATTCTCAGTTGGAGACTTTAAATGGGGCATGGCTCTCTCGACCATCGCTGGCTGTTGCTGGGGATCTTCACTGCTGACCTTTGGCTTCTGATGGGGTGGGGGAGGTGGGGAGTTGAATGCAACTCGCCAAATGAGGCAGGAGACAGGACACATAGACTCCAATCAGCCTGCCCCTCTACTGTCTCTCCGCCCCTTGATGGAGGCATAGGTTGAACATTCAGTCACTAACTGATGGAACTGCATTGTGGTCGCCAGCAACTATTCTAGCACCACTGCCTGTGAGCTTAAACTGAAGAAAGGTCCTGACCCAAAATGTTGCTTGTGTATTCGCTCCACAGATGCTGCCTGACCCATTAAGTTCCTCCAGTACTTTGTGTTCTGCTCAAGGTTCCAGCATCTGAAGTTTCTTCTATCTCCAGCTCAGACTGAACAATTGGTCTATTTGGTTTTGGGCCTTTGGATCGTACACTAGACTATGGTCAGCCTGACTACATTTCTCACAATTCCCAGTTCCCTGTTCAGAATTGGTTATTCACAATCGGAAGATGTGTTCAGTGAAGGTGAGAAAGTGATGCTGGTTCTAAGATCCACCGTGAGTACAGTGCAAGGGCCTGTTACAGTTGTGCCTGTCCGTGAGATTCCCAATGGAGTGAGCAAACATCTCCCCACAGCAGAACATTCCAGCGCCCGCCGGGGGCTCCAACTTTGTGACTTTTAGACCGGGAGCGGGGCCGTACATTGCCCGCGCGGCCTAAAATGGCCGTGGAACTTACCATCGCCTGCCTCGTTTGAGCCTCACTGAGGTTCAAATGACAATAAATATTGTATTGTATTATGTATGAAATATGGTATGAATTATCTATCTTTCTGTGAGCTATTGTGGTCTGCAATGGTACACACACCCACACCCCCCTCCTCCCCACCACTCACACATTGCCCCATCACACACACACACGTCCATCATACACACACATCCCCCCGTCACACACACACACACATCATACACACACACACACACACACCCCTCATACACACACACACACACATCCCTCATACCAACACACACTGCTCACACACATGCCCCTCATACATACACACCTCATACACACACACCCCTCACTCACACCCCTCACACACACACACACACACACCCCTCACACACACACACACACAGTACGTTATGTTCACAGCTTGGTGACAGCTCACACTGCTGTTATTTGTAGTTCGATGTTAGTCGATGTAGCTGAAGTGTTTATCAGTCTAGTGCCTATTGTTCGTGCTTTGATTGGACTGTGGTTTCTGGATTACTGTGAACCTTTATGCTAGTTTTTCTTTGTAAAATTTTCCTCGCAGTAATTTCCATTTCACAGACCATTGTGCTGCTCCTGAGAATCTCTGAGTATGTCGATTAATATCTCATTAAGCATAAAAAAGACACAAAGTACTGGAGTAACTCAGCGAGTCTGTCAGCATTTTATGTCTTTTTCTGTAAACCAGCGTCTTCAGTTCCTTGTTTCTACATTTTTCCCTTTAACTGCGCTTTACTCAGGAGCTTTATACTTTTGCGAACAAACAAAAATACACAAGTTTAATTCTATTGCAAACATATTTCTATTGACACACGCAAGCATGCACACATGCAGACACACACAGGCATACACACACACACACACCCTCTGCACACATACACACACACACTCTCCCTCCGCACACAAGCATACCAAATATCACTCGCTCAAACTGGTGATGGCAAGCAAGGAGATCAGAGACTGCTGAAATCAGCAGGGTGCACCTTCCCTTCCTTTCGTGCCTCCGTCAAGCGGCTGGAGTGGCGATCGCGGACGAGCCCCCAACGTGAGCACACCATCACATACACCACACACACAGGCAAACCCTCCGCACATACGCATGGACACATGCATACACACACACCCTCCACACACATGCACACACACACCACACACAGGCACATATACATACACACACACACACAGTCAATAGCTGAGGTTGTAATCATCTGTAACATGCTGGAACACAAAGGCTACCAGTGCAAAAACGCAATACGTGAGTAAGGGGCTGAAGGAACCATTGAAAGATAGGTGAAGGACAGATGGAACCAGAAACAGCTGAGATAGAGAGAGAGTAAGGCCTGTGGATGAAGGGGTAGATGGAACCAGAAAGGGGAGAATGACAAAAACGGTGATATGGGCTGGAAGGCCACAAAAATGGGATGACCAGTGGAGGAAAGAAAGGAGTGAGAGGTAGTGTGGGGGAAACATGCCTGAGGTGAGGGCTGCCTTAAATTGGAAAGTACAGTGAATATGAGATGCTGCTCCTCTAGTTTATGTTGGACCTCACAGTGGCAGCAGAGAAGGTTGTGATGGATACGATGGAACAGAGGACACAGAGATCTGGAGTAGCTCAGCGGGTCAGGCAGCAACTCAGAACCTGGATAGGCGGTGTTTTGGGTCAGGACACTTCTTCAGGTTGGATAAGTTGGTGTGAGAATGGAAAGCGGAATTGAATTGACGTGCAAGTGCAAGCTCTGCAAATCAGTCTCCAGGTCTGCACTTACTCACTCCGAACTAGGATATCATGGAGGGAGTGGTCCCTGCGAATGATGGGTAGGGATGGGGAGGAGAAGATATGGTCAGCAGCGGGATCTCATTGCAATGGGCAGAAGTGATGAAGGTTATGTACTAGACATGGAGGCTGGTGGGGTAAGAAGAGGTGAGGACTAGGGTCACACGATCACTGTTCTATTGTGAGGGAGACAGGGGGAAGCAGAAATCCAAGAAAGGGAAACATGAGGGTGGGCTCCATCAATACAGAAGAAAGGTAGCTAGATGAGGTGCCCTGAAAAAGGAGAGCATTTCAGATGATCAAGATGTGGCAGAGAAGGAGAAACTGGGATAATGTCCTTATGAAGGACCGGGTGGGAAGAGATGTAGTCCAGATAGCTGCAGTAAATGTCATCTTCCAATGGTCGCCACCTTGTTGTGGTGAGGAAGGTTGCATGTGCCTAAGATCCTGACAGATAAACCGTCTGCAGCTGTGGTCTTGGCAGCATCACCCATGGCGGGCAGATCGAGAGAGAGGTTCAAGCCAAAGCGCACCCAAAGAAGAAGACCTCGATGGTGAACACGCGGAGGATGGTGGATGGCCAACCGATGGTGCACCACAACGGCTGAGAAGGAGAAAGAAGGCACCAGCGACAGAGTTGCTGTCTTTCAGCGCCAGAGACCCGGATTCGATCCTGACTAAAGGTGCTTTCTGTATGGAGTTTGCACGTTCTCCTTCTGACCATGTGGGTTTTCCCCGGGAGCTCTGGTTGCCTCCCACATTTCAAAGGCATACAGGTTTGTAGGTTAATTGGCTTCGGTTAAAAATAGTTATCAATTGTCCCTAGCATGTAGGATAGTGCTGGTGTATGGGGATCGCTGGTCGGCGTGGGCTGAAGGGCCTGTTTCCATGCTGTATCTCTAAAGGCCGCATCAGGGAGAGTGTCCCAGCATTGTGGAGTCCAGGCTGTTGGACCCGAGTGTATATCACTGTCAAGGACCATGCGGTGGCCATTTGGTCCGTTAATCAGTCTCCCCACATCAAACGTTAGCATGCACAGGTGTCCACTTGGAGGGACATAAAGTCATTGGCTCCAGGATCAGTCTCTTCAACCATCTCAAGACCCACAGAAAGGACCCAACTGGAGGGTTTCCTCCCACATCACAAAGACATGCGAGTTTGTACGATGAATGGCCTCTGTAAATTGCCCCGACTGTGTAAGGAGTGGGAAAGTCGGATAACAGAACTAGCATGAATGGGTAATTAATTCATCATAGATCCAAGTAGGAAGGAACAACAGATTCTGGTTTACACCACAGATAGAAACAAAATGCTGGAGTAACTCAGCCGGTCAGGCAGCATCTCCGATGTCATCATAATTTGATGGACCGAAAGGCCTGTTTCCATGATGTATTTCGAAGCTAAACTAATCTAAATGGTGCAGTGAATGTAGGAGCATGGTGGAAGATAGCAGTGAAGCTGATAAAATTAATGATTTCCTCCCTTATTTTCCACCTTTTTCTAATAGTCTATTCGAAACAGCAGCAATATCGTTGAAATGGCCGAGGTCAAATGCAAAAATGAGTTGAACTCAGGCTTTCATCAAAATCACATCTCCGGAGTTATTGACCATCTGGTAGCAAGGTAGCAAGTTTCTAATCAAATAAAATAACTTGCAATTAACCTATTTTAAGCTTATTAAAGTGGGAATTTAATACGTGAGACAATCAGATGGAAACCATCAAAAACTATTTATTTTGATGGTTTAAATAGACAACTGGTAATAAACAAACTCATTAACAGTGTTACAGTGAGATCAAAATGTTAATGTTAGGAATTTGTTGGCCAGAAGGCTAATTAATTATATCTACACTTAGAACAAAATTACTTTGTGAGCCCTTCTGGTCAGCAATCACTGGGCCAAAAGACCCCAAATTAGTTTCTAAATCAAGGAGATGAATTAGCTCCTTTGGTTAGCAGACAGTTGGTGGAAACCATGATTAAGTATCGACTCAGGGAATCTCATTGTCCAGAGGGTTAATGAGCCAGCTCCACTGGTCAGAAAAGTAATTAGAAAGATCAAAGAGATAGATTTGTCGACGATATGCTCCATGGTTTGACAATTAATTTTTTTAAGATTTGTTGAACAGTTGGTTGAGGAAATTCAGAAAATGAGCAGGTATTTTACCACAGCTGTGAAAGTGGGCTCCTGGGAATTCATCTTGTGGGTTTTCCGTTTGGTGATCTCAGCTTGGGTACTGGTATGTGGGGAAAGATGCCACTTCAGCATTTCAGCAAAGGGTTGATGGCACTGTAGAGAAAACAACCGTGCTTTTAGTCGAAGATAGACACAAAAAACTGGAGTAACTCAGTGGGTCGGACAGCAGCTCTGGAGAGAAAAGGAACAGGTGACATTTCGGGTCGAGACCCTTTTTCAGACTACAGTCAGGGGATGGGGAAGCAAGAGGTATAGACGGTGATATTGAGAGATAAAGAGCAAATGCATGAAAGATATGAAAAAAAGTCACGAGGATAAAGGGAACAGGCCACTGTTAGCTGTTAATGATACTGCCATAGGTGCTTGTCTGTACAGATTTTGTACCTTCCCACCGTGACCTGCATGGGTTTTCTCCAGGTGCTCTGGCTTCCTCCCACATTGCAAAGATGTATAAGTTTGTAGATTAATTATTTTTTTCTTTTTTGTATGGCTTTGTAAATATTTGATTTTACTTCGGAGTCACGTGAGTGACTACGTGAAGAACCCGCTCAGTGCGCAGTCGCGGCATTACGCCAGCAGCGCAACTGCGGCCCAGACGGGAGTCGGGCGCTCCCGTAACTAGCCTGAAAGAAGGAACGTTAGGTAAGTACCTACCTTTATCGGGCCTTGTGTTTTTTGCTCCAGGGGGAGCAAAGCAGCAGAGGAAGCGGCCCCCGTTCGACTCCAGCGAAAAGACCAAACATGAACCATTGGAATTTGTATCAAATATATTCACTAAAACTAAAAAAGATGGTGGATGTCGCATCATTATTGACCTAACACCACTAAATAAATCTGTTGAGTATATACACTTCAAGATGGAGACGTTTGTCACTGCCAGACATCTGATCTCCAAAGGATACTTTATGGCAAGCATTGATATTGAAGATGCTTACTATCTAATACCCATACACAAGGATCATTGTAGATACCTAAAATTTATCTGGATGGGGCAACTATGGGGAGAATAGAGCATTTCCCAATGGTCTAACCTCAGCCCTAGACTATTTACAAAAATACTAAAAAATAGCCATGAAAATATTAAGAAAACAAAAGCATAATCATGGCATATTTGGATGATATCCTCATATTAGGGAAAACAAAGGAATTAGCTGTGGCAGCAGTTCTAGCTATGAAACAGCTCCTTGAAACACTGAGGTTCGTCCTACACCCAGATAAATCAAAATTGAAGCCGTTAACTACCATGCATTATTTGGGCTTCAATATCAATTCAATCCATATGACTGTTACTTTGCCAAGGTGCTCGGGTCACTATAATCAAATCACGAATTTACCCACTGAAGCTATATCAGAATTACAGTGGTGGGCAGACAATGTTTGGCACAGTTTCAGCCCTATTATTATTATCACCAATCCTAACTTGGTTATTAAGAACCGATGCCAGTGCTTTAGGCTGGGGAGCAACTAACTCCATATCCAGCACAGGTGACAGATGGACCAATTCAGAATCATCGTTACTACACACACTGGGCATCAACTATTTGGAAATGTTGGTCGCCTATTATGGGTTAAAAGCATATGCATTTCAAATGCAGCACGTGCATGTGCGGTTACGGATTGATAACACTATGGTGGTGGCTTATATTAACCATATGGGGAGCATAAAATCATTATCGTGCAACAAATTGGTCAAACAGATCTGGCAATGGTGTGTCGAAAGACATTTTTTAACTATCGGCTGCCTATCTCCTAGGTAAGCTAAAACACAGTGGCAGACACCAGGTCACGGGGGAAAAAATTTATGATAACATCGAATGGATGTCAAACCCAAAATAATTGCTAAAGTTATTAAGCAATATTGAACGCCAGATATCAATTTGTTTGCAACAAGACGGAATCACCAGTAACCTATGTATGTGACTTAGGAACCAGATCAGAGGCAGCAGCGGTAGATGCCTACACGCTGGATTGGGGGAATTTCTGCTATTTGCTTTCCCTCCCTTCTGCCTCATCAGTCGGGCACTTCGCAATACAGATGGAATCTGCCTCTGGGATATTGAAGGTGCCTGACTGGCCTACACAGCCATGGTTCCCAATTCATCACGACATGGTGGTCGAGTCACCTATGGATTTCCCTAGTGGACCACGGTTGTTGACTCACCCAGTATCAGGCATAAGCCACCCATGCCATGAAAACATCAAACTCCTGGGTTGTAGGTTTGAATAGACCTTACCAGGGACTGGGATTATCCAAATGAACCATCACCACCATGTCGGCATCCCTGCGAACAGCCACCAAGAAGCAAAAATGGGAAAAATATTGCCAGGACGCAGGGACTACATACGAAACTACTCAACCACTGACGTATTGGAGTTCCTGGACCATCTACACCATGATGAAAAGATGAGTTACAGTGCCGTAAATACAGCACAAAGCGCCCTGTCTGCTTATCTAAAAACAGCAGGACAGCAGAGCATGGGATCCCATCCACTGATGATAAAACTTATGAAGGGCATTTACAATAACAAGCCCCCAAAACCCAGGTATACCCATGTATGGGATATCAGTGTGATATTGACATATCTCAGAGGATGGCCACCAGCTAGATCCCTCAGTCTTGAGCAATCTACGTTAAAAAACGCTCATGCTTATGGCTCTCGTATCCGCTCACAGAGTCCAGTCACTCCATAAAACTAAGACTGGATAACATGGTGATCACCCCAGACCGCATCACATTCATCATTCTAGGTTTGGTAAAAAAAAAAAAAAAACAAAGCGGCCAGGAACGCCCAATTCACTAGTGGTATTCCGGGCCTACCCACCAGAGTCCAGGTTGAGTGTGGTGACCCATCTACAACAATATATAGACACAACCCACAATCTCAGAGGGAGAGAAAAAGCCCTATGGGTCAACCACAGGAAACCCCAAGACGGGGTAACGAGCCAAACCGCTTCAAGGTGACTCAAACAGGTACTGAAAGCTGCCGGAATAGACAATAATACATTTAAATCCCATTCCACTAGGGCAGCATTGATATCAGCGGCTGAACGAATGGACGTCCCGGTTGACCACATTCTCAATACGGCAGGATGGTCGAGGGAAACGACGTTCAGAATATTTGATTGTAAACCGTTGATAAGCCTGACTTAATTGCAGACAGAATATTACAAACTGCAAATATTTAATTTAAGCTCAGGGGAGCTATTTATGTTGTTATTGTTAATAAATACCTTTCTGTTTCTTGAGAAAGCAGATCCATTGGTTGATTACGATAACACTTCCTCCCTCAAGAACTTCGGCAGTGAGTGAAATAAAACTGTTACACGGTTTGAAATCACAGACCTTTGAAATCTTCACGTAGTCACTCACGTGACTCCGAAGTAAAATAGTAAGATTAAACGAATACTTACCAGTACGAAGTTTGATCTGTATTTTATGAGGAGTTACGATGAGGGATTACGTGCCCTCCGCTCCCACCCTCATTATATAGATCAAACTAATAAACTGATGTCTCATTGATCTTTACTATGTTTACTTCAAATATTGTGTCTATCTGTGATTCCACACCGCTGCTTCGAAGTATGCCGCACCTGCGCACTGGGCGGGTTCTTCACGTAATCCCTCACCGTGAGTTGGGCTGATCGGCCTGTTTTTACGCTGTATGAATCCACGGCTGTGGGGGTCAAGTCAATAGATATTTTTAAAGCCGAGATTGACAAATGCCTGATTAGTATGGGGTGTCAAAGGTTATGGAGAAGGCAGGAGATTGGAGTTGAGAGGAAAAGATAAATCAGCCATGATTAATTCGCGCAATGGACTCGATGGGCCGAGTGGCCTAATTCTGTTCCTGTGACTAATAAACTTATGAACTAATGGATCCACTGCAATAGAACGTACGTCATCTTTACCCTCCCGTGACCCTGGCACTGAGCTACCCATTCCACCTGTTGTGGCTGCAGGCCAGTCAGGCCTAGCAACTTGTCACACAGTACACCAACTATTAATTCTCCGTGGCTGTAAGAATCCGATCGACGGCCTGGGCATCTTTTATATACAGTACAATACAATACAATACGGGTTTATTCGTCACATTGCACATAAAGTGCAAGTGAAATGAATATTTCAGCAGCGATACAGTGAGAAAGAACACACAATACACAATATAAATTTAACAGAAACATCCACCACAGCATTCATCACTGTGGTGGAAGGCACAAAATTTGGCCAGTCCTCCTCCATTTCCCCCCGTAGTCAGGACCAGAGTCCAGAGCCAGTCCAGGAGTTGGCTCTTCCCCACTGGAGACCGCGGCTTCAGAATGGTGTAGGCCGCAGGCCGGCGGTCGAAGATTTAAAGTCCCCACCGTGCCGCAGCCAGAAGCACCGCAGACCGCCGGGCCGGTTGTCGAAGCTCCCCTCCAGGGGTGATGGTAAGTAAGTCCACGCCGGGTCCACGGTAGAAGTTGGCCACAGGCCGGCGGTGGAAACTCCTTCTTCTCCTGGGTCCCCCACGAGGGATCCTGGGCTGTAAACACCGCGCCAGCTTGAGCTCTGTAGACCGCGGCTTCCGGCTGCCGGATGCCGCGTGCCAGCGAAACAGAGCGCTCCCCTCCGGCTAGCCCCAGCGAGGGCTCGCCCACTCCACACCGAGAGTCCACGCTGCGCCCGCCGCTGAAGCCCCAGTCGCATCTCCGGGAAAGTCCGCCCGATCCTCGTTGTTAGGCCACGGGGGAGGCGACCTGGAAAAAGTCGCCTCTCCATGGAGGAGGCGACCGAAACGGTTTCCCCCTCAACCCCCCCACACCACCTCTACACAAAACACACAAAGAAACACAAAAACATACTTTAAAACATACTAAAAAACCAAAGAAAGTAGGAAAAAACGGACATGCTGCTGACAGGGCGCCGGCTTGCAGTCTGTCTGTTGTAGTTGCAATCTGTCCCGCCCCGCTCAGCTGCTGTGGACATGTCTGGTGGGAATTGTTGAAAGAAAGATGATTCAAGGGTATAGTTATAATAAGATGGGGAGCAAAGGGGAGGTCATAAGGTCATGTGAAAGGAGCAGAATTAGGCCATTCAACCCATCAAGTCTACTCTGCCATCCAATCATGGCTGACCTATCTCTCTAAGGGAGATAAACCCCATTCTCACCATAACCTCTGAAACCCTTACTAATCACTGCCTTAAAAATATCCACTGACTTGGCCTCCGCAGCCTTCTGTGGCAAAGAATTCCACAGATTCGCCACCCTCTGGCTAAAGAAATTTCTCTTCGTCTCCTTCCTTAAGGAACATCCTTTAATTCTGAGATGATGACCTCTAGCCTTAGACTCTCCCACTAGTGGAAACACCCTCCCCACATCCAAACCTTTCACTATTCTGTATGTTTCTCTCCTCATCCTTCTAAACTCCAGCGAGTACAAGCCCAGTGCCGACAAATGCTCATCATAGTTTAACCTAGTCATTCCTGGGATCATTCTTGTAAACCTCCTCTGGACCTTCCTCAGATATGGTGTCCAAATTTGCTCACAATATTCCAAATACGGCCTTACCTGTGCCGTATAGAGCCTCAGCATTATATTCCTATTTTTGTAAACAAGCCCTCTTGAAATAAATGCTAGCATTGAGTTTGCTTTCTTTACTACTGATTCGACTTGCAGATTAACCTTTTGGGAGGTCAGACTGGGAATGGGAAGGGGAGTTAAAATGTTTGGCAACCGGGAGATGCCGTAGGCCAAGGCAGCCATTGAGCTGCTCTGATTCCATTTTGCTGGTTGTTGGTAACCATCGTGAGCCACCTTCTCCTGTGAGTGAGAAGGAACGGTGTTGGGATTTGCCTCACAATGTGCTTGGGTGGAGCCTGCGGAGTCTCATTGGCTGGCATGGGGGGGCAGTTTGGGGGGTTGAAGTGGTTCGCTGTGACTGTGTGATGGTGTGATGGGAACCTATTAATGTAAGCTAAGGACAAGGAACTGCAGATGCTGGTTAATACAGAAAAGGACACAAAGTGCTGGCGTAACTTGGCAGGTCAGGCAGCATCTCCGGAGAACATAGATAGGTATTGTCGGGTCGAGACTGAGACCAGTCTGAAGAAGGTTCTCGACCTGAAACATAATCTATCCATGTTCTCCAGAGATGCTGCCAGACCTGATGTGTTACTCCAGCACTTTATATCCTCTGATGTAAGGTAGGGGTTGCCATTAGGTGGGCGCAAGCATTGGATGTGAAACTAATGGTGCTTTTTTTGAGAAATGTGATTTGATAATATCTTCACTCATGTCATTAAACTTCTTGTGACTCTGCGCCATCTTCTGGGGTTGATTGTGTAGGAAGGAACTGCAGATGCTGGTTTAAACCGAGGATAGGCAAAGAGGAAATGGAATAGATGACATTTCTGGTCGAGACAGTCTGGAGAAGGGTCTTGACCTGAAACGTCACCTATTCCTTTCCTCCAGCTGTCTGACCCGTCGGTTTAAAGCAGCATTTGCTGTTCCTTCTAGCAAAAGCTGCCTGACCCGCTGAGTTACTCCTTTGTGTCTATTTTCCGGGACTGATTCCTCCTCACATGGCACATGGATAACCAGGTAAGAGTTTGTCTTGGCATCATGTATGGCGCAGACAGATACCTGCACTGTACTGTTCTATGTTCTGTGTCTAGGACGGGGATTGACTTTTATCCAATTGAAGGGCTGACAATTGGGAAATTGTGCAATCAGCAGAATAATTCTACCATTGGCGGCTCTGAGGGAAAACTGAAAAACTCTTCTGCACGATTCGAGGCTGGATATGTTATAAAATCATAAAAATAATACCAAAGGAACCCAGTTAGTGCATTAAATCTGTCTGTGAGTCAAAATCAAACCTAATTCCACCACCTTGTTGCTGTGACAGCAAGTCAAGTGATGTTCTTCTTCCTTACTCTCTCAAGGCCTCTCATAATATGATTATGCCTCTATTAAGTCTCCCTTCTTCCTCTTGCACTAAACAGAAATCAATCCTTCTTCCTCCAATCTTTCTTCATAGCTACAGTTTTCAATTCCTGACATCCTCTTGTGTGATGTGGTGATCAGACCGTATGTGGTCCTCAGCGGAACACTAAAGTACAGAGAAGGTTCACCAGCCTGATTCCTGGGATGTCAGGACTTTCATATGAAGAAAGACTCGATAGACTCGGCTTGTACTCGCTAGATTTTAGAAGATTGAGGGGGAATCTTATAGAAACTTACTAAATTCTTAAGGGGTTGGACAGGCTAGATACAGGAAGATTGTCCCAATGTTGGGGAAGTCAGGGACAAGGGGTCTCAGTTTAAGGATAAAGGGGAAATCCTTTAGGACCGAAATGAGAAAAACATTTTTCACACAGAGAGTCGGGAATCTCTGGAACTCTCTGCCACAGAAGGTAGTTGAGGCCAGTTCATTGGCCATATTTAAGAGGGAGTTAGATGTGGCCCTTGTGGCTAAAGGGATCAGGGGGTATGGAGAGAAGGCAGGTACAGGATACTGAGTTGGATGATCAGCCATGATCATATTGAATGGCGGTGCAGGCTCGAAGGGCCGAATGGCCTACTCCTGCACCTAGTTTCTATGTTTCTATGTTTCTAAATAAACATCGAAGTAGAAAATTGGTGGAGGAGTAGGCCATTAGGCCCTTCAAGCCAGCACCGCCATTCAATATGATCATGGCTGATCATCCAAAATCAGAACCCCGTTCCGGCTTTCCCCCCATATCCCTTGATTCCCTTTGCCCTAAGAGCTAAATCTCTCTCTCTCTCTTAAAAATGGCGTTGTGTACAAGTCTAGCATGACCTTCCTGCTCCCATATGTCTTTGGAGCAAAGCATATTGCTTTCTGAATTTTTATGCCATTCATTTTGAACCCGTAAATTAAATTTCTACCCGCTGGGACTAAACTAAAATAAAATAAAATATTGCGGCAATTGCAGTTTGATTCTGATGAAAAATCTTTGTAGTAAATTATAAACATTTTGTTTATAAATACCTTATTCCTTTGTTTTAAAGTAGCTAATTTGGAAATTCTTCCAGTCATGTATGTGATGTTGCAAAAATATTCTTTCCTTTTAAAGTATCTAATTTCTGATAATAAACATAATAGCTGTTGGAATCTTTTAATCCCTTTAATATTCTGCACAGAGCATGTCCTGCATTCAATTACTTTCGATACATTATGGTAAAGATGTATTCTCCTTTTTTATTGATTTGTTTTTCTAACAATATTGAAATTTACCCACTAAAATAGTAAGATTAAACAAGAACTTACCAGTTCGAAGTTTGATCGTTATTTTATGAAGAGTAACGTTGAGGGATTACATGAAGAACCCGCCAGGACACATGCGTGTCATTGTTCAAAGCAGCGGTGTGAAATCACAGATAACAGTAATGATCTGAACATAGTAAGATTAGAGAAAAAAGGATACCAGTTGAACTTTATGATCGAGGGTGGGAGCGGAGGGCACGTAATCCCTCAAAGTTACTCCTCATAAAATAACGATCAAACTTCGAACTGGTAAGTTCTCATTTAATCTTACTATTTTACTTCAGAGTCACGTGAGTGACTACGTGAAGATTTCAAAGCTCTGTGATTTCATGCCGTGGAAACGAGTACATGCCTCACAACTGCCTTAATTGACTAAGGGAGGAAATAGTGTCAACGTATTCAAACATGAATCCGACATTGAAATTCCATGATGAACTATTAACAACAATTATAGCCCCTGTCTTATGGGGTAATCATGATACAGATCTAATTTTGATTCTGCAATGTCACAGGTTTACCACTGGTTTTCTCTTATGACCATCCTGCTTTCCCCAGGATTTGGTCCATTGGTACATCAAATTCCTTGCTGCGATGTAGCTACAGCCCTGGTGGTATGAGATTGAATATGTTAGTATCCACCCTAGCAGCCGTAAACCTGTTTCAGCCATCTCATTGCCTCTGTGCTGTTTAGAGTTCTCTATGTATAAGAACAAATGTCTCATAATGCATAGGCAATCATCTATTGGGTATGCACTGAACTCTATATGAGGCCTGACGATCCCGGTCTGTTCTGTTAAACTCATTTGTGGATGTATAAGTTATTTTACTCGTAGAAAAGGTGTAATATCCAGTCTTGATTTATGTAAAGACTGAATTCTATATGCTGAGACCAATGCCATAAGCATGACCATGTCATGTGCAAGTCTATGCAGGGACAAAGCTGTAGCTGGTGACCAATTCCTCAGTAATGTTAGGACTATACTCATATACCATATAAGGGACTACTAGTCCTTTGGGGATAATATTAAAATTTCCTTCATGAGTTTAGTCACCAGGGGACGAGACCCGACAGAATGACGCTCTGATCCTTGCCCCAGAATACTGAAAAGGCACTTCTGCCGCAGTTTGTGGCACTAACTGAGCCCCTCATCATAATGGAGGCCTGCCAGGAATTTCAGAACAGAGTTATGTTCGTCGTACAGTAGTGATGTTGTTCCTAGAACATTATTTCCCACTTGCTGATATGGACCCGATATAGTTTCTTTGTGGACTGCCTGTGAGCCGCTGTAATATGTTCATAGTTCGGTTCGTTAGTCCCAGGTCCGGAAATGGTTACTTAAGATTCTGCTGACGAACACATTTGTCCTATTATGGTAGGGATGATTTTCCCGCCCGTTACGGGATGAACCAACAATCTGGTTATTTCAGAACGGAGAGCCATGTTTAGTTGTATTTTGCGTAATACCCGACTGATGAGGCAGAAAGGAGGGAATGCATAGAAAGAACAATCCCCCCCACCCCCACCCCCCCAATGCAGCGAGAAGTCATCCATCGCTGATGCCCCAGTTTGATTCCCAAGAAACACAGATAGGCAACTGATGATTAAGCCGAGATGCAAATAGATCAATCTCTGGTGTTTCATATCATACTACAATATCAGCAAACACTTTGCGGTCCAACATCCATTCGATGTTTGTCATTGAATTTGCGTGACCTGGTTTCTGCCACTGAATTTGAGGTTACCTGGTAGGTAACTAGCTGATATTCAAATGTTTTTCTGAATACACCATTGCCAAATTGTGTTAGCCGGATTATCACATGATGCCGATTTGATTCCACCCATGTAGTTAGTATATGTCACCATGGTGGTGCTATCAATCTGTAGTCTAACATGCAGGTGATGCAATTCTGAACAGTATGATTTTAGTCCATAGAACGCACCCAACATTTCCAAGTAGTTTATGACGTATCTGAAGCAATGATGCTTCTTGTGCATCCCATCTATATCCACAACTAGAGATGGGGTTAGTAACACGCCAACCATGAACACTGGCATCAGTTTGTAGCACCACTCAATGGTTGCTGACAATGATAGGGTTTGAATAATGCCCAATATTTCCCCTATCATTGTAATTCCGTGATTGCTTAGATTGGTAACCTCATTGGTCTCTACACATGACCAGTATTGATTTTAAGTGCTTATACCTTTGTCCTTGTAATTATTGGTAATACAAAGGTCAAACAGTGTGGCTGGAAAGGCCACAGTATTGCCAATTACCCTTGCTACCAGTCGAATAGGTGGTTTACTGATGTCGATTAGGTTGTTGGCCTCAGTTAAGTCTGTACCTTCCTTTGATAAGTTACCCACATGTAGACTAAGTCAAAGGTGAACCCCAAGTAGTCCTTAGTGGTGGAAGGTGTTAGCTTAGAATTAATAACGTCTATAATCCTTCCGCTTAGGCACCGTATAGTAAGCATCTTTTAATGGATGTAATCCATAAAGTAGCCTATGGAATCAATTGTTTGACAGTAGCAAAGGTTTCCAATTTCGAATGAATTTACTGCACTTTGTATTCAGGTTTGTCAGACCTGAATGATTGGTAGCCACATCTTTTTGTTTTTCGTAAAGATATTGACACGAATTCCAAAGAGTTGTGTTGGGATTTCCCCATGATTCCTTAGCATCTAGCCTCTCCAGTTCAGCATGCGCTTCCAGTTTTTCTTATCGTGAAGGCACGAACGTTCAGTTCGGTACATGCTGAACCGGGAAATCTTGTGCACAAATTCAATTGTTTATCCCTGAACACTAGCTGGAAAATAAGTGTTAGTAGTTATTGCACTCCATGCTTCCCAAGAAAATGTAATCTACACACCAATTTGTGTTATTTACACCTCCTGTTTTTTGGAAGAGACCAGACCCCCCCTACCTCCATGGTGAACAATGGAAAGTTTGTTTTCTTCCTTGCAGTCGCCGTAGAGGTTGTGGCGTCAGTTTTTGGATTTGGGATTTGGGGTTGCACGTCTTCCAGGAAGGCCGGTCTGGGCCAGGCCTAAAAGACCTCTGCCCTGTAGCCCGGCCTTTGAGCTTTCACCAGCTTCTGTGTGTCTTCCTGCTGGTGGGTGCGTGGAGGTGCTGTTGTCGTGTGTAGGAGATCCTGCCTGTTGCCGCCTTGATGAGCCCCAGGGTATTGGCCTTCTTATTGAGCTCTTTTACCTGTTTTGACAGGTTTCCCCCAAGTAGTAATATTGGTGGTTTAATCCCTCCAGGTCTGCACAGCTCTGCAAACTTAGGGTTTAAAGCTGGGCGGATGGCGTTCTCCTGAGACTATTAATCTCATACTCCATATTGCAGAATAATGCCACAGCATCTTAGCTAAACATCCTGCCTTCTGACTCCCGTTCCAATGTGTTTTCAGATGTAACTGTTCACCGTGGGAAATATTTGAGGGATACCCATTTTCCGGTGCCAAATATTTGGCAGTGGTGTCTATTACAGCCATGTTACTGTAGTTGTTTTTAGATGTACAAACTTGGACTCCTTTTCCAGGAGGTTTCCTTGTTCTTGCACCCCCTGCACACTGATTTCTTCCTTCAGCAAACCCCCTCTTCAGAGCCAGCCCAGAATTGGCTCCCAGTACTCCCCTCTGTCGAGGGAGATGCACTGTGCAGCCCTGATAAGGTGCTGCCATGGGTGTATTATATACCCATTACCCATTGTGACTAGACTCCATCTCCCAGAGTCTGTCACATTGGAGCAAGAGGTCCATAAGCCGCTCCATTTGGCCCCAGTAACGCTGGTCCCCGCGGCATTTCTTTGCAGTTCGACTTGTCAGCCAAGTCGGGCACAGCTGATCCCACTAACGGTGATCTGGTGCCGTCAGCCGCTGCTGGCTGTCCGCAACTCCGTAGTTCTTCCCAGCCAGTGCAGCCCTTGTGGACTCCTGTCCATAGTTTCCCCCTGTGAAAAACAGCACGGGAAACAAAGCATGACCGCAGTAATTCCCTTACCTGTCGGTATTGGTTTTAAAAAACTTACCACTGCAGGGGAACACTCCCCCCCGCCTGCCGTTTTGACTTGTCAGAGTCAACGGCTCTGTCTGTGTAGTCTTCCCGCCCGGCCGTGGTGTTGATCTGGCCGGTGCGGGTGCCAAGTCGGGCACAGCTGATCCCACTCACGGTGATGCTGGTGCCTTTAGCTGCTGCTGGCTGCTCGCAACTCCGCGGTTTCCCCAGCCAGTGCAGCCCTTGTGGACTCTTGTCCATATTTTCCCCCTGTAAGAAACAGACACGGGAAACAAACACGACCGCAGTAATTCCCTTACCTGTCGGTTGGTTTTAAAACTTGCCGCTACAGGGGAATGCTCCCCCCGCTTGCCGTTTCAACTTGTCAGAGTCAACGGCTCTGATCTGTGTAGCCTTCCCGCCCGGCCGTGGTGTTGATCTGGCCGGTGCCGGTGTTAAGTCCGGCACAGCTGATCCCTTTTCATGGTGATGCTGGTGCCTTCAGCTGCTGCTGGCTGCCCGCAACTCCGTGGTCCTCCCCAGCCAGCTTTAGACGCAGCCCTTGTGGACTCTATTATTGTCCAGTTTCCCCCTGTAAAACAGTACGGGAAACAAAAAATGACCGCAGAGTAATTCACTTACCTGTCGGTCGCGGTTTCAAATTTTACCGCTGCGGGGGAACGCTCCACCCCGCCTGTCGTTTCGCAATGCGTGAAGCGATATGACACGCATGCATCCTGGCGGGTTCTTCACGTAGTCACTCACGTTACTCCGAAGTAAAACTGAAGATTACATGACATTTCTTACTGCAATAGATTTCTTATTGTGGACGCAGAGTGCTGGAGTAACTCAGCAAGTCAGGCAACATCTCTGCAGATAGATACAAAAAGCTGGAGCAACTTAGCGGGACTGGCAGCATCTCCGGAGAGAAGGAATGGGCGACGTTTCGGGTCGAGACCCTTCTTCAGACTCCACATCTCTAGAGAACATAGATGAGAACTGGTGATGTTTCAGATCGAATGTCACCTATCCATGTTCTCCAAAGAAGCTGCCTGACCTGCTGAGTTACTCCAACATTGTTTCCTTTTGTGTATTAACCAGTGTCTGCAGTTCTTTGTTTCCACAAATTACTTATTGACTTTTTTTGAACTGTTTGATCCAGCATAAACAGTTAGAAATGACAAATATAGTGTTGTATTCTCTGAAAACCAGAAATATGTCCCGTTTTCTGTAGAACTAATTTTCTATATCATTTCATCAGCTTATCAACAGTACACATAAAGTACCCTGCAGTGAAATCGCTCCGTGATTTAGCAAGAGCTGTTTTAAGTGCTTTTCTCAGCACTTTAAAGCAATTTGTGGAGGAAGGTTCATTTACTGACTAGTTCCAGTTATTATAAAATGCAGAATTGAATTGATTGAATAAACAGCTTATGTAAAAGAAAGTTAAATCTACAATTCACATCTTCACCAATAATAAAATATGATGAGGGTGAGGGCGGGCTTTGGAAGTTGGGACCAGAGTTTGATGTTTACTTGGGGATTTAGGGATGAGACTAGTGGGAGGAGTGGGGTTTAGCACAGTGGTGGGTGCGGGTTGTTTGAACAGGATGGCCTGTATAAGATCATAAGATTATAAGATCATAAGTGATCGGAGTAGAATTAGGCCATTCGGCCCATCAAGTTCACTCCGCCATTCAATCATGGCTGATCCATCTCTCTCTCCTAACCCCATTCTCCTGCCTTCTCCCCATAACTTCTGACCTGCACCAATCAAGAATCTATCTGTGGCAAAGAATTCCAGTATAAGGAGAGAACTACAGTGGCTGGCTTATACCAAATGATAGACTCAAAATGCTGGAATAACTCAGCGGGTCAGGCAGCATCTCCGGAGGAAAGGAATAGGTGACATTTCGGGTCGGAACACTTCTTCTGAAGAAGAATCCATCTGAAGAGGTTTTCTGACCCAAAACATCACCAATTCCTTTTCTCCAGAGAGTCTGAAGAAGGGTTGTGACCCAAAACATCATCTATTCCTTTTCTCCAGCGATTTTATGCCTATCTTTGGGCTGTGTCAGGAGCCTGAGAGGATTTCCAGTCCCAGGGTAGGACATGTTCACATAGCATGGTACTAAAACATGCTTGTTCAGAATGGATAGGCAGGGGCTTTCCCCCCCTGTATTATGGGGTTGAGGGGTGACCTTTTAGAGGTGTATAAAATCATCTGGATGCAGATGATACTAAGATAGGTGGTGTTGTGGATAATGAAGTAGATTTCCAAAGTCTACAGAGAGATTTAGGCCATTTGGAAGAATGGGCACAAAGATGGCAGATGGAGTTTAATGCTGATAAGTGTAAGGTGCTACATCTTGGCAGGACAAATCAAAATAGGACGTACATGGTAAATGGTAGCGAATTGAGGAATGCAGTTGAACAGAGGGATCTAGGAATAACTGTGCATAATTCCCTGAAGGTGGAATCTCATAGGGTGGTAAAGAAAGCTTTTGGTGTGCTAGCCTTTATAAATCAGAGCATTGAGTATAGAAGTTGAGATGTAATGTTAAAATTGTACAAGGCATTGGTGAGACCAATTCTGGAGTATGGTGTACAATTTTGGTCGCCCAATTATAGGAAGGATGTCAACAAAATAGAGAAAGTACAGAGGAGATTTACTAGAATGTTGCCTGGGTTTCAGCAACTAAGTTACAGAGAAAGGTTGAATAAGTTAGGTCTTTATTCTTTGAAGCGCAGAAGGTTAAGGGGGGACTTAAAATGATGAGAGGGATAGACAGAGTTGACGTGGATAAGCTTTTCCCATTGAGAGTAGGGAAGATTCAAACAAGAGGACATTACTTCAGAATTAAGAGACAGAAGTTTAGGGGTAACATGAGGGGGAACTTCTTTACTCAGAGAGTGGTAGCTGTGTGGAATGAGCTTCCAGTGGAAGTGGTGGAGGCAGGTTCAGTTTTATCATTTAAAAATAAATTGGATAGGTAAATTGATGGGAAAGGAATTGAGGGTTATGGTCTGAGTGCAGGTAGATGGGACTAGGGGAAAATAAGTGTTCGGCACGGACTTGTAGGGCCGAGATGGCCTGTTTCCGTGCTGTAATTATTATATGGTTATATGATTATATGGTTATATCCACTCTGATATTAGCTATCAAATATTGACTCAAACATATCATGCATGATGAATTTCAAGGTAAGGTAAATGGCCGCAGACGTTTTCCCAGAGTGAGGGAGTCTAACTCACTAGGGCAAACATTTAAAGGGCATCTGAAGGACAACCTTTGAACACAGAGGTGGGTATGAAATCAATGCCAGAGGAGGTAGTAGAGGCAAGTACAATTACAATGTTCATTATTTGGACACGTACATGGATAGAAAAGATTTACAGGGATATGGGTCAGTTGCAGGCACATGGGAATTGGTCACATTGGCACCTTGGTGGGCATGGATGACTTGTGCTATATAACTCTATGACAACATCCAACGACACATGCCTTAAGGGGATGTCCCACTTGGGCGACCTAATTGGCGAGTTTAGAAGAGTTGGAAAAATGTCATGTTGAAGACCTCCTTCGACTATGTTGAAGACCAGCTTCGACTAGCTACGACTAACTTCGGGAAAATTGGACACCGAATAGTGGAGAGTGAAGACGACCTCCTTCGATCTCCTTCGCCCTCCCTTCAACCTCCCTTCGACTAGGATGAAGACTATCTGCAACTACCTTCGACTATGCTTGATTACCTACGATTAACATGCCAACCTACTATGACCTACTATGACTAAACCTACAAGTAAAAAAAATATCGATTTTTTCCATGGTGGCCTTTGTTTACTAATGGGCATTTTTCAACATATTGAAAATACGCCGCGACCTAGCTGAGGCCTCGAGTACATGGAGTACTCTCGAGCATGAAGGAGAGTTACGAAGACCTCCTACGACCTTGTGTCAACCATGCTGCGATTATGAGTCGATGGCAAACTCGCCAGAACTCGCAGATTAGGTCGCCCAAGTGGGACAGGCCCTTTAGATTCCTTGCCATCAATGTAGAGGACAATGCACCCATCAGAAGTAGAAAAATATCATTGGCACGAGCTTGTTTATTGACCAATCCAATGAGTAAAAATAAATCTTCTATTTCCATTGAAATCCTGTGTTAAATTGTGGGGATTATTATAGAAATAATCCCTTGTATATGTGTCGTTGTTCAGACCATCAACATACAATAAAATTTGGCTTCAATATTCACAAGGAAAACATGCAATTTTTATTTGATATTTTGATATCTATACCCTGCCTTGGAAATGAGCTTGACAAGCATAAATAAACAGTATTAAAATCCAGAAGACAAGAGTGAATAAAAAATAAAATATAAGCAGGAAGCATGAAACTGGAGAGGATGCAAATGGAATGATTGAAAGTTAAGAAGTTAATAAAGAGATTGCCAGTCTCTTTAAATAGAAGTTGCTTTCTCAGAGATTGAGACTGTAAAATAAATAATGAAAGTTTATTTTATATATAAGGATATTATGCTATATTATAAATATCTAAGAATTATTATTTATAAATGAAATATAATATCATTATATAATACAGGGATATTATATGAATAATATCATAATCATGATGTGATATATTTAGTTCAGTTTATTGTCACATGTGCCAAGGTACAGTGAAAAGCTTATTTTTGCCTGCTATCCAGTCAGCAGAAAGATTATACATGATTACAACAAGCCGTTCACAGTGTACACATACAGGATAAAGGGAATAACATACAGTGCAAAATAAAGTAGAGTCCAATTAAAGATAGTACGTGGGTCTCCAAAGAAGAAGATGGTAGCTCACGACCGCTCTCTCGTATTTGAGAGGATGGTTCAGTCGCCTAATGACAGCTGGGAAGAAACTGTCCCTGAATCTGGAGGTTTTTACTCTTTATACACAGGCATCTCCCTTTTGCCTGATGGGAGAGGGGAGAAGAGGGAGTGACCGGGGTGAGACTCATCCTTCATTATGCTGGTGGCCTTGCCGAGGCAGCATGAAGCGTATATATCATCTAATATCATGATATATGATGCGCAAAAATCTCTTCACACAATAGAAGGCACCATAATAATAGTGGAAAATCCAAGGGTTATGGTGAGCGAAAAAGATAAAACTATCACGAGCAATAAAGAAAGCATGCTGAGCAAGGCTAATGGGGCGAACAGAAAAGCTGAGTATGAAGGCCGCCACCTCCACTGTCCCTGGCGACTGCCCCAAACTGTTTTTTTACGGTCATCCCTCAAAAAACACCCCACAGGCTGGCTCTGCCGCCTGCCGTTCCCGAGTTGTGGCCCTCTCCAAGGAAGGAGGTACTCATCAGGCTGTGGAGATGCACGAGATGAGAGTGTCCAGCTTTAAGTTTCTGGGCACTCACATTTCAGAGGACCTCACATGGTCCACCAACACCACTGCGCTGGTCAAGAAGGCACAGCAACCACTTTTCTTCCTGAGGACATTAAAAAAGACTGGTCTGCCCCAACAGCTGCTGACAACATTCTACCGCTGCACCACAGAGAGCATATTAACGTATGGCATCTCTGTGTGGTATCTCAGCTGCACGGAGGTGGAGAGGAGAGCTCTTCAGCGCGTCGTCCACAGAGCGCAGAGGATCATTGGGACAGAACTACCAGGCTTGGAGGGCATCTACCACACACGGCGCCTCAGGAAGGCCGTCAGCATCCATAAAGACTCATCACACCCCTGTAACGGACTGTTTGAACTACAGGTGCACAACCTTTTATCCGAAAGCCTTGGGACCAGACACTTATCGTAATTCGGAATTTTTCGGCTTTCGGAATGGAAGATTTTTAGCGTAGATTTTAACGGCTGGCTCAGTGATAGAATGTTCGGCTCATATCCGCAAGGTCGCGAGTTTGCGCCTCGATCCCGGCAGTTACTCGATCGCGAGTTTGAGTCTTCAATGTAGTTTTTTCTTGCAGAATAGGAGAGAATAGGGAGGGTTAGGTTGGGATCATTGGAAGTGATTGCCCACCATTCTCAAAAGCCGCCGTGTCTCCCTGTCCCTCCAACTCCAGAGGAATCCGCTCCCCGATGGGCTGCTACGGCGACAAGTGGCAGTTCGCCCACAGCCCGAGCTGCGCCACCCCAAGAACAAGACGTACCTTGCACACCATCAGCTTCTGCCCCTACGTGTTCCTCTGGAGTTGGAGCGGGGCTGGGCTGGAGTTGCTGATTTGGGATCTCCGTGCTTGCAGTGGGCCTGGGGGTCAGTGTCCCGATGAGGGGGTGCAGCTCGGGCTGTGGGCGAACTGCCACTTGTCGCTGTAGCGGCCCATCGGGGAGCGGCTTCTGGTGGTCCTGACGTCTCTCAGCTCCTGTCCAGGGGGGTGGCCGGAGACGTCAGGACCAACAGGAACCCGCTCCCCGATGGGCCGCTACAGCGACAAGTGGCAGTTCGCCCACAGCCCAAGCTGCGCCCCCTCATCCGCAACCCGGGTTCCTCTGGAGTTGGAGCGTGGCTGGGCTAGAGTTGCTGCTGGCTGTGAGTCTATGGGATCTCCGTGCTTGCAGTCGGTGTCCCGTTGGTCCTGCGTCTCCGGCCACCCCCCTGGACAGGAGCTGAGACTGGGAACTGTACCGCCCTTGCCCCCTCCCTCTGCAACTGCAAACAACCCCACTCTCCTGCTCACCTGCAAGGGCGGTACAGTTCCCAGTCTCAGCTCCTGTACAGGGGGGTGGCCGGAGACATCACAGCCCGAGCTGCGCCCCCTCATCCGCATCCCCAAGAACAAGACGTACCTTGCACACCATCAGCTTCTGTCCCTACGGGGAGCGTGTTCCTCTGGGGTTGGAACGGGGCTGGACTGCTGCTGGCTGTGGTCTCTGGGATCTCCGTGCTTGCAGTGGGCCTGGGGGTTGGTGTCCCGTTGGTCCTGACGTCTCCGGTGACTGGCACTGACCTGCTGGCATCGCCGACGTGAAGACAGTGCAAAGCCCCCGCGCCGGTGCAATGGGCGGGGAGCTGGAGAGGGGAGGGAAGAGGTCACACACATGGCCGGGAAGCAGAGGGGTGTAGGTGGGGTAAAACTGAAGGGAGCGACAATCTGCTGCTGCCTGCCCGCTGAGTTAAAAAGTTCCCACGCAAGACTCACGATACACTGTGTATCTTGAGTCTACCGTGGGAACTTTTTAACTCAGCGGGCAGGCAGCAGCATATTGTCAATTATTAACCCTCCCACGCAATATACCCTCGCCTTCTCTTTTATGAATGGGGATTTAGTTCCCCTTTCTTCGAGGACCAACCGGAGGTTCCGCTGTCACCTCTGCGGGCCGCCCTCAGTGAATGTCTTCAAGGACCTTTCTTCAAGGACCGAAAAAATGTTCGCTATTCGGAGCTTTTCGTTATTTGGAATTTCGGATAAAAGGTTGTGCACCTGTACTTCCCTCCGGCAGACGTTACAAGGCCTTCTACGCCCGTACCTCCATACTCAGAAACAGCTTTAGTCCAAGAGCTATAGCTGCTCTGAACCGGCCCTGCTGAGTGCCCCCCACTCCCCCTGGACTGTCTCCCTCGGATGGTCATGACTCACAGCTTAGAAACATAGAAACATATAAATTAGGTGCAGGAGTAGGCCATTCGGCCCTTCGAGCCTGCACCGCCATTCAATATGATCATGGCTGATCATCCAACTCAGTATCCCGTACCTGCCTTCTTCTCTCCATACCCCCTGATCCCCTTAGCCACAAGGGCCACATCTAACTCCCTCTTAAATATAGCCAATGAACTGGCCTCAACTACCCTCTGTGGCAGAGAGTTCCAGAGATTCACCACTCTGTGTGAAAAAAGTTCTTCTCATCTCGGTTTTAAAGGATTTCCCCCTTATCCTTAAGATAAGCTTATTTATTTATTTTACTTTTCTTTTCCATCGGTTGGAGCTGCATACTAAATCTCGTTGCACTGACGTGCAATGACAATAAAAGATATTATTATTATTATTATTATTATTATTATGAAGACCTCCATTCCGGGGTGTTAATGGAATAGCTGCGCAGAGAATGGAATCATCATTGTGATCTTCCACAAATGCTCCAGTTTCTGGAAAGGCCACGATAAATTGCAAAAACCTCAAGATAGTGTTCCTATTTTTGTAAATGGTAAGAGAACGCAGTTAGACCAACTATTCTGACATTGGGGAAAATGTTGAAATCCATCTTTAAGGAAGTAGTGACGGAACATTTGGAAAATGACAACATATTCAGAGTCAATGCTAGCATGGATGGACGATTATCTAACCAACAGAACAGGGAGAATTGGGTTAGATGGGTCAGTTTAAAGCTGGCAAGCTCTAACTATTGCGTGGGAAAGAATTGCAGATGCTGGTTTAAATCAAAGATCAACACAAAATGCTGGAGTAACTCAGCGGGCAAGCAGTATATCTGGAGAGATATGGGTGACGTTTCGGGTCGAGACCCTCTTCAGACTGATATCAGGGGAGTGGGTGGTATGGAGATAAAATGTAATCAGAGACAGTAAGACTGGTGGGAGAACTGGGAAGGGGGAGGAGATGGAGGAAAAAGGCTACTTAAAGTTAGAGAAGTGAATGTTCATACCACTGGGTGTAGTGGCCATTTGGCTTGTTTTGTGTGTCATTAACTATGGCATGTGTCTTTCAATTTTTCACCGCCTGTTATATTGTGGGTGGGATTTATGATGTATTTTAGGGCGTATTTTTGAGCCAAGTTTCTTGCGCAGAAGCTTAGTTTTTAGTTTAGTTTTGGACCAGCATGGGGAAGGTTCACCCTTTGACCATGCGAAGTGTAACGGAGACACGAGGATTTTTCTAACCTTCAAAGCGATAAGCTGGAGTTCGATGAAGATTATAGTGTACGAGTCAGATGAAGTTTGGATGTACCTTATTGTTTTTCATCAACAATAAAGAATTTATTAATCAAATGACTGTGTTTTGGAGATTTATCTGTGAAGAAGGTCCCCGACGGTGTGTTTGCATGCATAAAGACATTCCTCCTAACCATGTAGTCCATTTCGCGGCTAGAGGGAGTAATCTCTTGAATGATATAAAAATCTGCCACTAAACCGGGGTGCAAACTGCCCAAGCAAAATACGAAACAATTCCAATTTGACCAAATCTCCCAGCAACCCTGAAACGTAGCCCCGTTTTGAAGTCCTAGCTGCTCCAATTTAGCCAGGATTAACACCTTGTCCTCACCTTCGACCCCATCAGCCTTTGCATACTGCATATAGCCCTCTGCCATCTTCCCATCTCCACCTCTTTCTGCAGAGACAGTTCCCTCCGCAACTCCTTGGTCAACTCGTCCCTTACCACCCAAACCACCCCCTCCGTAGGTACTTTCCCCTGCAAACGCAGGAGATGCAACATCTGTCCCTATACCTACCCCCTCGACTCAATCCAAGGATCCCGATAGTCATTTCAGGTGAGACAGAAGCTCACTTACACCTCCTCCAACCTCATCAACTGTATCCCCTGTTTCAGGTGTGGAGTTATGTATACCAGGGAGACCAAGTGCAGGTTAGGCGATCATTTCGCTGAATACCTCCTCTCAGTCCGCCTTAATACTACCTGATCCCCCAGTTGCTCAGCACTTTAACTCCCCCTCCTATTCCCACAATGACCTTTCTGTCCTGGGCCTCCTCCATTGTCAGAGTGAGACCCAGAGCAAATTGGAGGAACAGCTCCTCATATTTCGCTTGGGTAGCTTACACCCCAGCAGTATGAACATTGACTTCTCTAACTTCAAGTAGCCCCTTGCTTTCCCACTCTCTCCATCCCCTCTCCCTTTCTAGTTCTCCAACCAGTCTTATTCTCGTCAACTACATTTTATCTCTGTACCGCCCACTCCCCTGACATCAGTCTGAAGAAGGGTCTCGACCCTAAATGTCACCCATTCCTTCTCTCCAGAGATGCTGCCTGTCCCGCTGAGTTATTCCAACATTTTGCATCTAAGCTCTAACTACTGATGTACTTGTATTGAAGAATGAATGCTGGGGCCTCAACCTCTTGCATTTTATACTAACATACAGTGACTGTATATACCAGGGGCAAATTTGTTGATTGAATATGGCTTGTCAACCAGGTTGCATGAAGGATGCATAAAGTCTGCAAAGGGATCCACTGTACACAGATTAAAGGAGGATTTTCCAGCTTGAAAGTAATAGAACAAAGTACATAATCTGGAATAGGCCCTTTGGTCCACAATGTCCACACCGAACATTGAAGCAATTTAACGTCGTTTAGGAAATGTGATGCTGTCCATTTGGTGTGAGAATTATTTAATTAGAGGGAAGCTTTCGAATGTCGTGGTACGGAAGAATCTTGGCATCCCTGTGCCATGAAATATGGGTTGGCACAGAGACACCGCAGGTAATTGGGAAGGTTCCTTGAATCTTGGCCTTCTTTGAAAAGGAAATGGAGAATTAAAGCACAAAGTCTTGCTGTAACTGTATGTGTTGAGACCATGTTTGATATGTGATGTGGTATAAAACATTGGTGGCCCGCTGTTCAAAGAAGAGTCACTGCAATGGAAGGGTTGCCTGTTGGGGAAAGTTGGGCATGTTGGGTTGATGTTGGATTAATGAGGATTGGAAGGTGACTTCATTGACATTAACAAGATTCGGGTGGGCTTGAGAGGAATGAGAAAACATTCTTGTGGGTAATCAAGAACCATGGCATATAATTTTAGAAAGAATGCAGTTGCCCATTTATGAAGAAAATAAAGAATGTCCTGTCTTTGGTGTTTCTCTATCCAGAGGTATTGAGACTGAATCATTGAAAAGATTCAAGGACAAAGTAAATGTTTGGTCTCTTGGGACTCAAAGGTTTCTGGAAAACAGGCGGGAAAGTGGAGCTGAAATGAAGCCATGATCTGATTGAAGATCTCTGGTAAAATGAAACCAGAACGTCACAGTTGTCACACAGTTGGACGGCATCACGTTTGGCACAGACATTGTGAGCCAAAGGACCTGTTCTTGTCCTGTGCTGTTCTATGTTCGATGCTAACTGCTGTGATGAAGCTGCTGAATGCGCGAGTGGTGGGAAATAGAAATAATAAGGAAACTAATTTTAAAAAAAAACTGTTAACATAATAGTGTCCTTATTATTTCTATCACATCACTTAGCGTTCCATTCAAAACTAATAATTTTCATATGCATAATACAACACATGAATTTGAAGATTGTAAATATCTGATGTATATGATCTCATCCCTCAAATAAAACTGTGCATTTTTTAAATCCAAATCTTCATCTTCATCATATTAATTTTAAGTATAAAAAAAATAGAGATTATTAAAATAATGTAAAATTAATTTGAATGAATGTGAAGATTTAGATCTTAAAAAACGTTAAAAGTTTTGTTTGATGATAGACATTTGAATATATCAGATATTTATAGCCTAGAAACGAGTGTGTGTTGTTCAGTATTATGCAGGTGAAAATCATTTTCTCTTAAGAAGAATGTTATTTGATTATTTAACTGTTGAAATGTACGACTTTAGGAAGTCAGGCTGATACCTCTGGCTGTGAATTTAAGTTTAGCTTAGTTTATTGTCACGTGCACTAAGGTACAGAGAAAGGCTTTTGTGGCGTCCTAACCAGTTAGCGGAGAGACAATTCAAGATTAGAATTGATCCATCCACACTGTGCAGATACATGATAAAGGGGATAACATGAATAGCGTTAAGTACAAGATAAAGCCAGTAAAGTCCGATCAAAAATAGTCCGAGGGTCTCCAATGAGATAGACAGTAGTTTAGGAGTGCTGTCTAATTGATGGTAGCATGGGAATTGCATTTGTGCCAAGGTTACAAGCTCCATATCAGCTATTTGCAGAGAGGTGTTATTTTATGTTATAGCAAGCCTAATAATAAATATTCCTGGTATCAAGGGTGTTCCGGCTGTCGAGGGTTATGGGCAGTGTCGGACTGGGTCTAAAAGTATTGGTTGCCAGGAAACAAAGGGGGCCCACTTCATCAGGGGCCCACTTGATATAGGGGGCTCACTTCAACAGGGGCCCACTTGCCATCGGGCAAGCTGACATCCTGGCCAGTCCGCCACTGGTTATGGGGAGAAGGCAGGAAAAAAAGGATTAGGAGGCAGAGATCAGTCATGATTGAATGGCGGAGCAGACTCGATGGGCCGAACGGCCTAATTCTACTCCTATAACTTGTGAACTTTTAATTATCAATAAACATTGTGATGTTCTGCTTATTGTACAAAGCAGAGCCTGGACCTGCAAACTCCACTTGGGGAAGTTTCCTAACTCCACTTCATCCCCCTTTATTTAAGTGCGATAAACATTGGGATTACGCCTTGGTTTGCTTTCTGAAAGTAACACGAATTCAAGCTTTAGTGTCAAAGGTTTCTCCTCAATGCACTCGATGTGTGAAGGATTGTACGCAGGTTTCAAAATGTAATGAGGTCAGGTGCGAAAATTAAATGATAAAAATCTGAACATAGAAGAAAACTAACCTCAAATATGGCAGAGGCTGGGTGATTTCAAGACAGAGGAACTGCAGATACCGGAATCATGAGACAAAGACAAAGTGTTGGAAGAACTCAGTGGGTCTGGCAGCATCTGTGGAAGGAATGGACAGATGACATTTTGGGTTGCGACCCTTCTTCAGACTTGGAATGATATAGGGTAGTCATTGAAAACTTGCAAGGAGCTTTCATGAGTGCAATTCTACAATGTTTTCTATTTTTAAGCGAAGTCGATGTATTTCCTGATTTCTTTGCCAAATCTGAAAGGAATATAAAGGTAAAAGAGTTGGATCTGTGGTACGAAGCCACAACTCTCTGGCCAGAGAAAGCACAAACATTCTTCCTGTCCCTACAGAAGCAGACAAACCTGTAACACCCGCGTACTGCTCACTTCCATCATCTTTATGAGCATTGTCCCCTTTCCCTGACCAATACCGATTCTCTGTAGCAACCCATCTCTCCCTCTTTCTCTGCCCCGTCTTCTTTCAGACTCCTGAAACCTTACCACCTCCACTATCTCCATCATTAACCAGGACTCTACCATGGATCACAAGCTTGCCCGCCTCCAGACCGGTCCCACCACTGACATTCCTCGACTTCCACCCTTCCTGGGGTCATCTGTTGCCGGCCCTAATTTATTTGTCCTTGTCTCTCCTCTAGTTTACCCCCCCCCCCCCCCCCCCCCCCCCCCAATCTCTACTTTCAGTTCGAAGAAGAGTTCCGACCCAAAACATCACATAGAGAGTGGTGAATCTCTGGAATTCTCTGCCACAGAAGGTAGTTGAGGCCAGTTCACTGGCTATATTTAAGAGGGAGTTAGATGTGGCCCTTGTGGCTAAAGGGATCAGGGGGTATGGAGGGAAGGCAGGTACAGGATACTGAGTTGGATGATCAGCCATGATCATATTGAATGGCGGCGCAGGCTCGAAGGGCCGAATGTCCTACTCCTGCACCTAAATTTCTATGTTTCTATCACCTAATCGTTTTCTCTAGAGATGCTCCCTGACCCACTGAGTTATTCCAGCATTTGGTGCCTATCTCCTGCAAAAGTCTTACCTGTTCCAGAGCCCTGACATCTTTTCTGGATAAAACTCCAGTGTCCATGGACAGAATTCAACTCCACCACTATGCTTGGGAACTTTGGCCCAGTAAATACCAGGACCTACAGGAAATGTTTGACGCAGTCAGTGTCACTTTGGTCTATTATACATCTTTCGGCTAGAAATTCAAAGCACTTCTTGGAGGTGGTATGAAAAAGTGACTCCACAAGATTAAAGGAAAAATCCTGTTGTTAAATCAACTTTTGTGTATCTTTTTTTAAATTGGACACATGATGAAAAACAAACACTCTTAGAGTCCGCAACTTACACAAGTTCCACACAACTTCATTTAAATCCTTTAATTATCTGGCTGACATTTACAAATATTTACAAATGAACATATGAAAATGATGGGCTAGAGATGATCAGCTGCGCCCCACACTTTGATGCTTTGATGCCGTGACCCAATGCTGGCTTTCGCCAATTCACAAAGTAAAGCAACATTTCTATATTAAAGTAAAATGTTGATAAAGTGGCACAAACTTAGTCAATGGATACTGGCCAAGAGGAGAAACTACTGCAGGTGTAAAATAAAATGACAAACTAAAATGGTGGACAAATCAATTGAGTAAAATAGTATGTGCTCTTTCATTAATATCACGAACACTGGATTCACAAAGAGTCTGAAAAATAATTTTAGCCTATGTTTTACTAGCATTTAGCACCAGAAACATCTCTGCATGTAAGGTCAGAGGACATCTGCAATTTGGGTGTTGCAAAGAACAACTTGCAGGACTGAAGTTTGTTGGGCTGTAACCATTTTATATACTTTCTATTCAAGACACACATCCACATTTCTTCTAAGTACACAAAGAAATAAAATTTGTATGAGCAAACGTCAGTGCCAGCCAATGTTGTTCCAGGAATTCACTGCTGAAAGATATAGGTTTGTATAAACGAATGATTTAACAATTTAGAATAAGAAACTTTCCCTCACTGTCGCACTGTAACCTGACTTGAAACAGAACATTTTCTTACCATTTAACAATAATAGTTGTATCTTTTACACAAGAGCACTCAATACTTCATACTTGGCTGCCATTACAATGCCTCAAACTCCATTGTGAGTGAAGAGCTTTTAGCACCGTTGCTATAATATGGATTATTTCAGTAAATTGATATTTCCTTAAAGGTCGCTCTGGGAATATTTATTCCCAGCCCTCGTGATTGCCGTTGCAGTGGGGATCTCAGCATTTGTTGCTGCTTAGATTTGATAAAACACTTTGCACCTCATCTGGACCTGTGATAAGAAGATGATTTGGTGCTTGGCTACGAAACACTCCCTTGTTAATAGGTTTCAATCCATTTCTAATCTATGTGACATTGCTCATGGAGAATTATTTCAACCAGTCCACAAATTCAATGCAGTGCCATATTTGCACTAGCGGGGGGGGGGGGGGGGGGGGGGGGGGGGGGGGGGGGGGGGGGGGACAAAGGACTAATTGCTCTGTATTAGTAAATGTTGTTAAAATGGATATTTCTCAGTCACGGAAGTGAACCAGTAGGAATGGGACATCTGAATTGAAATCGAAATTGAACCTGGCGTAGGAAGGAACTGCAGATGCTGGTTTAAACCAAAGATAGACATAGATGCTGGTTTACACCCGAAACACCACCTGTTCCTTTTCTCCAGAGATGCTGTCCGACCCGCTGAGTTGCTCCTGCTTCTTGTATCTATTTTCAGTTCTAGTGTCCATTTCCCGTGAATATTACCTGCAGAACTGAAGGGTGACGGTGTAAAGAATAAAGTGATGAGCACGTATGGTGAAGCTGGACAAGATTTGACACTGCATGGGCAAAGCTGGCCTAAATTCCATTGCTGTTGGCTACCACCATGACTAACCTAGGGGATGTCTATTGTGGGTGCACGCTACGTAATGCAAAACAAAGTGACACAAGCTCACATGTGAAGGAAAGAAACCAAGAAGTGACGTTACCAGCAATTACCTCCATCATAAGCACATCTACTCGGGGTTTTGGTTTTGTTGTTGAAAAAACACACACACTGTTTTCTTAATTAACCACTGCCATTTTTGGAGCACGTGAGGCATTGAATGACTAAATGCCAAGACGGCCGACTGGGTACAATGCCCTCCAGACAAGAAGGAATTCTTTATGTGCTTTCCAAATCTGAAAGGAAGCCTCTTCTTGCCTGGAAAGTTTCACAGCTTATCTTACGAGGAATATCTTACAAGTCTTCATCTTGCCAATAAAGCATTCATTAGGCTTTCAACAGAATCTGTTATGTGTGTAATAACGACACAGTTTTCTTCGAGTCTGGCAGACACATGGCACATTTAGTTCAGCTGGGAAGAGCTTGTGTCCTGTTTGAGAGGCTCGTCCAGATTCACAGAAAGCGTCACCACATTGTCATCGTGACTGGCCTCTTCCTCTCCTTTCTTGAAACTAATCATGTCCATTATTCTGTCTTTTATAACCTGTCAAGAAACAAAAAAGGGGTCATCAGAACATTTAGATTTTTTTTAATGTTTAGTTAAGTTTAGTTTAGAGATACAGCGTGGAAACAGGCCCTTCGGTCCACCAAGCCGCACCGACCAGCGTTCCCCGCATATTAACACTATCCTACACTAGGAACAATTTTTACATTTACACCAAGCCAATGAACCTACAAACCTGTAAGGTATGGGAGGAAACCAAAGTTCTTGGGAGTAAACCCATGCAGGCCACAGGGAGAACTTACAAACTCCATATGGACAGCACCCGTAGTCAGGATCGCACCGGGGTCTCTGATGCTGTAAGCGCTGTAAGTCAGCAACTCTACCGTTGCACCACCGTGCCGCAAACATAACATCATTTGTTTATAAAAGCAGTGAATGGGGAGATCCCATTTTGAATTTGATTGTAAATTCAATCATTTTGTTTCATATTATCGAGCATCATATTTTTTCTCTCTCATTATCCGGTAAATAAAAACATCACTCTTGGTGATTTGTCCAGGGAGTCCAGCAGTATAATGTAGCTTAAACCAACACATCAAACAGGATCATGCAAACCAACTCCATCCACACCACACTGTCTCGGGAAGCATTCCAGCATAATCAAAGACAAGTCTCACCAGTCTCACTCCCTCTTCTCCCCTCTCCCATCAGGCTAGAAGTGTGAAAACAAACTCTCCACATTCAGGGACAGTTTCTTCCCAGCTATTGTACCATTTTATCACCAACAAGATAGTGATCCTGACTTACCATCTTGAAGAACCTCGGACTATATTTAATCCGACTTTACTGGGCTTTATTTAGCACCAAATTTTATCCCTTTTATCCTGTATCTATCTGTACACTGTGGACGGCTTGATTGTAATCATATGTAGTCTTTCCGCTGACTGGATAGCAGGCAACAAAAAAGCTTTTCACTGTACCTTGGTACACTTGACATTAAACAAAACTAAATATATCAAAGCTTTCAAAGGTCTTTTATTGCCCTGTGTACAGTGTTATTCATATCATGAATATATTATTGATATAATATCCCTATATATAACATATTATGATATATTTCATATATAAATAATAATTCTTAATACATACAACATCCTTATATATAAAATAAACTTCCATTATTTATTTCAGTCTCAATATCTCAGAAAGCAACTTAGAAACATAGAAACATAGAATAACTTCTATTTAAAGGGACTGTCAATCACTTTATTAACATTAACTTTCAATCATTCCATTTCCATCCTCTCCAGTTTCCTGCTTCCTGCTTATATTTTATTTAATTCCCTTGTGTCTTTTGGAGTTTCGTACTGTTTCTTTATGTTTATCAAGCTGTACCTCAGTGCATGTGACAATGATCAGCTAAACTCTAAACCATTACTGAAAAATGTAAAAAAGAGAGCTTAATGCATTATTTTAGCAGGTTATATCAACTAATGTTAAGTTTATTTAATTCCTCATTGAAATTCCTAATAGAAATGATTTCAACTTGGTGTCATGTTCGGCACAGACATTGTGTTCCTGTGATATATTGTTCTGCATATGTTCTTTGTACTTGTGCTGTCAGGCACAATATCTTCAGTTGTCAAAACATAAACATTTTGAACATGAAGAAAGTAAACAAGGATTACTTATCGTAATTACTGGGAACTGCTTAATTTGAAAGCAGCACTTTGGTGAAATATGGTCATAAAAAACATAATTTCCTGTTTAACACAAAGTGCTGGATTCAGTCTTCCCTGACACAATCGTGATTTTTAAAAATGTCTTCACTCAGGGAATATTGGTAATGATGGGTTTGGCTGACAGCACAGAACCCACAGTGCAATCAAAAACAAACCGCTGGAGGGACTCAGCAGGTCAAGTAGCATCTGTGGATGGAATGGGCAGACGGAGAAGGCTCCCATTCCAAAATGCCTTATCATAAAGATATACAGAAAGAGGCCCTTCAGCCCAACTTGCCCATGCTGACCAACATCTACACTAGTCCCACCTGCCTGTGATTGGCTCATATCCCTTTAAACCTATCCTATCCATGCATCTGTCCGAATGTTTCTTAAATGTTGTGATGTACCTGCATCAACCACCTGCTCCGGCAGCTCGATCTATACACCCACTTCCCTTTGTGTAGAAAAGTCACCAATTACTTAAAAAGTTACTTATTAAACCTTTCCCCCCCACCACCTTAAACCCATGTCATCCAGTTCTCGATTTGCATACTCTGGGCAAAAGACTGTGCATTTACTTGATCTACTCTCATGATTTTGTACACCTCTGTATGATCACCCCTCATCCTCTGCCATCTGTCCATTCCCTGCACAGTTGATGCCTCCAGCACTTTATGCTTTGCTCAAGATTCCAGTATCTGCAGTTATTTGTGTCACTTGGCTTCAAATCTATCTTCCTCTGTTGTTGCAAGTTCAGGACATGTTTCTCGATGTTTTGGGTCAGGACCCTATCAATTGGCCCTGAACTGAGTGACAGGCAGGGTTAGTGCAGCGTGATGAAGAATCGAACACAGCATTGAATCCGTGTTCCCACAGAGTGCAACCTAGAAAAGGACAGCACAGTACTTTCCTGTAGGGAACCAGTCTTCATCATAATCCAATAGTTTCATGGATATTGCAAGATTTTTACGAAGCTCCATATTTCCCTTATCTATATAATTAAAAGTCTAAACTTGACCACTTCCTGTTTGCACTGATTTTAGAAAAAACACGACCACTTACGGCTGTGATTTTTGGCAACCTTACTCAGAGTCCCCCTCCAGCTGACAGGGCCAGAGGATTTTTCCCATCGATGAAAAATAAAAGAGACGCCCCTTCCGGTGGGAGGGGGAGTAGCTATAAAACCCGGAATTGTGGGCGTGGCTCAGTCTCTGCAAGATGGGGGAGGGAAAGGGTCACAACTCTCAGTCTGAGCTGGAAATCTACAGAACGCTGAGAATACTGACCTGTGAGTGTCCTTTATGTGTTTTTAAACTGTGCCTTTTGCAACTGTGTGCCTTTTGCAACTGTGTACCTTTTGCAACTGTAAAAAAAGATGAAAATGTCTAAAATTGATTGTCCACCCTCTCCCCCTTCTCTCTCACCGTCTCTCACCTGTTTTCGGCAGAATTTCTGGCAGTTTCTGAGCTGCTAGCCGGCCAGGCTTGCGTTACTGAGCTGCCAGGCCTGAGTGACTGAGCTGCCAGCCCAAGAATCCATTCAGCCCACAAGGTCCATACTAGCCATCTGAAAACCAGTCCCTTGGACCCACAACACCCATGCTAGGACTCCAGAAAGCTTCCACCCCACCCCCCCCCCCCCCCCCCTCCACACTGGCCAGCAATCTTGGAATTGGTGGAGAGGTGGAATATTGTGTTGTGGGACCAGCCCTCCCGTGTGAAGCTGGGACCCAACGGGTCCTACTTAGTCTAGTTTGTATTAAAATTCTCATGAACATAGAGCAATACAGCTCAGGAACAGGCCTTTCAGTCCACAATGCCTTTGCTGAAAATGATAATGTTCAGATTAGTTGATGAAATGTTTAGTTTATCGTCATGTGTACCGAGGTACAGTGAAAAACATTTGTTGTGTGCTAGCCAGCCAGCGGAAACACAATACATGATTACAATCGAGCCATTTACAGTGCGTAGATACATGATATGGGAATAACGTTTAGTGCAAGGTAAAGCCAGTAAAGTCCGATCAAAGTCTGTTGGTCACCAAGATAGTAGTTCAGGACTGCTCTCTAGTTGTGTTAGGATGATTCAGTTGCCTCATAACAGTTGGGAAGAAACTGTCCCTGAATCTGGATGTATTCACACTTCTGTATCATTTACCCTATGTGAGAGGGGAGAAGAGGGAGTGGCCATTCAGGGATGTCAGGTTAAACTGATCTCCACCGCCTGAAGAAGGGTCTCGACCCAAAACGTCGCCTATTCTTTCCATTGATGCTGCCTCACCCACTGAGTTTCTCCAGCATTTTTATCTACCTTCGATTAATCCACCGCCTGTACATGATCCATGTCCCTCCATTCCCTGCATATTCATGTACCTATCTAATGCCACCACCGTGTCTGCCTGCTGCCTTTTTTTATTTTCCAAAAATAAACTTGATTCAGAATTATTCAAAAATATGTACAAAACATGAACAGTGCAAAAACCCTTCTGACAATCTCAGCGTCTAAACATACATTTATTAGTGTTATTTTCGGTATGCTCACAAACTATCCTCATATCAAGCACCCTTGCTACTCATGTGGCTCCCTAGTTTGATATTCCTATGCAGCCATCCCAGGTCCCAGAGACCACCATTCTCCGTGTAAAAAAAATATGCCTACATATCCCCTTTAAGCTTTGTCACTCTCACCTTAAAGCCACGTCCTCTGGTATTTGGTTTTGAATGTCTACCTTATCTATCCCTCTCATTATTTTATCTACGTCTGTCAGATGTCCCCTCAGCTTCCGTTGCTCCACGTTTGTTCAACGTCTCTTTATAGCTCATGGCTCTCCAAGCCAGGTAGCATTCTGCTAAACTTCCTAGTTTTTAGTTTTAGTTTTGAAGACATAGTGCGGAAACAGGCCCTTCGGCCCACTGAGTCCAGCGATCTCCACACATTAGACACTATCCTACACATACTAGGGACAATTTTACATTTATACCAGGCCAATTAACCTACATACCTGTACGTCTTTGGAGTGTGGGAGGAAACCAAAGATCTCAGGGAAAACCCACGCGGTCACGGGGAGAATGCACAAACTCCAGACAGCACCTGTAGTCGGGATCAAACCCGGGTCTCCAGCCCTGCAAGCGCTGTAAGGCAGAAACTCTACCCCTGTGCCACCATGCCACTGTCTTCTGCAACCATTTGCAATGAAGGATAATGGGCAAGGAAAGGTTTAATGTAATTCAGTCCCACTGCTGCAAATGGGGAGAGGGCAAGATAATTTTAATGGCTAGACTCTAAGAAACTTACAGCAGAACATTGGAATGACATAAAATCCATGAGAGATGGAATTCCTCAGCAAAGCAGTGGCCCAGCTGGTGGAGCTGATGATTCAGTGCCAGATATCCAGGTTCGATCCTGACCTGGGGTGCTGTCTGTATGGAGCTTGCATGTTCTGCCTGCTTCTGCGTGGGTTCCCTCCCACATCCCAGAGACGTGTGGGTTTGTAAGTTAATTGGCCTCTGTAAATTGCACTTAGTGCAGGGAGTGGATGAAAAAGTGGGACAACATAGAACTAGTGGGAATGAGTGATTTATGTAAACGGGTGTCAGCATGCACTTGATGGGCCGAAGGGCCTGCCTCCAAACTGTATTTTTCAAGAGAGAGGGAGGGGGAGAGAGAAAGAGAGAAAGAGAGAGAGAGAGAGAGAGAGAGAGTACAAATGGAAAATGATTTGAATTGTAACTATAGACAGATGGATCATGAATAAAAGGTTCTTAAATTAAATGAAATCAATGATATAAGGCACACCTGCCAAGTCTGACTGGGGAATCGTATTCATGGATCTGGACAGTTCGATAGAACAAACATGGGACATGGTGAGGATAAAGCCAACGCTAGGACTTCATCAATACTAATAAGTTGTAAGCAAACAACCATGTCAATTCAGAAGTAGAATTTCAATCCCATTGACAGGTGTAAGACAAATTAAAAATTGTTTGCGAAACTAATGCT
The DNA here is from genome assembly GCF_028641065.1 of Leucoraja erinaceus. Lineage (NCBI taxonomy): Eukaryota > Metazoa > Chordata > Chondrichthyes > Rajiformes > Rajidae > Leucoraja > Leucoraja erinaceus. Next base: position 23,317,772 of record NC_073403.1, read on the forward strand.
TATTTAATTTGACTGAGATGGAATAGTGTCAATTAATTCAGACTAGTTACTCTTACGTCCATGTGAAATTCTGACTGGGGCCAGGTACTTCTGTAGGTAGTACTAAACATAGGCACTCATCAGGTTGCAGAATAAAGCCTTACAGAGAGATCACAGAGGAATGGGAAGGTATTTTTTCGAGTTCTTTTAATGGTGAGAATCATAAATTGTGAGTGCAAACAGGCCCTTTGGTCCACCGAGTCTGCGTCGACCAGCGACCACCATCCTATACAGTCGGGACGATTTACCAAACCCAATTAACCAATAAACCTATAAATGTCTTTGGAGTGTGGGATGAAACCAGAGCACCCAGAGAAAACCGACGCAGTCACAGGGAGAAAGTACAAACTCTGTGCAGACAGTATATGGAGTCAGATTCTAACCCAGGTCTCTGAAGCTTTAAGGCAGCAACTCCACCGCTGTGCCACCATGCTGTCCTATACTATAAATTAAACTATTGCAGAAATTCATGACCTATACTGGGGCATAATTGGAAATCAGAAATCTAAAACATTATTGAATTTTGTGGTAAGAAAGGTATAAATAGAATTATTGTTTTTGTTCTGTCAATATCTTGAATTGGATGAATTTGTGAAATCTTTCTCAGCTTAAAGTTCATAAGATACATTGAAATACCTTGTTTCTAAACTCAACCTATTGCCTGATTTTCAGTGTGTGATTTGGACACAAAACCTATCTAGAGCACATTAGATTGCATTACCGATCACTTCTGGGTCAATTAATTGAGAATTTGACCCAGGCACTTCATGTGCAAGTCATCTTTAGACTTTAGACTTTAGAGATACAGAGTGGAAACAGGCCCTTCAGCCCACCGAGTCCGTGCCGACAAGCGATCACCCTCTTACACGAGTACTATCCTACACTAGGGACTATTTACAATTTTTACAGAAGCCAAGTAACCTACAAACCTGTACGCCTTTGGAGTGGAGCACCTGGAGAAAACCCACATGGTCACAAGAAGAATGTACAAACTCCATACAGACCGCACTCGAACACAGGATCAAACCTGGGTCTCTGGCACCGTAAGGCAGCAACTCTACCGCTGTGCCACCATGATTTTGTAAAAAATGCCTTGTAAATATTCTGGCTGCTTTTGTACCAGATGTGTATGTAGAACCTGCAACCTATTTTTTTACGCACCTACACATAAATAGTTTAGAATTTTTAAATAGGCATGGTTTAAATAGTGGCTGTAAAATTAATTCATGTTGTCAATTCACACAATTTTGCACAAATTTCTGTGATCCTTAAATTAACTAAATCAAGCGTTTCAACTTTATCAACAAAATGGTTTAGTACCGAGAGAGATAATAGTTTTTGGATCAATTACAGAAAGGTGACCTGGATCAATATGGACCTGCTCTGATGTTGACCCGAGGTCTGATAATCCTCTAGTGTACAAGTCTATGTCTGTTTCAGCAGCTGGCATCGACCTCAATACTTGTACATCAAACAAAGCTAATTTGTTCACTAAGACTAAATGCTCATTCGGAAGATGGGAATAAAGTACATCAGACAGGGAATGAAACCACTCAGATACAACATTCAGAAACACAAGGAATGGCAGATGCTGGAATCTTGCATCAAACACCGAGTGCTGGAGGAACTCAACAGGTCAGGCAGCAGTTGTGGAAGGAATGGATAGACGGCATTTTGGTTTGAGACCCGTCTCAGAAATTGACCTGAAACATTACTTTTCCATTCCTTCCAAAGATGCTGCCTGACCCTCTGAGTTACTTCAACAGATATAATATCCTCCTACTGTAAGTTGCGCACACATCTAAGGAAGGAAATCTTAAAATGAACTCTGTTTCTCAAATTACAGGTAAAGAAGTATTAATGTCACAGTTTCCCACATCATAAATATGAATCTATTTCCCAAATCCTACTTTGGAACATCCAAACAGGTGGTGTATAAATATAAATCTTCTTAATGTCATTCATAGAAAATCCAAATACAAACATATATGGAAGACATTCTATATGATCACCTTGGCTGAACATGTACTGCCTGCTATGCTAATGTAGTTCCATTGACACCAATGCAACAGAATCTACAGACTGGTCATTTGTGTTTGGACGTTAATTTAATGTTAATGACCAAGAATGAACTTCGTCCTAAAGGAGGTCCAAGGAGGTCCAAACTGCCAACGTTCCTGTAACCAAAAATCAGACACCCAAGCTGTATTGCACTTCTCACAGTAAGTTTTCTCCGGGTGCCCCTTCAAACTTCAACTTCAACTTCAAACAAACTATGAACTATAACAATCTATTTCATTTTATCTGTTTACTGATGTGTGTGTATATATATATATATATATACTAGACCAAGTGCAGACCCGTTGGGTCTGTTTCCCCAACGGCATTGGGGGGGGGGGGGGGGGGGGGATGAGAAGAGGGGGGGAGGGGAGGGAGGAGGAGGAGGAAACGGGATAGATTTGGGAGGGAAAGGAGAGAGGGGGTAGGGGGTGAGAGAGAGATGTGGGAGAGAGGGGATGGGGAGGGAGGGGAGGAGGGGGGGGGGGGAGAGGTGTGGGGGGTAGAGAGGGGAAAGAGTGGGGAGGGAGAGTGGAGGGGAAGGGGGGGAGAGAAGTGGAAGAGTGGGGAGGGAGGAGGAGAGGGGTAGGGGGAGTGATGGAAGAGGGACAGAGGGATAGGGGGAAGGGGCGGGGGGGAGAGAGGGAAACGAGGGGTGGGGGGTAGAGAGGGAAGGGGGGGGTGGGGGGAGAGAGGGATGGGGAGAGGGAGGGGTGGGGAGGGAGAGAGGGGGAGGAGAGAGGGGGGAGAGAAGTGGAAGAGTGGGGGAGGGGAGGGGGGGTAGAGGGGTAGCGGGAGTGGTGGAAGAGGGACGGGAGAGTGGTGGAAGAGGGGACAGAGGGGTAGGGGAAGGGGGTGGGGGAGAGAGGGGAAGGGAGGGGAAGAGAGAGGGGGGGGGGGGAGAGGGGTGGGGGGTAATGGGATAGAAGTGGAAGAGTGGGGAGGGAGGGGTAGAGGGAGTGGTGGAAGAGGGACAGAGGGGTAGGGGAAGGGGGTGGTGGTAGAGAGGAAAGGGGGGGGTGGGGGAGAGAGGGATGGGTGGGAGAGGGAGGGAAAAGGGTGAGGAGAGGGAAACATAGAAATTAAGTGCAGGAGTAGGCCAATCGGCCCTTCGAGCCTGAACCACCATTCAATATGATCATGGCTGATCATCCAACTCAGTATCCTGTACCTGCCTTCTCTCCATACCCCCTGATCCCTTTAGCCACAAGGGCCATATCTAACCCTCTTAAATATAGCCAATGAACTGGCCTCAGCTACCTTCTGTGCCAGTGAATTCCAGAGATTCACCACTCTCTGTGTGAATTTTTTTTTCTCATCTCGGTCCTAAAAGATTTACCCCTTATCCTTAAACTGTGACCCCTTGTTCTGGACTTCCCCAACATCTGGAACAATCTTCCTGCATCTAGCCTGTCCAACCCCTTAAGAATTTTGTAAGTTTCTATAAGATACCCCCTCAATCTTCTAAAATCTGGCGAGTACAAGCCGAGTCTATCCAGTCTTTCTTCATATGAAAGTACTGACATCCCAGGAATCAGTCTGGTGAACCTTCTCTGTAATCCCTCTAGGGCAAGAATGTCTTTGAGCATTGGGCATTGTGACATCACACGATGGAACGTTCACCATGGGTTGGGGCTCCTGCAAAGGCATATGTAAATGAATCCATTCCGATTGGACATATGTGAACATCAGGCATTGTGACATCACACGATGGAACGTTCACCAGGGGCTGGGACTGGGGCTGGGGCTGATTCTATGGGTGAGAAGCCAGTGTATTTTTGAAATATTGGGGGGGGGGGGGGAGAAGGATTTGATTAAAAATGTGTACTTAAACACGACGAAATGTAATGAGGAGCGGATACTTAGAAAGAAAAGTGAAATCTCTACCGAAATGGAAAAGATGTCGGCGATTCTGCGTCTGGTTTTGGAGTTGCAGGGAATCAAAGGAAGAAAGGCGGCCGGCAGCCGTCCATGTAAATAGATCCATTCCGATTGGACATCTGCGAGTATTGGGCATTGTGACATCACACGATGGAACGAATCAAAAGGCAGAAAGGCAGCCGGACGGCAGGCGGCAGGCGGCAGCCACACATTTTTAATATATAATAGATATTCTATGGTATATGGTCATACTGATCTGATCTGTATTTATGACTACATTATCCTGTTGTGCTGCAGCAATGCAAGAATTTCATTGTCCTATCTGCAACACATGACAATAAACTCTCTTGACTTGACTTGACTTCCTCCCATGTTCCAAAGACGTGCAGGTTTGTAAGTTAATTGGCCCTAGAGTATAGGATATGCTAGTGTACAGGTGTTTGTTGGTCTGCATGGACTCAGTGGGCCGAAATGCTTGTTTCCACACCCTATCTCTCAACTAAACCAAACTAACTTGCAGCTTCGGCACAGCTTTTACACTGGTCATTGGGAAGGTTTTTGGTCATTAAATGACTGGCTGCCTGAAAGGCCACTGTAGAGGTGAGGGGAGATTTCAGTGGGAGGGTAGTGCAGTGATGTCCTGTGTGTGGCCACACTTTCCACCATGCGTTGCTGAGCTGGGTCAGGGCCTGAATCCTGAATATCCCCATTGTCACGGCAAGGTGTAGACATCACAGCAGGTTACACTGAAATCTACAATTGTTGATGATCCAAACAATAGCTGGTTTGCAAATGCTTTGACACATTGTGCTGTGGATTGATGTCAGAATGGAGACCTTTTAAAGCCTGTTGCCTTGGCAATCTCAGCAGGTGTGTTTGTAACTGTCAAAGAGCAGTTAATTGGCAGGGAATGAACGACATAATCTTGTCACTTCTTTACATGAACGGCCGATGCTGCACTAAAATCAAAAGTCGCGGTGCGGTCAGAACTGGTCTGATTTTCTGAAGCTGATAATTTCACCAGGATATCATCATAGTGCAATGTAATCTATGGAAATCAATTTTTTTGAGTCTATAAATAGGGTTAAATCGCTTCAAATTCTAGGCTTGCGGAAATAGTGAAGGTACTATTGGAGGAAGAGATTGACTTTGGTGCCTTTCCTCACAGTGGGAAACTTTGATTCTGCTGTGTGGGGATGTTTTATGTTTAACTCTATCGTGTGTTGTGTTCTTTATTTTTATTGTATGGCTGTATGGTTATCTCATTTCACTGTGACAACTGGCACATGTGACAAATAAATGTATCTTGTATCTTGTATCTTGTATCTTGTATCCCACTGCTGAAGGCAGCCAGTTTATTTACTTGTAAACAGTTTTGATGCAGCCTTCAGTGAAGTCCCTGCCAGAGAAAGGGGAAAGTCAATCTTGGGTGATGCCAATCTTACGGTCTGCTATGGAGATGGGCGGAATGCTCATGCTCTTCCAGACCCCAAAAATAAACTGCAAAGTTTTTTATTAACCTTACTTTATGACAGATGTTGCCTGCAAGTTGTAGCTCAGTCATCTGCTTCTTCATTAACTGGATGGCATTTTGTATCTTAACATATTTAGGTGGCACAGCAGTAGAGTAGCTGTTTTACAGCGCCAGAGACCTGGGTTTGATCCTGACTACGGGTGCTGTCTGTGCGGAGTTTGTATATTCTCCCCGTGACCATGTGGATTTTCTCCGATTGCTCCAGTTTCCTCCCAACCTCAAAGACGTACGGGTTTGTAGGTTAATTTGCTTCGATAACATTGCAAATTGTCCCTATTGTGTAGCATAGTGCTAGTGTATGCTGTGATCGCTAGCCGGCATGGACCCGGTGGGTTGAAGGGCCTGTTTCCATGCTGCATCATTAAAGACTAAAGTCTTAAAGTAAAAGTAAATGCTCATTGCCTAAAACCAGTTTTAGATGGTTGAAAAATCTCCTGGGCTGAAGTGGGTATGGACCTTAATACATGTATGGCAAGAAACGTTAATTTATTCAATGCCACTATTGCTAGAGCTGTGTACAGGAAACAATTTCTCTGATTGCTCTTCCTTTGATGACCTGGGCAGATGGGATCCAAGGGAAGGTGCAAGGCTTGATAGATGAAGGATGGGACAGGGAGAAGGATTCCTGCTTCTGGCTCACAAGCAATTGTGTGGAGGACACATTCATTCTCCCTGAACTTATCCCCTTACAGTTGCCAGGGTCTATTTAAGGAAGAGGCGATCAGCTTCCGTAGTACATCTGCCACAGGCAATGATGGTCCAATTCTATACGACCATTGTAAAGTCAGTCCTCACCTTCTCCACCATGGTCTGGTTTGGTTCAGCCACCAAGCACGATATACGGAGGCTGCAGCAAATCATCCGATCAGCTGAGAAGGTTATTGGCTGCAACCTTCCCTCCATTGGCGAACTGTACACTGCAAGGGCCAGGAAGCGAGCAGGTAAGATCATCTCTGAACCCTCTCACCCTGGCCACAAACTCTTTGAATCGCTTCCCTCTGGAAGACGGCTCCGGACTGTCAAGGCTGCCACAGCCAGACATAAAAGCTGCTTTTTGTCCACGAGTAGTAGCTCTACTCAATAACCAAAAATCTGTAGTCTCCTTTTGCTCTGGTATTTTATTTCATATGTTTAATTGATAATGATTTATTATTAATGTTTAATGTTTTATGTGTCATTCCTAACTATCACTGTATGTCACGTTGTTACTTGCGTGCGGAGCACTAAGGCAAATTCCTTGTATGTGAATACTTGGCCAATAAACTTATTCATTCATTCACAAGTGGTATCCATTAAATTCCAGAATATATAGCTTGGGAGCAGGTTTGAGATTTCTAAATAGTAATATCTCACTTGACTCTAGTCTACGATTTTCTTTTCGAGGTCAAAGTTACAATAGTTTAGTTTAGTTTAGTGGTACAGCATGGAAACAGGCCCTTCGGCCCACCATTTCCACACTGACCATCGATCACTTGTTCACACTAGTTCTATGCTATCGCACTTTCTCATCCACTCCCAACACACTTGGGGCAATTTACAGAGGCCAATTAACCTGCAAACCCGCACATCTTTGGGATGTGGGAGGAAACCAGAGCTCCCGGAGGAAACCCGCATGGTCATGGGGAGAACATGCAAACTCCATGCAGACAGCACTTGAGGCCAGGGTTAAACCCAAGTCTGGTATTGTGAGGCAGCAGATCCACAACATTAGATAGTATATTAGATAGCGGTCAAACAATGTCTCCCACATGAATATCACAGTGCTCTTACTTCTATATTAATTTCCCTTGGAATTTTTCTGTTTTTCTTATAGTCTCCTAACAGTGGTTGTGAATTTCTATGGATTTGAGCATTATGAAACCAGGGCTCAAAAGAATTTCATTAAAAATCTAGTACAGTGCAGTTGTGTTTCCTTGCAACCTGACCTACATGCATTGCAATATACCTGTCAAGATTGTAGGCTTATTCCTTCATTGCACCTAATATAGACTGCTACACTTGTTCTGGTTGTGGGTTATGATACAAGTACAAATGTGTGGAGTCAAGAGTGTTTTATTGTCATATGTTCCAGATAGGACAATGAAATTCTTGCTTGCTGCAGCACAACAGAATATGTAAGCATAGTACATAACGGGTGAGGAAAAAAAAAGTAATTGTGAACCTCTGGACCATATTCCATTCCCTGTGCCTTAGCTTTGTCACGTGTACTGAGTTACAGCTTTTGTTTGTGTGCTATCCAGTCAAAAACGGACTATCCATCAATACAATCAAGCCGTCCACAGTGCAAGATAAAAGATAAAGGACCGCGGAGTTGCGGGCAGCCAGCAGCAGCAGCAGCCGACGGCACGCCAATCTCCCGAAATGGGAACAGCTGTGCCCGACTTCACTCCCGCACCGGCCAAATCTACACCTCGGCCGGGCGGGAAAGCAAAGCAAAAAACAGACAGAATGGCAGACTGCGATGAGTCTGACTTTGAGCAGCCGCGAGCGGCCAGTGCCCGTGAGCATTGGGGCCGGTTGGAGCGGCTGGGGGAACAGGAGCAGCCGCGAGCGGCCAGTGCCCGTGAGCATTGGAGCCGGTTGGAGCGGCTGCAGGATCAGGAGCAGCCGCGAGTGGCCTATGCCCGAGAGCATAAGAGCCAGTTGGAGCGGCTGCTGGAGGAAATACTCCAAAGTGTCAGGCTCCGGGAGATGGAGGCTAGCCACAGTGGGCAGTTAGTAAGCCCCACAGCAGTACCTCTTGTGGTGCTGCACAGTGTTTCTCCCTCATCAGAGGGGAGCACGGAGGGTTAATTCTGGGCTGACCCTGAAGAGGGGAGTGATCAACATACCCCTAGTATGCCTGGGGTGAAAGAAAACATGTTGGATATGGTGTCCCAGTTTATCCAACCCGACCAAACTGGCCAAAACCTGGAGCCGAAAATAGCGGCAAGCATTGACTACATGTCTTTTAACCAACTACAGGGACAGGCATTATCGGACACCACGGCACGACACTTACCACCAGGGAACTGCAAGTCGCTAAATGTTCCCAGTGTCAACCAGTGCATCTGGAAACATGTCGGGACATCAATTAGAACCAGGGACTTAAAAATACAGAAAGTCCTAAAAGTCCTAACAGCAGGAATTATGGCTTTTGCCTGCACATTGAATGAGCAAAACATGATCCAAGACCACCAAGATGCACTGGCTTTACTCTGCAACTCACAATACGAGTTAAACAATATTAGGAAAAGTGCTATCCAACTGGCTTTAGACCCCAAATTTGCAGACCTCTGCAAAGCTGGAACCTCCAAACCATCAATACTACTATTTGGAGGGGATTTATCAAAACAAGTCAAAGAACTTGACGAAGAGGCGAAAACCCTGGGGTTCATAAAAACAGCATCCAAAAAGCTACGGCCATAAATATCACCCCTACGCACCCACCAGTCGGCCAAGACAAACTGGAGAAAGCGCAAAAACCAGGAACACCCAACATCGGTCTTTTTTAGGCCATGGCCCAGACCGACCTTCCTGGAAAATGCACAAACCCTCAACACCAACCCAACTACAGACCCAGACAACGGTGCCTCAACATCCACGGAGGATGCCGAAGAAGTAACACAACTACCACTGGTAACCATGGAGGTAGGTGGGTCTGGTTCCTTAAGAATTAAAGGGAGCATGGAAGTTGGTGGGAGATTATGATATTATTTGGATGCATGGAATAAGTTAACTACCGACACTTATATTCTAAGCAGTATCCAGGGTTATACCATATAATTTATACAAGAACATAACCCTCCAGTTCAGCATGTACCGAACCGAATGTTCGTGCTCACAGGCAAAGAAAAATCTAAAGCACACGCTGAACTACAGCGGCTATATAAAAAAGGAGTAATTGAGAAAACCCAACACGAATCACAGGGATTCGTGTCCAACATCTTTATAAAAAACAAGAAAGATGGTGGTTGCCGCATCATAATCGATTTGACTGCTTTGAATACCTTTATACAATATATTCATTTCAAGATGGAAACCTTTGTTACTGCTAAGCAATTGATTTCCGAAGGCTACTACATGGCAAGCATCGATTTAAAAGATACTTACTATACAGTACCCATAAGAGGTGACCACAGATGTTATTTAAAATTCAAATGGATGGGTCAGTATTGGAAATACAGGGCACTACCTAATGGTCTAACATCAGCCCCCAGGCTGTTCCCAAAAAATTTGAAACCAGCCCTAGCGTTACTGCGGAAACAAAAACACATGGTAATGCATATCTAGATGACATACTTATTGTTGGCAAGACTTTGGAATTGGCTAAACAAGCGGTAACAGCCACAAAACAATTGTTTGAAAAACTGGGGTTTATCATCCATCCAGTTAAGTCTAAATTAATGCCTTCAACAAAAATGGATTATCTGGGGTTTACCATTAACTCAGTTCTCATGTCAATGCCTTTGCCGAAAGAAAAGGTTACAGCCTTAATAGAGGCTTGTAGCAAAATCATTGACATCACCATACCATCCATTAGACTGGTAGCTAGAATAATTGGGAAGATAGTGGCTGCATTTCCAGCCACACAATTCGGACCTTTACACTATCGAAATTTACAGAGAGCAAAAATAAGAGCACTCAAAATTAATGGTGGCCATTTTGACAGACCAATGAAGCTACCAACAGAGGCCATAATGGAACTAAAATGGTGGGAACATAACATCAGGTATTGTTCCAATCCAATAATTATCAGCAACCCGTCTATGGTACTACAAACTGATGCCAGTGCACTTGGTTGGGGTGCTACCAATTCCATCTCCAGCTGTGGAGGGAGATGGAATGCACAGGAGGCATCATTATTACAAACACTGGGCATAAACTACCTGGAAATGTTAAGTGCATTCCATGGCCTTAAGTCATATTGTTCTGGGTTATATCACCAGCATGTTAGACTACAAATTGACAACACCACCGTGGTAGCATATTTCAACCATATGGGTGGAAACAAATCGACATCATGTGACAATCTGGCCAACACAATTTGGCAATGGTGTATCCAGAGAGATATTTGGATATCAGCTACCTACTTACCAGGTAAACTAAATTTAGCGGCAGACACCAGGTCACGCAAATTTAATGAAAAACTGAATGGATGTTGGATAAAAATGTATTTGCTGAAATTACAGCACGGTATGGAACACCAGATATCGATCATTTCGCATCCAGGCTCAATCACCAGTTATCAAATTATGTTTCATGGGAACCGGACCCTGGGGCAGCAGCAACAGATGCATTTTCGCTGCATTGGGGGAAATTGTTTATTTATGCATTCCCTCCTTTCTGCCTCATCAGTCGGATATTAAGGAAAATACAACAAGACTCTGCATCTGGTATTTTGATACTACCCGATTGGCCTACTCAACCATGGTTCCCGGTGATACTAGACATGGTATTAGAACCATGCATCACCATCCATCATAGACCTAATTTACTGGTCCATCCAGTAACAAAGGAAAGTCACCCATGTCATAATTATACAAACCTATTAATTTGTAAGGTTTGAAAGCACCTCTACAACACCTGGGACTGACGGACCGAACAATGGATATGATTGCATCGGCCCACAGACAGTCCACCAAAAAACAGTACTTGGTGCACATCAAGAAATGGGGGAAGTACTGTCACACCAATAACCTCAACCACAGATCAATCAACATCCCGTCTGTTCTGGAATTTCTGGCTAGCTTCCATTACGATGAGGGGCTCAGCTATAGTGCTATCAACTGTGCCAGAAGTGCTCTGTCAACATACCTGTGGCAAGGAACAGAGCGGCATTCTGTAGGGACACACCCTGGTAACTAAACTCATGAGGGGCATTTTCAATACTAATCCCCCAAGAACCAGGTACACCCAAATTTGGGATGTGAACATTGTACTGACCATGTTAAGAAACTGGTCTCCATCTACAGCTCTGTCCCTACAGAAACTAACAATGAAAACGGTCATGCTGATGGCCTTGGTCACGGCGCAAAGGGTCCAGTCGCTTCAAAAACTAAGGCTGGACAATTTGACTATTTCATCTAGGAATTTGACTTTTCATATCCATGAATTAGTCAAACAGAACAGACAGGGATCAGCGGGGCTAAAAATAGATTTCAGGGCCTACCCGACGGATGATCGGCTCTGTATAGTAACTCACTTACTATTATATAGGGAATATACAAGGATCATCAGAGGCAAAGAAATGGCACTTTTAATCAGCTACAAACAGCCACACAAAAAAGTGACAGTCCAGACCATCTCAAGATGGCTAAAAAAGGTCCTAATAAAGGCTGGAGTAGACACTAACATTTTTAAATCTCACTCCACCAGGGCTGCAGCTACATCAGCAGCAATGCAGTTGGATGTTCCAAAGGACCAAATCCTCAAGACAGCAGGATGGTCAACGGAAAGAACTTTCCAATGATTTTATAATAAACCAGTCACTGAACCTGGAACATTTGCAGAAACACTTTTAAGTTCTGTAATATGATTTTACCCCATAAATAGGGGCTATGATTTGGTGTTAATAAACCAGCGCGTTCCACAGGATCCCACTCGAAAGCTGATTTAAATGGCCATTAATTTACAGCAATTAAACACTAAATTCTTCCATTTGGCCTATAAATTAATGTAAATGAGATTTAAAAATCATGTTTTATTGTGAATTCTTTGTGAATGTTATTTGGACACTTAGGCTATTTAAAAATGTTAATCTTTTCTTAAGAAATGGATAGATGTTTAGATCTAGTAATTGAAGTTTGGAATTAGCTGCAATTGGGTAACTAATTAATTTCTGCGTTAATTTCAGGTCATCCAAGTAAGATTGTTTTATATTTGTTTCAGAATGCTTCAATCTATGATAACTGAAAATTCCATTCAGTTCTCTTAATTTTTAAGAAAGTTATGGGCTTTTGACTGTCCACGATCACAGCTTTTTTGTTATGTCCATAGAAAATCAATAGGGATTTTAGGGATGCTAATTTCCAGGTATGAAAATGGCCATAACTGTTTTAATATTTGAGATATGAAAGTGAATTAGGTGTCAAATTAAACTTCTTTTTATACTTTATCTGATGGGATAAATTGCAGACTTGATTTTTAAAATCTCAAAATTGTGTAACATTGCTACAAAGTGTGCATGAAGAATCCTTCGATGCAAGTTTTGTTACCGCAATAGGCCTATAAATCCCTGTTTTATAAATTCTTATCCTTTTTAAATGTAAGTGGAGCATTTGTCTCATTTCAGTTATTAGGGGAAAGCTGAGATTTCAATGATGAAATTAGTTCACTTAGTCTGGATCCCACTTTAATTGCAAGCAATGGGATTGTCACTGGAAGTGCGGTCGATATACTTTAGTGGATATATTCACAGTAAGCCCCAATGAAAGAGTGATGTCAACACAGGTATTCCCAGACTTACACAATAGATGACTTATGTAAACTCATACTTACGTGAACAATTCTGTTCTCTGTCCCCAGCCCCAGAGTTTGCACGTTCTCCCCGTGACCATGCGGGTTTCATCCGGGGGACTTTGGTTTCCTCCCACTTCCCAAAGATGTGCGGGCTTGCAGTCCCTAGTGCAGTTTGTAATTTCAAGTTTACATCGGAAACAAGCTGACAACGGTGGCGGAGCTTTTCCAGAAGGACGAGCGCCACAGGAAGTACTCCAACGGGGAGACGGCAGGAGAATGGGGTTAGGAGGGAGCGATAGATCAGCCATGATTAAATGGCGGAGTAGAATTCTGCTCCTATCACTTATGATCTTATGGAACTCGTCAGCAATGACGGCGGTACTTACAAAGAAGGCCGTGTGCCGCAGAAAGTGCCCTGGACGCAGCCAGAAGTCGCTGGGGATGGTGATTTTAATGTAAAATCCGACTTACATAAGGGTTCACGGCAGTAACCCTCAATGTAAATTGGGGAGTGGCTGTATCATTGTTGATCATTATTGATGAACAAAATTAATGTCAAGATATCACTGGAGTCCACTATTGTGAATAGGATAGAAAAGTCCTTTCATCGATCCCAGCAGATAATGTAAATTATTATGGGATACTATATGGACTCCACTTTATGTACAAAAAACATTAACATAAGAAATCACAGCCCTTTCACTAATCTGGTGTAATGCTGCATCTGAAACTCCCATTTGCCTGTTTTTAAAAGTTCTCTCTATTTCTATCTTACCTCAAATTCACATTCTGTTTCATACTCTTATCTCAGAGTAATACTCCGTAATAAGTTAAGAAAATCTTAAGTGTAGTCATGAATATCATGCGGCAAACTGTGGCAGAAAAATCTCATAAATTTCACATTAAAAAACATAACTAGGTACAAAATCTAATTATTTGCCATTAGATGAGGGGGTCAGTATTAATCACGAGAACCACACGTCTCTAATTAAAACAGTGGCTGGACATCTTTTACAGTCATTTGAGAGGACAGATGGGGCCTCTGTTGACATCTCATTTGAAAGTCACGACGGCACTCCCCCCAGGCCCGAACTAAAATGTCAGCTTGGATTATGTGATGAAGTCTCTGGAGTGAAGCACAAATCCATGACCTTCGGACTCAAACGCAAGAGTGATCTCCACTGAATAAGGGTTGAGACACTCACAAGAATCCATGGACTAAGAACAGACACCATCTGATTCAATGAACACATTTAATTACGTTGAGAACCATTTGTTCTTGAAAAAGTTTTCCTCCTGAAAATAATGTGAGCAAAAGTTTGTGCAAGTGGTTTTCCCTCCTCAAAATCATGTTGTTTCGTTCACATTAAGTAAAGCGAAGATGAATTTCTTTGCATTGCTGCTATTGGATTGATCCAGTATTGTTGAATGAAAGACGTGCTATTTATTTACAAAGTCGTTGCATGATGGCGATCAAAGAATGGAAAGGTGACAGAAATATTTAACAGTAAAAAAATAATAAATGATCGCAAGTTACAAATTTAACCTTATCTTCCCACCTGTAGTATTATGCTTAAATTCATATCTCATGGAATAGGTGTTAGTACTAAAAATGATGAAGTTCTAGTTAGTAACAGTAGGACCTGGTTTCTCTCATGTCTAGCTTGTTATTAGTTGCAACAGGGGAAGAACATTTTTTTTTTTTAGAGGTACAGCGTGGAACAGGCCCTTCGGCCCACCGAGTCGGTGCAGACCAACTGTGCACTAATTCCCTCTGATCCCAGTTATGCTAAGGAAAATTTACTGAAGCCAATTAACCAACAAATCTGCACATCTTTGGAATGTGGGAGGATACCGGAGCACCGGGAGAAATCCCATGCGGTCAAGGGGAGAAAGTGCAAACTCCGTACAGAGAGCTCCCACAGTCAAGTTCGAACCCGTGTCTCTGGCGCTGCAGGCAGCATCTCTACCGCTGCTCCTTCGTGTCTCAAATAACTGAGTGTCAATATCTACTGTGATCAGCCACTGATGAATCACGTGGCTCTATGACAGGTTCATTGGTACAATACTCTCTTCCGAAGACTCCCGTCAGTTCTATAATTAATCCACAATACCTGCTGGGGTCTAAGTACCTACTGCATACATAGCCAATGACAATCTGGTTACAAAAAGTAAGCAACACAGGTATCAAAATGACAATGGCATCAACATGAACATTAATGAACAAACCAGTCATATATTAAGACTAAGGTTCTGCTGTCTTGGTTGGCTTAGATGCTCCATGAATTGTGTGCTGGAGAAAGTGGCTAACAATATTTATATTTGAAGGCACAGCAATACAAATAAATGTTAGTCAAAGAGGCTCAACAAGGTTAGGGTAAGGAAGGCTCATAAGGAACAACTGCACCATGCCTGCTAGCCAAAAAAGTTCCTAGTTTTATTTTGATGGAATGCTCGGCCTACTAACACAATAAATAACGGTCAGCATGTTCATCATTCTCTCCATCTACAAAAAACACTGTAAACTTTCACCCATCTTTACATCAGCAACATTTAGACAATGCAGCTTCATGTAAATCAGCAACGTGGTACAATAATCCAAACTCTGAAATCAAAGCTCATCCTTAAATAGAAGTAACATTTGCAAAGTTTACTAAGTATGGGCAGGGTTCCGTTGGAAGCTAGTAGAAAGGGAAGAAGGATCGTGTATGAAAGGATCGGGATCGGGATGGCGGGACTGTCATATGCTGAGAGAATGGAGCTGCTGGGCTTGTATACTCTGGAGTTTAGAAGGATGAGAGAAGATCTTATTGAAACATATAAGATTGTTAAGGGTTTGGACACGCTCCAGGCAGGAAACATGTGCCCGATGTTGGGGGAGTCCAGAACCAGGGGCCACAGTTTAAGAATAAGGGGTAAGCCATTTAGAACAGAGACGAGGAAACACTTTTTCTCTCAGAGAGTTGTGAGTATGTGGAATTCTCTGCCTCAGATGGCGGTGGAGGCTGGTTCTCTGGATACTTTCAAGAGGGAGCTAGATAGGGCTCTTAAAGATAGCAGAGTTACGGGATATGGGGAGAAGGCAGGAATGGGGTACTGATTGGGGATGATCAGTCATGATCACATTGAATG
The DNA here is from genome assembly GCF_028641065.1 of Leucoraja erinaceus. NCBI lineage: Eukaryota > Metazoa > Chordata > Chondrichthyes > Rajiformes > Rajidae > Leucoraja > Leucoraja erinaceus. The sequence goes on from NC_073403.1 coordinate 23,333,856, forward strand.
GTGGTGCTGGCTCGAAGGGCCGAATGGCCTACTCCTGCACCTATTGTCTATTGCCTATTGACGCAAAGTGATGGAGTAACTCAACGGGGTCAAGCAGTGGGTCAGTGGGAAGAAGGGTCCCAAACCAAAATGTTGCCTATCCATGTTCTCCAGAGATGCTGCTTGACCCGCTGAGTTACTCCAGCACTTTGTGTTCTTATGTGTAAAGCAGCATTGGCAGTTCCCCTTGTGTCTACAAGGATAATGTGTGTTTGTGAGGGGGAATGATGACCAGTGTATGTACGCCACTGCTCCTGATACATTTATGTGGCCCTGCCCTCCCTCCATGATTCGGGACTGACAATCCTGGTGTACAAGGCAACTCAAATATCCCCCAATCCCCAGTTACTGGCACGTTGGAAACTGTCCTGGCAACACCGGCATATAGAAGCTCCATCCTCCCCATCACCTCTCCCACAGAGACGAACAAGAGGAGGTTCCAGACCTTTACAGACCTAAAGACTCGCCTGCTGCTTGTGAGATAAAACAGCAAAAACCGGCCAGACGGTCCGGCAATAATTTAAAAGCCATGTTGCCCGCTTAAATTGGCATCTGGCTGATTTGTCAGACATTAATTCACAGAAATACTTTGGGTTTTAGGTAGTAGCGGACTGACCATTTTTCTTAAATGATAGAGAGTAACTGAGAACTACTCAGTGTCAAGAGATGATGTTGGGAATCATAATGCAGCAAGTTTGTGTCAGATATCTTCGGAGAGTCTATTCTGTGTTCTCCGCAGTGTCACTTAAAAACTGCCAGACTCCTCAAGCAGAAAATCACCTTTTCAACTGCTCTGTGCGACTATACATCAACTTTCTTCTTGATGCTTATAAATCAATAACAGCTGCGAAGATAAACAAAGTGCTGCTCTGCCGAACAAGATGAATATCGAGCCGGTGCAAATGCATCGCTCAAGCGCCGACTAATTTTGCACGCGTGCAAAGTGCTCTACACAATGGGTCCGATGTGAAACAGTGCAATGCCTCTCCCTTGAATCGCTGGATTATGTCCATGTGCCTATAAGGTCATGTCCCTGCAGCTGCTGTTGGTTGCTATGGTGGCGTGCCATTAACTGTTGCTCCAACTTCACCCACAGATCGATCCTGGCTGGTGTTTCACTCCACTGCAATGAAATAGGTAATAGGCCTCTTTGCTGCCACTTCACCACCTCTGGAATTAACAGACCTATTGGAATAGTTGCATCAGTACGCATTACAATATTCTACCTTTCAATTTACATCTGGATAACACTTCTTCTGCATGGTCTCCAAAATTAAATCACTCATTGATATTTCACACCAACTTTGCCTATCTTACTGAGCCAGGAGAATTGCTAAGTTCCGCGTTCAGCCTCGTGACTACACTCAATTTTGCTGTTCCAGTCAGGATGGTCCTAACAATTTGTACGTAAGACACAAGAAACTGCAGATGTTGGGATTTGGAGCAAAATCAAAAAGTGCTTCAGCCGAAGCTCTTGAAACGTTTTCTGTCTATTCCTTCCCCAGATAATGCCTGAACCACTGAGTTCCTCCAACTTTGTGTTTCAATTATAAGTATAAGCTGCTACATCGACAATAAGAGTCTTTGTATCAAGTGGCTTGGCTGAGAGCAGGTGATCAGCAATATTCAGTTGCAGTCAATTACTCTCCATTATCACAATGGACACTAAACAGCCAATGTCTTATTTATTTCATTTTGTCAAAGCTAAGGGCTTTACATAAAAAATACAGAAAACTATTCTGTGTGGCACGGTGGCGCAGCGGTAGAGTTGCTGCCTTACAGCGCTTCTAGTGTCGGAGACTCGTGTTCGATCCTGACTACGGGTGCTGTCTGTGAGGAGTTTGTACGTTCTCCCCGTGGGTTTTTTCCGAGATCTTCGGTTTCCTCCTACATTCCAAAGACGTACAGGTTTGTAGGTTAATTGGTTTGGTATAATTGTAAATTGTCCCTAGTGTGTTGGACAGTGTTAATGTGCGGGGATCGCTGGTTGGTGCAAACCCAGATCTCTACCTTTTCCAAATATTTTGGGTACTTCTTTATAAAGTGTATATGTCCATTCTGGTGGAGAAACAGTACAATCTACTTCTCAGAATTTCAAAGGTTACATACCCACTTGGCACATACCCAAGATGGCGCCCAAGCCAGGCGACTCTGCGCATGCTGGGCTCAGAAGTGGATCTCCAATCACGCATTATAATTGGTTGGGGCAGATGGGTGGAACAAAGACCAGAGATGAAAACAAGAGGTTCCGACACAAAAGAATTGAAGAGCTGCGAATTGTGAAGCCAGAGGAAGGATTGTGGGTGGATGGAGAGGGGGAGGAAGAAATAGATGGGGGGGGGGGGGGGGGGGGGGGGGGGGGGGGGGGAGGGTCTGTCATATTTTTTTAATGCATTTCAGTTACATTGATATAGGACAACACTTTCGAACTGTTCACTATATGGGCAAATTGTTAAAGGACAATCTAGCCATGTAACTGTTTTTATATTCAGTAAATATTGAAGAAGTTTTGATCAGCAAAGGCAGGCTGATGAATGGGCGTATTTCTTACTTCACATCTGATACTGAACAAGATTAATCACTTGCCAATGAGCAATCAAAACAAGACAGAGTAATCACATATAAATCAAAGTTTAAGCGTGCAATCATTAATCTGGTAGAACTGTGGAAATACCGAATGATTCAGGAATTATCACTTTCATTTTGAGCTGATATATATGTTAAGAGAAGTGTTCTATTTATTTGAATTTGTTTGTTAGCAGTGCATGTGTCGCAGTGAGCAGTCCACACTTCTGCCTACCAAGTAAAACTTTGGACTATAATGGCCTTTCTTAGCCAGACCGCTGATTGCTGGAATCCGTGATTGCTTCAATGATTAATACAATATTCCAAAAAGAAAAAAACAGTGAAGGAATTGTCTACACTCAACACATGCAGTAGGGTGGCACAGTGGCACAGCGGCAGAAACCCAGGGTTCTTTGGACCTTGGCTGCTGTCTGTGGAGTTTGAACGTTCTCCCAGTGAGCGTGTGGGTTTCCTATGGGTGCTATGGTTTCCTTCCACGTCCCAAAGACGTGTGGATTTGTGGGTTCATTGGCCTCTGTCAATTGTCCCGAGTGTGTAGAGATCGGATGAAAAAATGGGATAGCATAGCTCGGTGGGCCAAAGGGCCTGCTTTAATGCAGTATCCCTAAACTAACTAAACTAAATAGGAAAAATTTCATAGCTTTGTTTTTCCAAGAAGCTCATTCTTATACGATTGTAAATCCCTCAGCTGGAGAGGTAATCATTGGGGTTGGTTATTTAAGGACCCAATTTGTTGTGTCCCATTGACAAATATTTTTTTCAACTAAGTGCATTGACAACCTGAAGGTAAAGGTAATTACCAGAAAAACAAGTGTGGAGATGAGACTGTTCTTTAATTCAATAAGTTGTTGCAATCTTAATGGAAGGTACCTTCCAGCTGGGGAGCAATATATTTTGAAAAGGAGTTATTGGCAAGGCATAGCGTGAGAGCACAGGAATATGATGCATTAGCCAGCTCTTAGAAAATCCCAGAGCAGTGACAATGGACAAGTCACCCTCTGCAGGATATCTAGATCCCAGGAGCTTGAGGGCAAATTCAAACACTGAATTTGAGTCTCTAGTGCAATATGACTGCACTTAAAGTCTGCTCATACCTATAGCAATTTTTGCATATTTTTCATTCATTGTTCTTTATCTCTCTATATCATTGTCGATATCTCTCATTTACTTTATCCCTAACTGGTCTGAAGAAGGGACTCGACCCAAAATGTCTCCCTTTCCGTCTCTCCAGAGATGCTGCCAGTCCCGCTGAGTTACTCCAGCTTTTTGAGTCTATTTTCGGTTTAAACCAGCATCTGCAGTTTCTTCCGACGCAATTTACGTTCAATTGGACATAACTACCTAGAAACTGGAGTAACTCAGTGGGTCAGGCAGCAACTCTGGAGAACATGGACAGGCAACGTTCCGGGTCAGGACCTTTCTTCAGGCTGATTGTAGCAGGAGGGGTGAAAGCTGGATGAGAGGTGGGAGGCGAGGCAAAGTCTGGCAAGCGATAGTGGATACGGGTGAGGGAGGATTTCAATTGGCAGATGGGGTGGACAAAGGCCTGAGTTGAACAGACAAAAAGTGTCAGACAAGGAGATAAGAGGAGTGAAATGTGAAGCCAGAGGAAGGAATATAGGTGGAAGGGGATTGGAGGAAGGGGAAAGGGAAGTCCCCAATAAATGACCACTAACTGCTGTGAGGAAACGCCAAACTGGAAACATTCTTTATAGGCAGCTCCGTGGCACAGTAGTTATCGCTGCTGGCTCATAGTTCAAGAGGCCTGGGTTAGGTTCTAACCTTGGGTCCTTGTTTAGTGTAGAGTTTGCATATTCTCTTTAGTTAAGCCAGGTGTTCTGGTTTCCTCGCACATCCTAAAGACACGTTAATGGGTTAAATGGCGACTGTAAATTATCCGTTGGTGGAAGTGAATAGTAAAAAGAGTCAAAGAATCAAAATCAAATTATTGCAAGACCACAGCAAATTGCAAGACCACACTTGTACACTGCAAGGGCCAGGAAGCGAGTGGGCAAGATCATCTCTGACTCCTCTCACCCTGGGCACAAACTCTTTGAATCAATTCCCTCTGGAAGGCGACTCCGGACTGTCAAAGCTGCCACAGCCAGTCATAAAAACAGTTTTTATCCACGAGTCGTTGCTCTACTCAACAGCCAAAAATCTGTAGCCTCCCTTAGATCTGGTATTTTGTTGGTTCCCATGCTTGATCAATGGTGTTTTATCATTAATGTTTTATTATTATTAATGTTTAGTGTTTTCTGAGTCATTTGTAACTGTCACTGTATGTCATGTTGTTACTTGTGAGCGGAGCACCAAGGCAAATTCCTTGTATGTGAATACTTGGCCAATAAACTTATTTACTTACTTACTTAAAGAGGGAAGAATGGGAATTATTTGATTGCGGTGCTGTGAGTTGGCAAAGACTGAGCAGACAAAAGTGTCTCCCTCTGTGTCGTGGTAAGTTAGTAGTCTCTCATCATTACTGGGTCAAAATACAGAACCAATTCAACAGCATGAACTCAACCTTCACTACAAGGATTGTAGCAGTTTTCTTCTCAAGTACATTTGTGTATAGGCAAAATGATGTCATTGTGATAATAGTCACTTGTTCATGTATAAATAAAAGGTAGCTTTGTTAGTTAGTGCTGTGTCGAAGATGAACGAGAAGTTAAGGAGGTGATATATTAGAACATAGAACAGTACAGCACTGGAACAGGGCCTTTTAGTCCACAATGTCTGCACTGGACATAATGCCAAGATAAACTGGTCCCATCTACCTGCACATATTCCAAATTCCTCTATTCATATCTTTAAGTTGAGAGTGGTAAGGTTTAAGAGATGTGTGGGGCAAGTTTTTTACACAAATGGCAGTGAGTGCCTGGAACGCATTGCTGGAGGTGGTGGTGGAGGCAACTGTGATATTGAGATATAATAGACTATAGGATAGCCTTATGGATATGCTGGGAATGGGGGGAGATAGATTACGTGCAGGCAGATAAAGCTTGGCCTCGGCATCATATTTGGCACAGACATTGTGGGCTGAAGGGCCTGTTTCTGTGCTGAACTGTTATGTGTTCTATGTGACTGTCTAAAAGTATCTTAAATACCACTATCGTAACTGCCTCCACCACCACTCTAGCAACGCACCATCCTCTAGGTAAAAAATAAAACCCCCTCGCATCTCCTTTAAACTTTGCCCCTATCACCTTAAAGCTATGCCCCTTGTCTTTGGCATTTCCACCCTGGGAAACAGGCTCTGACGAAGAATGCTTGGCTAAAGCGAAATAAAGAGTGGGAATAAATGGGTCCTCTCTGGTTGACTGGATGTAAAGAGTGGGATGTCATTGGAATTGGTCCAATCTTTACAATTTACGTCAGGAACTCGGAAGGTGCTGAAAGTATGTTTATTAAATTAGCAGATCAGAAAGATAGTGGGTATAGTTGTAAGGAGGATATAAGATGCCTATAAACTGAGACAGATAGGTTCAATAAGGGGACAATGATCTAGAAAGTGGAAAACAATGGTAAAATTGTTCATTTGACCGAAAAATTAATAAGAAGCAATTTGGCCAAATGGTGAGAGTTTGGAGAAGGCTGAGATGGAGAAGGATCTGGGTCCAAAAGCACAGAATTTGTCAAAAAAAACAAACTAGCTGTGCTGGTTGAGTGAACAGAATGTTTTACAAATTGCTGGGGAAATGTATATAAAAATAGGAAGATTATGCTTAATTATAAATTAAGCATAATCTTATAGGGCATTAAGCATATAATTATAGGGCATTGGTTGTACACAGAGTTCTGTGTACAATTCTGGTCTCTTTACTTAAGGAAAAATATAAATGAATTGGTGTGTAGGAAAGAACTGCAGATGCTGGTTTAAAGCAAAGGTAGACACAAAAAGCTGGTGTAATTGAGCGGGGTAAACACATTGGAATCAGTTCAACGAAGATTTATTAAGCTAAAAGGTGGAATGTGCAGGTTGGCTTATGAAGGAAGGTTGGACAGGCAAAGGTTGTATATTTATTTGGATACTGGAATTTGGAAGAGAGACATATGATCCTACATAGTCATGACTAGATGGATGTGGTGAGGATATTTCCACGTGTGAAACTCTTGCACCTGGGGTTACTCTTTACAAATAAGATATTGCCAATTTACAACAGAGTAAAGGTCATTTTTTCTCTCACTCAGAGTGCCATAAATCGAGCTCAGTTTACTTTGGAGATACAGCACGGAAACAGGCCCATCAGCGCACCACGTCTGCGCCAACGAGTGACCCCCACACACTTACACTATCCTACACACACTTCGGACAATTTACAATTATACGAAGCCAATTAACTTGCAAACCCGTACGTCTTTGGGGTGTGGGAGGAAACCGGAATTACGGAGAGAAAGCAAAAAAGGTCACGGGAGAATGTACAAACTCCGTACAGACAGCATCCGTAGTCAGGATTGAACCCTGATCTCTGGTGCTGTAAGGCAGCAACTTTGTCGCTGCTCCACCGTGCCACCCATAGTCTTTGGACCTCTTATTCTGAAAGGTCAGTGGAAGTAGTGAAGGCAGAGGTGGATGATACATGAGTAGCCAAGGGGTGAAAGATTACTGTGGGTACAAGGGAATATGAATTTGAGATCATAATTGTCAGCCATGATCTTATTAAACGACAGAACAATTTTGTGGTTGAGTAGTCTATTGCTATTTTAGATGTTTGTATGTTCAGGTAAACATCTGGCCGGAATAAATCTAAATGTTACGTGATCTATATCTATAATAATGTTCGGCTATGTCAACTTTTCTGAGATGTTAAGATGGTTCCTGAAATCCCAATACATCAAACCTATCTTTGGAAAGGAGATAACTCATTTAGAATGAATGACGTAGAATGTATCGCTTAGAGATACCCGCAAAGAAACAGGCCCTTCGGCCCATCTAGTCTGCACTGACCAACGATCATCCATACACTAGTTCTATCCTACACACTAGGGGCAATTTTTACAGAGGTCAATTAACTTACAAATCTGCACGTCTTTGGAATGTTAGAGGAAACTGGAGCACCCGGAGAAAACCCACACAGTGACAAGGAGAATGTGCACACTCTGTACAGACAGCACCTGTAGTCAAGATCGAGCCCAGGTCTCTGGTGCTGTAAGGCAGAAATTCTACTGGTGCGCCACAGTGCCCAAGGAAATCTATTTGTTACTTTTTCTCCTGGGAGAAGATAAAGGGAAAAAGTTGGTAGAACTTTTACTCTTCAGTGATGAAGTGAATTGGATGGAGGCCGTGTAGGCTGCAGTGTATATTAACTATGTAGAAAAATGACTTGATAAACCTGGTGCCATTCCTTACTGCACAATACTTTACTCATCTAGGGCATCTGCTCAACCTCTCCAGCACTTCTGAGGCGAGACAGACCGAGACCAAGGTAAACCAAATGAAATGTTGTCATCTTGTCCTCCTTTTACCGTTACTCATTTTCACATCCATACAGGGCCTGAAGCGTGCTACTAGCAACAGTGAATGCAAGTCAAATTAGACACTTAGATAAAGGGCAAAACTTTAGCACAAACTTTCCTATTTTTACTCTTGTAAAAAATGACTCTGCCGTTAAATGCCTCTAGGCTTCGTTAAATTTTGAGTTATACTCTGGTATGGTGCTGCCAGGATCACAATGCACCGAGGACTCATGAAAAATATGTTCAGTTCACCAGAATGCACTTTATTAGCGATATGACTAGAAAGGCAACAAAAAATAAATGTTGCCAACATACCTCAGGTTGTTATCACGGTGCCAAGGTCTGTTCGGCACTGTTTAATAATAACTCTAAGCTGTGCATCTGAGCACTACATCTAATAGTTTTTATAATCAGTAACAATGGCATTTTCAAACCTGTTGCAAATTCATCATATCCAAGTATAAATTATTACACACTGGATAAGGCAGTATCTAATTTCAGGCGGCACGGTGACACAGCTGTAGAATTGCTGCCTCTCAGCGCCAGAGACCCGGGTTCGACGGGTGCAGTCTGTATACAGTTTGTACTTTCTACCCATGACCAGTGTGGGTTTTCCCTGGGAGCTTCAGTTTCCTCCCACACTCCAAAGACATGCAAGTTTGAAGACTATTTAACTTGGTATAATCGTAAATTGTGTCTAGTGCGTCAGTGGGCGGGTATCGCTGGTCAGCACAGGGTCAATGGGCCGAAGGGCCTGTTTTCATATCCAATAGTTTAAATTCAATAAAACTAAATTCAATAATTTGTTTATTTATAATTTGATAATTCAGGAGTCAAGGATGTTTTATACATATGTACCGGGGCGGAACAATGAAATTCTTACTTACAGCAGGACACAACAGGTCCACAAACACAATACTAAATAGATAATTGAAACAAACAAACTAAAACAAGTTCAACGAATAAAAACAAAACATAATGTATCATGTAAATGAATGCATGAAAATGCAGAAATACTAACAAATGCCTCTTTTGTGATTTTTTCTCTTTAAATGCTGATGTCGGCAGTCAGAGTTTGGCTTCGGGTCTTTTTAATATCTGCTATAATTTCATGGTATAGCTTCATATCTGTTTATAAAAATGAACATTTAGTATTTGTGTATAAAGGCTCATGTGTTGACGTCGGACAGACAAAGACTGATCTATCTGTGTGACCTTGCAGGGATTGCCATTGCTGCAATCCTCAGTGAAGAAAATAATCTTTAACTAATTAACATTTATTAATATGCAGACTAGCCCAATTGATATTCATATTGCTGACATCTGAAATGTTTTTGAATTGTGTAATAAACATCATGAACCGTAATTAAAAAAAATGTCACAGTATCCATTCAATATTTTCATATTTTCCAATAAAGTGAGTGGTCATTATTATTAATATTATGTGTCCACAGTGTCATTTCCGAACATGATGCCAAGATCAAATCTTATCTGCCTGCACATAACCCATATCCCTCCATTTCCTGCACATCCAAATGCATCTCCCCATGTCTCTTAAATGCCACAATTGTATCGACCTCAATCACCAACCTTGACAGTGTAGTCCAGGCACTCAGCACCCTCTGCGTAAAATACTTGCCAAGCATATCGCCTTTAAGCTTCCTGTCTCACCTTAAAGCTACGCCCTCTAGTATAGGATTTTTTCCATCCTGGAATAGAGGTTCCGACTGTATATCCTATCTATATCTCTCATAATTTTATGTACTTCTGTCAGGTCTCCCTGCAACCACTGGTGTTCCACAGAAAATAATCTAAGTCTGTCCAACCTTTCCCTGTAGTTAATAGCTCCCAATACAGGCATCATTCCGGTAAACCTCCTCTGCACCCTTTCTCACGCCTCCACTTTCAGGGAGTTATAGACTTGGACAGCAAGATCCCTCTGTAAATCAATGTTGTGAAGGCTATGCCATTAATTGCTTATTTTCCCCTTACATTCAACCTCCCACAGAGTGTTTTCTAATAGTAAGCCAGTTCCGAACACATACTGTACAATCAAGTCACTGATAATCTCGTGCATCTTAATCTTCTGGATCAGCCTACCATGGCGGACTCTATCAAATGCCTTACTAAAATCCATGTATGTGACATCCACTGCCCTACCTTCGCCGGTCACCTTGGTCACCTCCTCAAAAAGCTTGATCAAGTTATTAAAATGCCAGGTAAAACCTCTGCTTTATAAGTATTCCAAGGATATCAAGAGTAGATTGCCAGGTAGATACACAGTGCTGGAATAACTCAGTGGGTCAGGCAGCATCTCTGGAGAAAAAAGGGTTGGTGATGTTTCAGGTAGGGACCCTTTTTCAAACCTTCTGAGGAAGGTTTCCAACACAAAACATCACCCATGCTTTTTTCTCTAGAGATGCTACCTTACCCACCGAGTTACTACTCTAGCACTTTGTGTCTATCTTTGGTATAAACCAGCATCTGCAGTTCTTTGTTTCTACATATATTTAGAAGTGTTAAGCTTCCAAGATAAATTTCTGAAGAATAGATTTCCAGGGAAAATAGCATGATGGTTCCATAGACGTGGAAGACCTAAGGGCGTTTCTCTGCTGTACATTTGTATAACATTTAGTTTAGTTTAGTTTAGAGATATAGCCCACTGAGTCCACGCTGACCATCGATCACCCGTTCACACATTAGTTCTATGTTATCCCATCTTCGCATGCAATATACAATAGAGGGAATTTACAGTGGCTGATTAACCTACAAACACGAATGTCTTGATAAGATTGAACAGGACTTTATTTTTCTAAAAGCCTCGGGAGTGACCTAATAGAGTTTTTTTTTAACATTATCAAAACATTTGTTATCTACACATAGCCAATCTCATTATACATTTTTTTAGAACAATGTGATCCAATATAGATTGGTATGTTGCTCTGTACAGTTAAGTTTAGCTTAGTTTACAGATACAGCACAGAAACAGGCCCTTCGGCTCACCGAGTCCGTGCCGACTAGCAATACTCACATATTAACACAACTCTACATACACTAGGGACAATTTTATATTTATATCTAGCCAATTAACCTACAAACCTGTACGTCTTTGGAGTGTGGGGGGAAACCGAAGATCTCGGAGAAAACCCACGCAGGTCACGGGGAGAACATACAAACTCTGTACAGTCAAGCACCCGTAGTCAGGATTGAACCCGGATAAAGCCCCTGTCCCACCTAGGCAATTTTTCGGCAACTATAGGCAACTTGTTTTCACATGATTGCTGGGTGGATGCCTGTATGGTCGTGAGTAGTCTCCTCAAGTCGCCTAAAGAGTCGTAACGTTTTTCTGATCGCCGCTGGATTTTGAAATGTTCAAAACTTTTCGGCAACTGTGGGCTTGACATAGTTTGTCTTCTCTTGTTGTAGGTGCTGTCATAGGTCGCCGCCAGCATGAAGCAGGTCGTCGCCAGGTGACGTTGGTTGTCGCCAGGTGATGTTGGTTGTTGCCAGGTGACGTTGGTTGTTGCCAGGTGACGTTGGTTGTTGCCAGGTGACGTTGGTTGTCGCCGGGTGACGTTGGTTGTCGCCAGGTGACGTTGGTTGTCGCCGGGTGCTGACTTTGGTGAATTCCACTGGCGATTACCTACGGCAACTGGCCACAGGTACCGGCGACTAAATTGTCTTCAGTTGTCGCCGACAGGGTCGTTGCTTGTCGTGGCTTGTCGCGGGTGGACGTAGGTTGACCGGTTGTCGTAGGTTGTCGCCTGTGTGGTTGTAGGTTGTCGTAGGTGTGGTCATAGATGGACGTCCTAAGTTGCGACAATTGTGTCGCCGGTGGTCGGTGTCTTGCCGTAGCTTGACGTCGACTAGGTGGTAGATTGTTGTAAACATTGTCGTGGGGGGGCCCAGTCACCACTTTTTCGGCGACCTGTTACGACTATGACAGTCTCCGGCCGTCGCCGAGCCTAAGTGGGACAGGCCCTTAAGGCAGTAGCTACACCGCCGTGCTACCCTGTATGCTGTTATAATAGCCCTCTGCTGTATCAACTCACATTGGGAGGCAGGGATGTAAGATTGTCACAAATCATAATCAAAATTCGGGATAAACTTTAATCTATGAGTAGTTGATGTGAATAGAACAATAAGATGAGTTGCTGAGTAAAAAATATGAAAGGAGTTATTGGAAATTTACTGGCTGGTGAGTTAAATGAAACATAAATATTTACATGGTTCATTGGGCCTAATGATCCATGTAATCCAAATTGGATGATTATTTTCTTCCTATATCCCTGTGGTGCATGTGGCTGCCATTTCCCCAGCCCTATTCACCACATGAATAGTTCCTTCACAGAGTCTTTGAGTGCACGAGAGACATACTCAATTAAAAAAAAAAGTCATTCTGAGGGGGTACCCATTTTAATAACCTTCCAAATAACTATAACAGAAATTAGATTGTGCAGTATTAATGAGATTAAGTGAATTAATAGCACCTTTATAGTGTCAAATTATCTCATCTATTTGTGATAAACATCTATGCAGTAATAAAAGGTAATTAGTAATGCTCATTCCCACAGCTGCTAATCCATGTAACGACACCTTCAATAACTTTCACAAAGGAGATGGATTTATTTTGCTTCTATTTGCAACAATATTGCAGATTATTTGCACATTCTTAAGTCGATGGATTCATTTGAAATGGACGTAATAGAGAGTACACAGTTCTAAAGTGTTTGATATTGCAGCAAACAGAAAGATAATTAATGATATCTGGAGGTAGAGTAAAAGGTGGGCAACAGTTGTAGGGTGGAGATACAGAAGACTGTCGGCGCTATAGATTCCACCATCTGTCATCTCCAGCTTTTATGGACATCTCCACTCTTCGCTTCCCCCCCCCATCTCATCTGCTAATCAACTCCTCCACATCTAGGGCGCGGCACGGTGGCACGGCAGTAGAGTTACTGCCGTACAGCTCCAGAGACCTGGGTTCGGTCCTGACTATGGGTGCTGCCTGTACGGAGTTTGTATGTCCTCCCTGTGACCTGCATGGGTTTTCACCGGTTGCTGCGGTTTCCTCCCACGCTCCAAAGATGTACAGGTTTGTAGGCTAATTGGTTTGATATAATTATAAATTGTCCCTAGTGTGTGTGTGTGTGGGATAGTGTTAGTGTACGGGGTTTGCTAGTTGGCGTGGACTCGGTGGGAGGGCCTGTTTAATCTCTAAAACTAAAAACTAGATCCACCTATCACTTCCCCCTCTTGTCTCACACCTTCACTTCATCTCTCTCTACCAGCCCTCGCCTTTACTTCGGACTTGAACTTCAGACCAAACCTGTGTCTGTCATTTTCCCTCCATAGATGCTGCTGGACCCACTAGATTCCTCCAACATTGTACAACATTCACTTGATTTGCATGATTTGATTTGATCATAACATCTGTCAAACATATTGTTTTTGCAGAAATCTTACCTCGTACAAGTAATCAAAGAGCTCTAGTATCGTTAAAATGCTAGCACCAATAAATAACCCCATCTGGCCACCAATGTCACCTGCAAAATAAAATATGGTATCACAAATTATATTTCTGCAGAGAAGAAATCTGAGTTTCAATTTGTAAATAAATGACTACAAATACTGTAGAACCATCCCACCACTATTGAATTAAAGCTTATTCTAATCAACGTCTGAACCATCCACATGAGATTACATCCATTTCTTTCCCTTGTCAACCCTATTTCTCCTGGATTATTAAGGGGAAAAATGAGTCAGGCTTCTCACTAGCAAGTATCATCTGAAAATATAGAAACATATAAAATTATTAAGGGATTGGACAGGCTAGATGCAGGAAACTCCAGAACTGGGGTCACAGTTTATGAATAAGTAGATGAGGCAAAAACATTTTCACCCAGAGAGTTGTGAATCTGTGGAATTCTCTACCACAGAAGGCAGTGGAGGCCAATTCACTGGATGTATTCAAGAGAGAGTTGGATATAGCTCTTAGGGCTAACAGAATGAAGGGATATGGGGAGAAAGCAGGAAAAGGGTACTGATTTTGGAATGATCAGCCATGATCATATTGAATAGCGGTGCTGGCTCGAAGGGCTGAATGGCCTACCCCTGCACCATTTTTCTATGTTTCTAAAATCCATTTTGGAGATCTCATGTGCAAATATCATAAAGATTGGATTAAACAGCCGTGGCACTCCGTGTGTTAATTATGATTTGAATTTCTAGGAGAACGGAATAAGATTTCACATGTAGGACTGTAGATGCTGATTTAAACTGAAGATGGACACAAAATGCTGGAGTAACTCAGCGGGTCAGGCAGCATCTCTAGATAGATGGAGTGGATGATGTTTCAGATCGATAACCTTCTTCAGACTGAGTCAGGGGTGAGAGAGATACAGAGATAAGGAAGGGTTAGGTGTGAAAACGAGGCATCAAAGGGGATGCAGTTCAAGGAAAATATAGAATAGAGCATTGTTAGCCAAGAGAAGATGAGAACAAAGCAGAGATAAAATGTAACCGGGGACAGTCAGATTGGTCGGAATACTGGGAAGGGGGAGTGATGGAGAGAGAGGGAATGCAACGGTTACTTGAAGTTAGAGAAGTCAGTATTCATACCGCTGGTGTGTAAGCTGCCCAAGTGAAATATGAGAAAAATGAAATTTAATTTCAGCAAGAGCTAAACGTTGATGCCTTTAGGAAGGACATTGAGGACTGTGAGGGAGGTGGCAAATACCTAATCACAGGGTTTTGTCGCTATGTGATAAAGTTGATTAGTATCAGATAAAAGGTTATTGTGCACAAGTGTATTGTATTGGCTGAGCCACGTGCAGCAGCAGACAGTGGATGAGACTGTTCCGTACTTTGTAACTTTGTCGGTGCCAGAGATGTGGCGACTCTTGTGTACTGCCTTGGTTGCATGCGACACAAAGCTCTTCAATGTACCTGGACACCCTTGGTACATGTGCCAGTTCAGTTTAGTTGATTGTCACGTGTACCGAGGTACAGCGAAAAGGTTCTGTTGAGTGCTATCCAGTCAGCAGAAAGACAATGCATGATTACAATCGAGTCATTTACAGTGTACAGATACATGATATGTGAATAACATTTGGTGCAAGGCAAGGCCAGCAATGTCTGATCAAGGATAGTCTGAGGGTCACCAATGAGGTAGATAGCAGTTCAGCACTACTCTCTCTGGTTGTGGTAGGATGATTCAGTTGCCTGATAACAGCTGGGAACAAACTGTCCCTGAAACTGGAGGATTTCAATGAAGTATCATTCATTCATTTATTTTTTGAGTATTCCTTTGCCTCCCCATTCATTGTCCATCCCTTTGCCTCAACTAATACTGCTCATCCCACTGAATCCCCCCAGCAGTCTGCTCAGTTGCATCAAATTCCAGCGTCTGCAATCTCTTGTGTCTCTTTTTGCTTTAGCTAACTTTGATTTCTGTACTAAATATGCAATTCATGCCAAAGAAGGCACATTAATCCTCTGCATAGGAAAATATTGACATAGTCATCAGTTGGGATGCCTAAAGCACAGATGGACACTGCTGAAATTACTGATGGTTTGTAGAGCCACCCGAAATCCTGATAGATCTTTGTGTCCTGTGAGGTGCAGTGCACCTCCCCAGTTCTTATATATCAATAAGGGTGTTATGATGGTTGAAGGCCTAACTTTTAATTCAAAGATTGAGGCCATTACATTTTGCTAATATTAGTTACAATGATGGCTAATAGTGCTTAGGGGTAGCCAAGTGGCGTAGCAGTGGAGTTGCTGCCTTACAGTGCCAGAGACCCAGTTATGATTCTGACTACAGGTGCTGTCTGTATGGAGTTTGTCCGTTCTTCCTGTGGCCGCAAGGGCTTTATCCGGGTGCCCTGGTTTCCGCCCGTATTCCAAAGCCGTGCAGGTTTGTAGGTTAATTGGCCTCTGTAAATTGTCCCTCGGGGCATAGGATGGAACTAGGATAGTTGTTCGGCGTGGACTTGGTGGGCCTAAGGACATGTTTCCATGCTGCATCTTTAAAACTCTCCCCGTTGGATTGCAAACTTGTCGTGGTCGGGGAGCTTGTGTGTCTCAGTGACCCCTGGAGTTATGCCAGTGGGAGATTCGTCTCCTGTCAGGGTCTCCCATGCTGGACACGTCGAAGGGTAGAGGTGGGACGAAGAGCGATCCACTGGTCCAGGTTGGAGGTTGAGCACAGGGCTAACAACGCTGTCTCGTAAAACAAATATGTTACGGAAACAGCAACTGAAGGAATCAACACTACTGGGTGGGGGGCCTTCGTTGCTGCCCTACATGCCAGGAGGCATAATAAGCAGTAAGTAAGTAAGTAATCTCTAAAACTAGAAATTGGTAATCGTGCCAACATGGTGGCTAGTAAGTTATGAGGTTATTAAGGCTTAAAATGGTTCACCAACCAAATTGTTACATAGCCAAGCAAAAAAAAAAAAACAAGAGCATTGTGCTTATCTTCATGCCCCCATCTATTTGCAAAATCTAAGCAATCAGATTTGGCAACATGAGTTTGTGAAATTTCTATTAAAAGAACAAGGCAATGGGTATCAAAGCAATTACATTCCGATCAGGGCCTTCGGACATGTTGAAATAAGCTTTCATTCTGGCTACATACGATCAATTTAACTTGAGAGGAACTTGCTGTGCGAGGTAAAATGAAGCATATATTGAATAAACTGATTCTGAGCTAGACCAAATTATGTCTGTAATTATTCACATGAATGAACAACATGACAGCTAATGACTTCTGCATGATTGAGACGTAGCGCGGAGGACTGTTTTAAACAATTAAGTGAAAGACTGGCGTTTCAAACACTGTTCCAAAAGCAATTGGATATAACTTATGGAAAGAAATGTCCAAATTTACTTTAGAGTCACGTGAGTGACTACGCGAAGAAGGCCGTCATCCCACTTGGCGCGTCATTACGTTGACTCGCATTGCGCAAACGAGCCGACTGGCGGCAGCATTTGCGCTGTCCAGTGGTAAGTTTCAACCAACGAGGTAAGTTTTTGAACTTACCTCTGGGATTTGTTTTGTATTGCAGGAAACTCATTTTCAGAGTTTGCTGGATTGGGGGCGAAGTCCGTACAGGCTGCGGGTAAAACTCTATGGACCGCGGGAACAGAGGGAATCCCGGTCATGACCTGGGGGATACCGGAAACGGACTGCGGGACCCGCTACGGAGACCGTGGAAGTTCGATTAGCGGGTGGCGGTCAAAATTCGCCTCACGAATCACTGGCAATGGAGCCAGCAGCGTCAGACTGATGCCGACAGCACCTAGACAACCGTTTGAAAGGTTAGTCATAAAATTGTATCTCCCGCTCTGCGGAGGGGAGTGTAGGGAAGAGGCCCATACATTTAAACATACGGGCCAGAAGTACCTAGGCAAACCCAATTGGAGGGTTAGCCACTATCTTATCTCTCGTTCTGAGGAAGGGAGCGCAAGGAGAAAGCCCGCAAACAAGTCGGGTCAGGAGGATTCCGGATGGAGAGGATTACCTCCTACATGGGTAACGTGTTGAAACATTCAAACCCACATGGAGCACCTGGTGGAGAGGGGCTCCACAATTATATACTCCAAAGGAGTGAGTTATCAGCCCGGGTATTATGGAGAACCCGCAGGCAGCAGCACCTGTTTCAGGGCTGCACAAATATCTCCTGCTCTGAGGAGGGGAGCATTCAGGGTCAGTTTCAAGCTGATCCAACGCAAATAACCTGATATAAGTCCGCTGGAGGGGCCGAGTCAGCGCAGGTATCCTCAGGGGCCTGCGGCAGCACCTGTTTTCAGGGCTGCCTACGAATCTCACTCTTGGTGGAGGGGAGTGCGAGTGGTCAGGAGGTAACTGATCTCAAAATTAAAGTATGAACATACTGAAGCATGCATATGGCCTCAAGAGTACTCACAAACAAAGGGTTTGCTTCCAGAAGAGTTGGTCTCCAGCCGCTGGCAGAATACCCGGAAGAGGCCAGAGGTCTCACGCTACAAGTGCCGGCAAGGGAACAGCGCTATCAGGGTGACATTGGAGAAACCAGCCGCCGAATCCTCTCTTCAGGTAAGACCAGAAGAAGGAAGCAAAAGCTGTCGGACTAATCAAGGTACCAACGACAAGCAAAGCTTCATCAGTAGGCGACAACACACCCCACACCTCCATAGGGGGTAAGCGGTTCACTGAAACCGGTGGTAGCTTGAAAGCTGGGCACGGAAATATGATCAGTCGTCTTTCAAGGCAGACTCAGAGTTATGGCCAGAATTGTCTTACAAGGCAGGCTCAGTGTGATGAGGTTTCAGACCAAGACCCAAGCAGAGGTCAGGAGAAACATGGAATCCACACTCCCTACCAGTCCTACTCCCAATCAAGGAGAGAAAAGGAACCCGCACAAAAGGAACTGCACAACCTACATAGGTTCCAAGCAGACTTGGAATTGGGACCGGAGTTGTCTTCGAGGCAGGCCCAGTATTATGGGCAGGATTGCCTTTCAGGACAGGTGACAGATGGAGGATGTCACTTCATCCAGGTTTAACTCATATGTGCAGTACAGACTTTCAGCATAGTAAATTTTGTTACGGTCTAACAACTGTTTATAGGAGCTATATGGCAAGCATCAATCTCAAAGATGCATGCTATGCAGTTTCAAATTCACTGGAATCGCCAGAGATATTTGAAATTTACCTGGATGGGGCTATAATAACAGTTAAAGCGTTGCAAAATAGGCTAACTACAGTTCCCAGGTTTATTTACCAAATTTCCAAACGGAGCTTGGGCTGCTCAGAGCTCAAGAACATTAGTTATCATTTATCTGGAATGATGTTAAACGCTGGGTTTTGCTAAAAAAATAACTGTTATAGGCCCAAACTATATTTGAAGTATCAGGGTCCCACCCATCCAGTTAAATTTAAGTTGATACCAAGCAGAACTACTGATTATTGGGATTAACATTTAACTATCAACTAACAAGGGATTCCGCCCTGGAGCAAGAGATGCAGTTAACAGAAGCCTGTAACAACCTTGTTGGTTATTAAGCAGTTTTCTATTCATCAAGATGTAGTTGACAATATAGCAGCTGTGTGTCAGCGGTACAAATTGGGCTTTGCATTACCTGAAGTTAAAACATGCAAAGAATTAACCTCTTTAGTACCATATAGGTCATTACAAATAAACCTATGCTATTCTCAGCTGAAGCTACCGAAATCACGATGGTGGCAGTATTCAGCAATGCGCCAGCATTTTTGGTCGGGTATACTTAGTATTACAAATTAATGCTAGTGCTCAAAGATGAGAAGTATGGTATGCCATCTCCAGTTACGGAGGCAGATGCGGGTTGCATAAGTTACCAATTTTCAGTAATTGGTATCAACTACCTATAACTCGGTGCATTCTATACGTTAAAGGTTATTGTAAGAGTGTGCACAATCTGCATGCTCAACTCCAAGTTGATACACTGTGGCATATGTTAGTCACATGGGTGCTATGAAGTTTAAATATCCTGTGATATTTACCTAATCTTATTTTGAAACTACTGTCTCATGTGAAACCTATGAAACACAGGATGGATGTTGGACTACAAAGTATTTAATGTCATTTTGGCTCTATGGAACATCGAATATCGATATATTTACATACAGGCTTATTTACCAGCTGCAAAACATGTGGCATACAGTGGCAAAAGATACATTATCGCCACTTGGTGGAGGAATTATTGCATGTGTGTTTTCTCCATTCTGCCTCATCAGTGGGGTTTTGCAATTTATCCAGCAAGACAACCGCCAGGCCTCAATCTGCCTGACTGACATATGCAGCCATGGTTCCCGCTAATATAGGGAATTATATAGAACCTATATGGTTATTCAAAGCATAAAACGTGCTGGTACAGCCTGTGACTCGGGAGACCAGCGGCTGCATGATACATCAAGTCATTGACTTGAAGACTCCGAGATGATTTCCTGGTTGTCAGACAAATCCGTGGAGTGCTCACTGCAGAATGCAGGATAGCACCAAAAAGAGGCAGGACATCTCCACTTCAGCAGATTGGATACGGTTTTAGCTGAATACACGTTACGTGCTATACAGCACGAATAACTGATGTCCTAGAGTTGATTTCTTATGAGTCTTTAACAATACTCAGTTACAGTGCCATTAAATGGTGCAAACGTGCTTCTCATCATATTTGCTGCAGCAAGTGGAACCCACTCTGTCGGGCCTCACCCTCTGATATCCAGAATTATATAGGATATCTTAACACAAGTTCTCCCAGGCCCAGTAACATGGGAGTATGGGACATGATGTAATGTTAACATTACTTCAGCAGAGGGCTCCAGCCACATCCTTATCTCAAGCCGGTTCTCAAAAGGTAATAATCCTTATGGCACTGGCCTCAGTGCAACGGGTCCAGTCATGACATAAATTACGACTGGACAGGGTGGTTACATATGTTAATAACATAATATATTATGTTTTGATTTAATAAACCAGAGCTTCAGGTGGTAAAACGGGCGTTTGGTGAATGCAGGAGTCAATACTAATATTTTAACACGCACTCCACCGGGGCTGCTACCACATCAGCTCATAGGATAATGTACGTTTGTTTTGGACCACATCCTAGCAGCTGCAGGATGGTCAAACGAACATACTTACCAACTTTCAATACAACCCGTGGCCAAATCAGGGGTATTTGGCAACTCCATTTTTGACTCTGTTAATAGTTTGCTCTGGATGAAAGGGGTCGCTATTATTTTCATTGGATGATCAAGCATCAGCATAATAAACCAAGTCATGTCTGAATGCATTAATCTTTTTTCACTCATCCATGGTCACGTCAAGCAGTGTGTTACGCATGGATTCGGTTCCGGCGTGAAATCACAGAGCTTTGAAATCTTCACGTAGTCACTCACGTGACTCCGAAGTAAAATAGTAAGATTAAATGAGAACTTACCAGTTTGAAGTTTGATCTTGATTTTATGAGGAGTTACGATGAGCGATTACGTACCCACTGCTCCCACCCTCATATTATCAAGGTCATATGGTAATTCCAGTTCTCAAAATCTTACTATGTTCATGGTCAACTACTTGTTTCTGTGATTCCACACCGCTGCTTTGATGTATGACCTGCCAAGTGGGATGACGGCCTTCTTCACGTAATCGCTCATCGTAACTCCTCATAAAATCAAGATCAAACTTCAAACTGGTAAGTTCTCGTTTAATCTTACTATTATATGACACAAAGTGCTGGAAGAACTCAGTGGGTCAGGCAGCCTCTGAGGTGGTGGGGGGGGAAATGGAGTGGGGGAGGAATGGTCAGTCGAGTTTTCAGGTCGGGACCCTTTGTCAGACTAGAATCAGTCTGCCAAAGGGGGCTGACCTTAAACATCACCTGTCTATTCCCTCGCCAGATGCTGCGTAATGCGCTGAGTTCCTCCAGTATTTTGTGCTTAGCTCGAGATTCCAACATCTGTGTTTCCAATTTTATAAGCACCCGAGATCTGATTTTTTACACGTCCCGATTAGTATTAATGAGGCATTGGTAGTCCCATTGATGGTCTTTTGATATTTACTGTCCAATATCAACCAGCAAAGTTTAGCACAATTATTTTTCCCAAAATAAAGAGCTGAAATGCAAAGTATTTTGTGTTCTGCCACACACCCAGAGCCCTGCTATTCATTGTGAAGGTCCCACCCTGGTTTGACTTACCAAACTGCAACACATTACACTTATGTGTAAACTCCATTAACCCATTCCTCAACCCACCAGCCCAACTGATCAATATCCTGCTGTAATTGTTGATAACCTTCAAGTTCAAGTTACATTTATGGTCACCATTTAGTAAAGTGAGATTTGAGTTACCATACAGCCATACGAATAAAAAAGAACACAATACACGATAGCGTTTAACATAACAGTAAAACCGAGATGAGAAGAACTTTTTTCACACAGAGAGTGGTGAATCTCTGGAACTCTCTGCCACAGAGGGTAGTTGAGGCCAGTTCATTGGCTATATTTAAGAGGGAGTTAGATGCGGCCCTTGTGGCTAAGGAGATCAGAGGGTATGGAGAGAAGGCAGGTACGGGATACTGAGTTGGATGATCAGCCATGATCATATTGAATGGCAGTGCAGGCTCGAAGGGCCGAATGGCCTACTCCTGCACCTAATTTCTATGTTTCTATAAACATCCCCGCACAGTGGAATCAACGTTTCCCACTGCGAGGGAAGGTAATAAAGTTATCTTCCTTATTGTTCACCCGTGGTTGAGGCCTTTGAGCCCTCCGCAGTCGCCGCTACGGCGGCCCGATGTTCAGGCCCTCTCGCCGGGATAATCGGAACTCCGACGTCGGAACGGAAGAACACACTCAGCGGCTTGGAGTTTCCGAATGAGTCGCTTCCTATCAGAGATCACGGCTCCCGAGGTCCACAGGCGGAGCTGGGCGGAGCTCCAACACTGGCGACCCCTGGTAAGGGGTCCCAGTACTCTGCGATATTGGTTAGCGCTGCCCTCGGCTAGAAGCTCCGCAAACCACAGCTCCACGGTGTTAAAGCAGCATGCCCAACACTCTGGAGCTCCGACACGGCGATCTCCGGTAAGGCATCGCCCGCTCTGTGATGGTAATTCAGTGCTGCGCCGCTGCTGAAGCTCTGGCTGGTCTCCAACAGGAAAGGCCGCACCAATCCAGTTGGTAGGCTGCGAGGGGGGGCGGGCGAAGATGCGACTCGGAAAAAAGATGCATCCTCGACCAGGAAGTGACTGGGAAATAGATTCCCCTCTTCCCCCTCCCCACCCCCCACATAAAAAAGACTAAGAAACCTCCAAAAACATACTATTAGGCAGACTAAAAATAACAAAAAGGGTGAAAGGACGGACAAACTGTTGGCGAGGCTGCCACGCGCAGCGCCACCCATGAAAAAACCTGCTTCACTATCTACGATAAGACACACTTTAGTATCATCTGCAAATTTACTAATCATGCCTCATACATTCTCATCCAAATCATTGATATAAATCATAAACAGTAAAGGGTTCAGCACCAATCCCTGAGACATATCACTAGCCATCAATCTGAAAAACAAACTTCCACCATCATTCTCTGCTTCCTTCCATGAAGCTAATTCTCTATCCAGTCAGCCAGTGCTCCCTGGATCCCATGTGATCTAACCTTCCAGAGCAGCCTACCATGTGGAACCTTATCAAATGCCTTGCTGAAGTCCATATTGACAATGTCTATGGCTTTGGCCTCATCAAGCTTTTTAGTTATTTTCTCAAAAAGCTCAATCAGATTCATGATACACACTCAAAACCATGCTGACCCTCCCTAATCAGCCCGTCTATCCAAATGCATATATATCTTATCTCTCAAAATACTTCCCAGTAACATGCCTACCAGAGACATCTCCAAGTATCAGCTCTAGTAGATATAAGACTTGTTATGGTATAACTCCAGAGCCAGCAACATAATGAAGGACCCCTACCACACCAGCAACGGACTGTTCCAGCTGCTACGGTCAGACAAATGCCTCCGCTGTCATGGTGTGAAAACAGAGAGGATGAGACGGAGTTTCTTCCCACAGGCCATTAGGACTGTGAACTCTTATCTCACCAGGGACTAATGTACTGTACCAATTTATGTTGTGTTGTGTCATTTTGTTGCTATTGCTGTTTTTTGCTGGGTTTTTTCTAATATGTAAATACTTACTGTTCTGTAGTTTTTTGCACAATCCGCAGGCATTGCCACTTTCATTTCACTGCACATCTAGTATGTGTATGTGACAAATAAACTTGACTTGACTTGAGGGCATAAGGTTTATCCCTTGTGTCTTGGTCAATGCTTCCAACTCAACCAACATTACAAATGGAGATTGGCTGGTCATTAGATGTGATGGCTAGTTGTGATGGCTTTATGAATATAATTGGCCTCCACTTTTTCTTATTACATCAATGACTACATCTTAACAGTCATTTGTTGGCTGTAGACTGTTTTGGGATGTCATGATGTCGTAAAAGTCTGTACAGATGAAATAAGTTATTTTCTTTTTGACATAAATAGACTTCAACTCCATTATGTCTGTTTCCCTACTGTAGGACATCGTCCTCTCCAATAACAAAGCAAGCATGAAGGTCCATATATGTCAAACATCACTCTATGCTTCTGCTTCTATCTTGCCTTTACTGTAGCTACTGTCTAGCCAATCCTATCAACAACTAGAGAGCGACCCTGTGCAACCATCTACCTCATTGGAGATCTTTAGACTATCTTTAATTGGACTTTACCTTGCACAATACAGTATTCCCTTTATCCTGTGGATGATTTGATTGTAATCATGTATAGTCTTTCCGCTAACTGGTTAACACGCAAGAAAAAGCTTATCACTATACCTCGGTACATGTGACAATAAACTAAACTAAACTGAACAACTAAATGGACATATGTTTCCCACTAATATATGCAGCAGGTAATATTTTCAGGGCACATTTTTCCTGCGACCCTCACCTATTCACATGAAGGGGAGGAGATATAATTACTGAGGGCTATATTAAAGATTTTGTGTATGTTGATTTGGAGTTAATGAATGTGCAGTGGTGCAACAGTAGAGTTGCTGCCTTACAGTGCCAAAGACCCGGGTTTGATCCTGACTATGGGTGCTGTCTGTACGGAGTTTGTACGTTCTCCCTGTAACCTGCGTGGGTTTTCTCTGCGAACACCGGTTTCCTCTCCAGTTTCCAGCTGCAGGTAAAATAAGGTTGCTATAGTCGGGGATTTTAACTTTCCCAAGTTAGACTAGGAAAATCATAGCATGAAGGATTCAGATAGGGTGCAATTTCTCAAAAGTGTTCAGGAGAGTTTTCTTAAGCAGTGTGTGGAGGCCCCCACAAATGAGAGGGCAGCGCTGGAACTAGTATTGGAAAATTGGGAAGGGCAAGTTAATGAAGTGTGTGTGGCGGAGCCTTTTGGGACCAGTGACCACAGTTCGATTATGTTTAAGATAGTTACGGATAAGGACGGAGAGTATCCACGTTTTAAAATGCTCAACTGGAGTAAGGCCAACTTTGAGTATATGAGAGAAGGTGTCGCTCAAGTTGACTGGAGCAGGTTATTAGAGGGGAAAGGAACATCGGCCAAGTGGGATGTTTTTAAAAGTGTGCATAAGATATTTCAGGATGTGCACGTCCCCGTTAGAATGAAGGTCAAAGTAGACAAACGTCAGGAAACTTGGCTGACGTGGGAAATTGAGACATTCGGCTGAAACAAGAAGGATGCATGGGAGAGATATAGGCAGCTGGGATCAAGTGCATCCCTGGAGGAGTTTCAGGAATTAAGGAGTAAACTTAAAAAAGGAAATCAGAAGGGCAAAACGGGGCCAGATGGCTCCAGCAGGCAGCCTTAAGGAATATCCCAAAAGATTTTATAAATACATAAGGGGGAAAAGCGTAACTGGAGAGAGAGTGGGACCTCTCAGGAATCAAAGCAGTTACCTCTGTGTGGAGCCACAGGAGATGGGCAAGGTGCTAAATGAGTATTTCTCCTCTGTATCTACCAAGGCGAAAGACATTTAACGGAGGAAATTGGAGCAGTCACTCGAAGTGTCTTGAGAGCAGTCAGGGTTACTGTCGAAAAAGTACTGAAGGTACTGTCGTGTTTGAAGGTAGACAAATCTCCAGGGCCTGATCTGATATATCCAAGGACATTGTGGGAAATTAGAAAGGAAATTGCGGGAGCCCTGGTTTAAATGTATGAGTTGTCCTTAAATACAGGAGAGGTGCCGGAAGACTGGAGAGTGGAAAATGTTGTGCCTCTTTTCAAGAAGGGCTGCAGGGAATATGCTGGTGAGCTTAACATCTGTAGTTGGTAAGTTACTGGAGAGTATTCTGAAGGATAGGATGTACAGGCATTGGATGGGCAAGGGCTGATTAGGGATAGTCAGCATAGTTTTGTACATGGGAGGTGGTGTCTCACAAATCTGATTGATTTTTTTGAAGACGTGACCAAAATGGTTGATGAAGACAGAGTTGTAGATGTTGTATACATGGACTTCAGTGAGGCGTTCAACAAGGTTCCGCGTGGTAGGCTGCTCTGGAAGGTTAGATCGCATGGGGATTCAAGGAGAGATAGCTGAAAGAATAGCAAATTGGCTCCATGGAAGGAAGCAGAGGGTGATGGTGGAAGGTTGCTTCTCAAACTGGAGGCCTGTGACTAGTGGTGTGCCTCAGGGTTCGGTGCAGGGCCCGTTACTGTTTGTCATCTACATCAACGATTTAGATGTGAACATACAGGGCAAGATTAGCAAGTTTGCTGATGATACAAAAGTTAGTGGTTTTGCAGATAGTGAAGATGGTTGTGAATGATTGCAGCAGCATCTGGATCGATTGGCCAGGTGGGCGGAGGAATGGTTGATGGAATGTAATACAGAGAAGTGTGAGGTATTGCATGTTGGGATGTCGAACCAGGGCAGGACCTACACAATAAATGGTAGGTCTCTGGGTAGTGTTGTAGAGCAGAGGGATCTAGGAGTACAGGTGCATGGTTCCTTGAAGGGCCGAATGGCCTACTCCTGCATCTATTTTCTATGTTTCTATGAAGGTCGAGTTGCAGGTAGATAAGGTGGTCAAAAAGTCTTTTGGCACTTTGGCCTTCATCAGTCAGAGTACTGAATATAGAGTTGGGAGGTCATATTGCAGTTGTATAAGACATTGGTGAGACCGCATTTAGAATATTGTATTCAGTTCAGGACATAGGAAATACATTGTCATGCTTGAAAGGGTTCAGAAAAGATTTACGAGGATGTTGCCAGGACTAGAGGGTGGGAGCTATAGGGTGAAGTTGAGTAGGCTGGGTCTCTATTCCATGGAGCGTAGGAGGATGAGGGGAGACCTTATAGAGGTATACAAAATCATGAGAGCTATAGATCGGGTAGATGCACAGAGTCTTTTGCCCAGAGTAGGGGAATCGAGGAATAGAGGACATAGGTTCAAGGTGAAGGGGAAAAGATTTAATAGGAATCCAAGGGGTAACTTTTTCACACAAAGAGTGGTGGGTGTATGGAACAAACTGCCAGAGGAGGCAGTTGAGGCTGGTAATACCCTATCGTTTAAGAAACAGACAGGTACATGGATAGGACAGCTTTGGAGGGATATGGACCAAGCGCAGGCAAGTGGGACTAGTGTAGCTGTGACATTGTTGGCCTGTGTGGGCGAGTTGGGCCGAAGGGCCTGTTTCCACACTGTATCACAATATGACTCTATGACTCTCATACTCCAAAGACATGTACATGGTTGTAGGCTAATTGGCTTGGTATAATTGTAAATTTTCCCTAGTGTGTGTAGGATTGTGTTAGTGCACAGGCTGGTTGGCGCGGACTCGGTGGGCTGAAAGGCCTTTTTCTGTGCTGTATCTCTACACTAAACTAAACCTGGAGCTGGGCATGACAAGAGGGTAAATAGCAGGCACTAGACTTAATTGGGGTGCTCACTGGATGATGAAGGCAGTTTAAACCGTGACAGAACGCTATCTCCTTCCTTACATGGATTCACATGCAATGCAGGATGGTGATCTTCGTTACCAGAGTGTGATTAACATATCCTGGAGGAAATTTCAAACCAGAGAGATCATAAGCTAAGTCCGCTTGTGAAACACGCGCACTTCAGTCAAACAGCTTTTGTTCTGTGCTTTCCAAATGACAGCTACTTAAAGTTTTAAAACATTAAAGAGGTTTTAAGCAGGGATAATTCAGGGCATATGAAGCATTTAATCCCATCGCAATGATATCAGGAAAACAGCTCTCGCAGAAGCTGCGCAGTAAAATTACATCAACCTTTGGATAAACCACCGAATCATTTATGTGACTTCTCTTACAACTGGGGACTTGACAAAATCCTTTGGAATTTGCTTGAGTGTACTGTTTGATTTCAGATGGACACAGAAGGATTAATTTTGATACTTTAACCTAAATACTTTCATTGTTTCCTAAGCTACTCCAACAGTGCTTTTCAATTGGAAATTCTTAAAGGTTTCTTAAGGGATTGGACAGGTTCGATGCAGGTAAAATGTTTCCCATGTTGGGATAGTCCAGAACCAGAGGTCACAGTTTAAGAATAAGGGGGTAGGCAATTTGGAACTGAGCTGAGGAAAAACTTTTTCACCCAGAGAGTTGTAAATCTGTGGAATTCTCTGCCATAGAAGGCAGTGGAGGCCAATAAGCGAGTGCGGTATTCCGACTGCGCATGCCTAGGTCAGAGGTCACTCGCGATAAGCATTCAAGGCAGTGGTGCTGCTGCATTGTGTGCAGGCCTGCTTTTCAGTCCATAGTCGTCCCTGGGTCGGGCCCGGGTCTTCAGAGAGCTGGGGTGTGGGCTTTGCGGGGCGTGGCCTGGAGCGATGGCGGTCCTGGACCTGCAGCCGATGCGGGGGGGGGGGGGGGGGGGGGCTCCGGCTGGCTCCGGCGGGCCAGGGACTGTCCGCTGTGCCTCTCGCCTTGTCCAGTGGCTGTCGGTTGGCCACCTCGTGGTGTGGCCCCAGCGCCGATCATCGGCAGGGATGCACTGGGGTAGCTCGGCGGGTCAGGCAACATCTCTGGAGAAGGATCTCGATCCGAAACGTCACCCATTCCTTTTCTCCAGGGATGCTGCCTGTCCAGCTGGGATGCTGCAGCATTTTGTGTGTATCCCCATTGATGCCTGTTGTTGGACTTTTGCTGGCGCCGGGAGGTTTGGCAGGTGGCCACTGGGTGGGGCTGGTTGTGCAGCTGGTCCTCGGGTCCGCTGGTTCTTCGGGAGTTGCATCGGGGTTGGGCAGGAGTTGGAGCTTCTTTGTGCTGGCTATGGGCCTGTGGCGGCGGCTGCTCCGTGCCGGTGTCCCGTTGGTCAGGGGCTGTCGGTTGGCTCGGTGGGGCAGGTGGAGTTGAGCTGAGGTTGGCACTTCTTCTCCGCGCTGGCTGTTGGCCAGGCTGGTGTATCACTGATCCGTGGGATTCTCAGGGGTGGACGGGGGCAGTCTTGTGGCGGTTCGGCAGCGCTTGCAGCGCCGGGGACCCGTGTTCAATCCTGGCTGCGGATGAGGTGCGGGTCTGTGTGTGCGCAGCTGCCGAGAATGTCTCCCTGCCGGTCCAATCTCTCCCGTCTCCCACTCACATCTGCCAATCTCTTCCATTACCTGGCACCCCCGTTCCTCAGATTAAATATATTTTTACACATAAATTATGAATAAAGATATTAATTTATACACAGTTTATGCAGCCAGCGCTTCATTCATTTTTTCTATATCGCGAATGACCTTTGACAAATCCCATGATTCCTTGCGTTTTTTGGAATACCAAACTCGCTTATTCATTGGTTGCATTCAAGAAAGAGTTGGATATAGCTCCAAGGGCTAACGGAATCAAGGAATATGGGGAGAAAGCAGGAATGGGGTACTGATTTTGGATGATCAGCCATGATCATATTGAATGGCGGTGCAGGCTCGAAGGGCCAAATGGCCTACTCTTGCACCTTCTATGTTTCTATATTTCTATGAAATGCAGCAATACATCAATACAATGCCTCACTCTTAGAGAAAAAATGCTCACTTATGCAAAGATTCCCATGTCCTCAGGGCGTCTCAAAGTGATGCCGAATTGATTGAAGTATTTAAAAAAGTGTATTCACCATTACGCCCTCAAAAATGGTACATGACACAAATGCAAAGTTTATTCCTTCTGGGAATGGCTGTAGATGGTATGAACACTGGAATAAGCTTCAAAGATTCCTTCAGAAGATGACAGAGTATCTTTAATATCATTCGAATCAAGCAGACTGTGCCGGCCGCAATACAGCAATTCATCAGAAGGTTTTGGTGCTGTGATCCCTCTTACAAGGGGCGGCATGGTGGCGCAGTGGTAGAGGTTGCTGCCTTATGCCCCTGTCTCACTTAGGAAACCTGAACGGAAACCTCTGGAGACTTTGTGCCCCACCCAAGGTTTCCGTGCGGTTTCTGGAGGTTCCCAAAGTTTTTGCCAGTCTCCCTACCTGCTTCCACTACCTGCAACCTCCGGCAACCACCTGCAACCTTCGGGAACCGCACGGAAACCTTGGCTGGGGCCCAAAGTCTCCAGAGGTTTCCGTTCAGGTTTCCTAAGTGGGACAGGGGCATAACTGTGCCAGAGACTTTGGCTAGATTCTGACTATGGGTGCTGTCTGTACGGAGTTTGTACTTTCTCCATGTGACCACGTGGGTACTCTATGGGTGCTTGGGTTTCCTCCCACACTCCAAAGATGTACAGCTTTATAGGTTTAAGAAGGAACTGCAGATGCTGGAAACATCAAAAGTAGCCAAAAAATGCTGGATAAACTCAGGGGGTGAGGCAGCATCTAGGTCTCAACCCGAAATGTCGCCTACTCCTTCTCT
The DNA here is from genome assembly GCF_028641065.1 of Leucoraja erinaceus. Classification (NCBI taxonomy): domain Eukaryota; kingdom Metazoa; phylum Chordata; class Chondrichthyes; order Rajiformes; family Rajidae; genus Leucoraja; species Leucoraja erinaceus. The sequence continues at coordinate 23,364,329 of NC_073403.1, forward strand.
CCATGGATGCTGCCTCACCCGCTGAGTTTCTCTAGCATTTTTTGTCTACTTTTAGCTTTATAGGTTAATTGACTTTGGTAAAATAGGATTGTAAATTTTCCCTAGTGTGTAGGATAGTGTTAGTGTTGGCGATCACTGGTTAGCACGGACATGATGGGCTGAAGATCCTGTTTCCGCGCTGTATTTCTGAAGTCTATAAGTAAAGAAGCGCTTCTCAAATTTCCTTTGCACCGTTATAAGCGTTCCCCCTCCCCTACATCTCATGGCAGATCAAGCTTCACAGACAATCTCTCAGCTTCAAGTATTAGGAGCTGCAGTATATCCATACAGCATACAGGTGTCTTGAACTTCAGAACCACCTCAAGGGTGTTCTCATCAACAAGAAGACTGGTTGGATGAGAAACACCATCAGATTGAAGAGTTAATTAAACACACAAGGCAATTCTGGAGTGGAAACGTGACTATTCTTTTTGTTTCTGTATAGGTTTTCTTTAGAGATAGAGCATGGAAACAGGCCCTTCAGCCCACCAATTCCATGCCCACCATCAATGACCCATTCCAACTAGTTCTATTATTTTCTAAGAGACACAAAAAGCTGGACAGGACCCTCCTTGAGTCTGAAGAAGGGTCTCGGCCCAAAACGTCACCCATTCCTTCTCTCCAGATATGCTACCTGTCTTGCTGTGTTACTCCGGCATTTTGTGTCTATCTTTGATTGAAACCAGCATCTGCAGTTCCTTCCTACACATCTATTATATTCCACTTTTGTATACACTCCTTACACACGAGGGCAATTTACAGAGGCCATTTAACCTACAAATCTGTACAGCTTTGTGAAGTGGGAGGAAACTGGAGCACCTGGAGGAAACCCACATGGTCACAGGAAGAACATGCAAACTCCACACAGACAACACCCGAGGGCAGGATCAAACCCAAGTCTCTGGCACAGTAGGGCGGCGGTTCTAACAGCTGTGCCACGGTTCCACAAATGAAAAGAAACAGGAACCTGAAGACAGACGTTCAGCTTACTCTTCCTTTTTCTTACTGTGGAGGTCGTGGGGGGAGGAAACAGTCAGAGTGGTTGGTCTTTACGTTAGAGGTCTGATACGTTTTGCGGCAGGGTTGTGGCCTGTCTCACAGCTGTAGCAGCTTCTCTGTTCCAAGATTAAGGTATAGCTGCCCCCTTCTAATCAGTTTATAGTCTTGTATGGTCTTTCCGCTGACTGGTTAGCACACAACAAAAGCTTTTCACTGTCCCTCGTTACAGGTGGCAATAAACTAAATGAGACTAAATTTAAGAAAAAAAGAAATTAGTACGTTGTTGCTATTGGTTACTAATATTTATAAGAAGGTAGGGATTGGTTATTAGAATGTAGTTTCTATTTGTTTTTTAATACATCAGAACGTCTGGAGATTGGTGATTTCATACACTAATAAGGAATTAGAGAGTGCATAAATCCAATTGTATAAAAGTTGACTTTTTCAAGTAGAATTTGGTAACTGGGAATGTGCTGCCCTCCTTGTCCGCAAGTGAATAAAGTGCGTCTGGAAAACGATTGCAAGTCGTCACGAGACCAGTTGATCAGCAGCGATGGTGCTCTAGCTGAACATCTTATTTAGAGAAAAAGCATGAATGGCATGGATGCATTCTAAATAGGATGCATTGCTGTTGCATTGTGTCTTCTAAATAGGATGCATTGATTTGATGGCTCAATGAATTTAAAGAAAGACAGGCGCTGATTGCATTTCCTGGGTCCCTTTTAGTTTGGTTTAGTTTAGTTTAGAGATAGAGCGTGGAATCAGGCCCTTCAGCCCACTGAGCCCGCACCGACCAGCCATCGCCGCACATTATAAGGCCTGTCCGACTTGGCGATTTTTCCGGCGACTGCCAGCATCATTGACTGACGTATCAGGTCACCGAAAAAGTCTCGGCGTGACGCGGCGTGATGACGTATTGACGCGCGGTGTTTCCTCAAGTGTCGCAACAATTTTTGTTGTCGCCCGCTGCTGGATTTTGAAGGGTTCAAAATCTTTCAGCGACCCTGATACGTCAGTTGCCGAAAAAATCGCCAAGTGGGACAGGCCCTTAACACTACCGGACACACGCAAGGGATAATTTACATTTATACCAAGCTCTTGGAGTGTGGGAGGAAACCAGAGTACTCGGAGAAAACCCACACAGTTGCAGGGTACAGACAGCAACCGTAGTCAGGATCGAATCTGGATCTCTGGCACTGTAAGGCAGCAATACCTCAGAGCCATTATGCCACAGAAGGATGGAGGGTTGGGTGTGTATGCGTGCTTTGTCTGTGATTTTTATTTATTTGCTTATCTTTATTATTTTACCGTGGATGTTTCGTTAGCTTTAGAAATGTTTGAATGCTGCACTGACTGGCTGACATTTTAAATTTCGTTGTACATGGCCCATGTTACAATGACAATAAAGAAACTATTCTATTCTATGATTGTTTACATTCTGTTACCATCTTGATGGGTTTACTTGGTTTTCAGTAGACCAGGCTAGACTACTTCAGTTTACCAGACTAGAAACTATTCTAACGCTGCAGGGAATGAACTGCATTCTGTGAAAGGGCGATATTTATAGTTGCTAAAGATTTCGAGGATCGCACCTGGCAGCTGTGAATGGCCACTTGCACCTTCTAAGTTTGGGCTAATTGGAACATAAACAGCAGCAAGAAAAGGCAAGTTGGTGCTGCAGATCTGCACTGTCAAGCAATAAGATCCTTGGTCTCAACCCTGCCTTCCTGTCTGATTCTCATTACCCCTTAGTTCCTCAGATGTCCAGTAATTTATCTCATCCTTTAAGGGCCTGTCCCACTGTACGAGATAATTCAAGACCTCTCCCGAGTTTAAAAAAAACCTCAAACTCCTGGTAAGTATGTAAAATGTATGTAGCGGGTACGTCGGAGCCCAGGAAGTCTCTTAGCAGCTCGTAATGCTAACGGCAGGTACTCAGGAAACGCGGTAATCTCGTGAAGTCTTTTCAACATGTTGATAAATATCCACGAAAGCCTCGAGTACCTACAGCAGCTATTACCATAATTCTCCGAGTTTGAATCAGGGAAAAACTCGGGAGAACTCTTGAATTACCTCGTACAGTGGGACAGGCCCATTAATATCCCGAATAACACAGCATCTCTAGGATGTTCAGCTAGAGCAGCCCATTAAATGCAACCACTCACCGAGTAAGCCTGCAACCTCATACGCTCTCTTCTGTTCAATAGTTTCATAGTTCAGGGCTTCGAAGAAAACGTCCAACACTAAAATATTCTCCCTGCAACAAAAAAAAGCAAATGAACCAATTGTTGGAAAAGGGCTTTAGACTTTAGAGATACAGTGTGGACACAGGCTCTGAAGCCCACGGAGTTCACGCCAACCAGCGATCACCCCGTACATTAATAATACTATCCAACACACTAGGGCACTTTTCCAATTTTATTGTTTAGTTTAGAGATAGAGCGTGGAAACAGGCCCTTCGGCCCACCATGTCCGCGAATGACCCATTCCAACTAGTTCTACATTATTCCACTTTCACATGCACTCCATGCACACCAGGGGCAGTTTACAGAGGCCAATTAACCTACAAATCCGCACGTCTTTGGGAGGTGGGAGGAAACAGGAGCACCCGGGGAAAAGCCACGTGGTCAGAGGGGGAACGTAAAACTCCGTACAGGCAGCACCCGCAGTCAGGATCGAACCCGGGTCCCTGGTGCTTTACGTTTCTGTTTGTGCCTCCCTTTTATTGAAGCCAATTAACCTACAAACCTGTACGCCTTTAGAGTGCGGGTAGAGGGCAGTATATGTTAATGTACAAACTCGGCTGTCTATGTGTACACATTGTGCAAATTAATTTGTTGGTGTGAACGTGCAGAAGGTCCATGCTTGAAAATAAAGTGATTTGTCCTTGTGCCGAACTGTACCAAGATTAGAGAGATACTACTTTCTCCTGTTTCTGTCTTTCCCTGTTCTGACAGAAGATCTCAGACCCGAACCGTTAACTGTTTCCCTTTCCACAAATGCCGATTTTCCAGAATTTTTTGTTTTTATTTCAGATTTCCAACAATTGTAATTTTGACGTATGTTCATGTATGTTCTAGATATTTATGATACAGCACACAATCAATTTGCATCACATACTCAATGCTAAACAGAATATTATAGGGTCTAAGTTTAATAATCCAAGACATTTGAAGTGTCTTTTTAGATATAAGGAAGTGCAGATGCTGGTTTACGAAAGAAAGATACAAAGTATTGGAGTAACTCAACGGGTCATGCAGCATCTCTGGAGAACAAATCCATGCAGTTCAATGGGGAATATAGGATGCAGGGAAGAAAAGCTATTCCTTCTTCTCCGTAGATGATGCCTGACCCCCTGACTTACTCCAACATGTTGTGACTGTCCAAGGAATTTGGGGAATTTCTAATACTAAGATATATTTTTAATCACTTGTAAATGTTTGTGGGTAGTAGAGATCTCTTAGGGTGAGAAGAATTGTGCTATGCAGAGTTTTGCCAACCAGACCAGAACTGTTTGTTACAGACCCAATTGTTGGCATTAGTTTTTTCCAGTTTAGAGATACAGCATGGAAGCAGGCCCTTCGACTCACCGTGTCCCCTCTGACCATTCATCACCCATTCACACTAGCTCAATGTCATCCCATTCCATGCAAACTACGGGGCAATTTACAGATGGCAATTAACCTACAACCTGCACGTCTTTGGGATGTGGGTGGAAACCGGAGCACCCGGAGGAAACCCACATGGTCACACAGCGAGAATGTGGAAATTCGACACAGACAGAACCCGAGGTCAGTATCGAACCTGGGTCTGTGGGGCTGCACCACTGTGCCACCCTAATTAGGTTCACTCCAGGCAGTAAAGATCAGGCAGCTACGGGAACTGTGGACTGGACTAAGTTATCAGCGATTTCTTTGCTGTCATTTTTCAGACACGTTAGCCAGATGAAAGAAATTAAAATCAGAATGAAGCCGTGCTGTGAATGAAGAACGAAGAAGAAATTAGCTGTATGAAATGTTTGAAACTATGCAATAATTATCTAATTTTCTAATTGTTGAGCTTGATAGAATGACAATGTTAACAACTGATTCACTGAGCAGAAAAAAGAGATGAGAAATAAATAAAATGAAAATACTGATATCCTATTAATAGATCAGCAACCAGTTCCAAATAAATTAAAATAGTTTCAATGAATAAAGCATCGCTTTGATGGGAACGACACAAAATGCTGGGGTAACTCAACGGGTCAGGTAGTATTCCTGGAGAACATGGATAGGTGACGTTTTGGATCGGGACCCTTCTCTTCCATAACCTGAAAAATCTCCTATCTATGTTCTCCAGGAAGCTGCCTGGCCCGCCGAGTTACTCAGTAGACTTGATGGGCTGAACGGCCTAATTCTAATCCTATCAATTATGAACCTATGACCCGAAACGTCACCTATTCCTTTTTCCCAGTGATGCACCCTGACAAGCATGAGTTACTCCAGCAATTTGTGTTTATCTTCAGTGTAAACCAGTATCTGCAGCTCCTTCCCACACTAGTTGGTTGGAGAGTTGATGGATATTGGAAATCCCGATTAATAGCTTAAACATGATTGCACCTTATATGTGCTCTCAGAATCCCGCTGAGATAATAATTGCAACACTCAATATGCACTTACGAGATGTATTTTTCTGTCTTGTTAAATTTCTTTTCAAGATATTTTGCAGAGGTTCGACTGGGAATCTTCACCATGGACAGCTCCTTGTTGTATCGAGTTAGATAGCACGGCGTTTTGCAAAGACAGTTATTGTTGGTCTCTGCCAACATTGCTGTAAAGGGGAAAATAAAACACAGAGTTAGCTCTCACGCCAGCAGCTCCTTTCCTGATTCCTATTCGTATGCACATCCACACTTTGCTGTTTGCATTTCTATACATTAGTCTTTTCTGTACATTCTGTGCCCCTTAAGACCTTTTCAGCACTGGAGAATTATACACTTTCTATTCTACTATTCAGCTGTGACCCCTTCTACTTCCCCCATACTTTGTGATGCAGCAGTAGAGTTGCTGCCTTACAGCACTCGCAGAGCCAGAGACCTGGGTTCGATCTCGACTCTGGGTGTTGTTTATACGGAGTATGTTCATTCTCCCCATGACCACATGGGTTTTCTCACAAATCTTCGGTTTCCTCTCACACTCCAAAGACGTCCAGGTTCGTAGGTTAATTGGCTTGGTATAAGTGTAAATATAAAAGTGTGTAGGATAGTGTTAATGTGCAGGGATCGAAGGTCAGTGTGGACTCAGTGGGCCGAAAGGCTGGTTACCGCGCTGTATCTCTAAACCAAACTAAACTTTCACTGCCCTGTGATCATCCACAGTACTTGCAGCATTGTCAGTCTATCAGCAGACAACTTTGGAACACCTAAAGACAAGAACACATAGAAGAAGGAAAAAGATGGGGCCACAAGTCCTCTCAAGCCTGCACCCTTGACTATTCAACATGAATGATCCATGCTGGCCTCAACTCCTCTTCTCAGCCACTTCTCCATAATCCTTAACTCCTTGATCTTTCCAATATTGATCTACCTCCATCTTAAATCTATTTCATAATCTGGTTACCATCACCCTCAAGGGAGGAAAATTCCAGAGATTCACAGCTCCCTGAGAGAAGACATTTCTACGCACCTCCATTTTAAATGAGCAGCCCCTTACAACCCCTTGTTCATGATTCTCCTTCCCAAGGAAATATCTCAACCTTCACCTTGTCAGGCCCCTGATATGATTGAATAAGGTCATTTCTCATTCTTCCAATTCTTCTGATACCCAAGGAATACAGACCCAAACTGTTTAGCCTCTCTTGGGAGGACAATCCTTTCATATTAGGAATTAACCTGGTGAATCTCCTTTGGGCTGCGTCCACTGCCACTCCATAAGGAGACCAAAACTGTGCAGTATTCCAGGTGTGGCGTCACCAGCACCTTATACAACCGAAACACAACCTCCCTATTCTTAAACCCAAACCCCTTCACAATTAAGGCCACATGACACTTGCCTTCATAACCACTTGTTGGAACACACTGCTAACATTTTGTGATTCATTTGTTCTAGATCTGTCTGAACTTCACTCATTTGTAGCTTAACAATAATAATGCACCCTTTAATTCCTTCATGGAGTTCATAACCTCACTGCTCTCTAAATTAAACTCCATTTGCAATGGTTTCCATTCAAATGCATTCATTCACTCATATGCTAAAGCTGAACGACAATATCCTTATCACAGCTTGCCCTTCCACCTCTTTTTGCACCATCAATAAATCTGGAAACCTTCAATTTTGTTTCCTCAGTGCCATTAATGTGAATACCCTAAACAATGGACATGGAACTGACCCTGGTCTACTCCTAATGTAACATCGCTCCAGCCTGAAAAGCATCCATTTATTGTAACTGTGTTTTCTATGTGTTTTCTATGAGACAATCCAGGTACCATTTCTATGTGACATTTCCTCCAATACCTTGGGTTCAGCCTCTTATGTGGTACTGTGTCAAATGCCTTTTAGATATCTATATACACCACATCTACAGGCTCCCCTCTACCAATTCCCGCATTCACAAATAATTAATGCAAATATAATTCACCTTTCATAAACCATGTTGTCTAGGTTGATTATAATCAGCTTCTCTGAGTGATTAATTATTTCCTCTTTGATTACTGACTCGCCCACTTACTGACTTCTTCCCTTCATGAACAAGTGAATCACAATGACTGTTCTCCAATCTTTTAGTACCTTCTGTAACTCAGCGAGGATGAAAAGGTTCAACCCATGGGCCCACCTAGTCTGCCACGACTTCCTTTGAAATCCTTGGGTACAGGCCTTCGGGTCCCTCTGATGTGCTTGCCTATGACATATAGTGTCTTATGATCGGTATTTTTACGTCATGTTACTTGAAATTAGCCCAGCTGTTATCTCACTTTCAGTGCCTTCCAGTGAAGAATGATGCAAAATACTGATTTAACATATCTGCTATCTCTCCGTTTCCTATTATTAATTCACCAGCCTCATTCTCGAGAAGTGTCAACCTACCTTGGTCACCTTCCCATTATTCATACGTCTGTAGGAACTCCGACTGTTTGTTTTAATATTATGCCCAAATTTTCTCTCAAAAAACATTTTTTTCCGCATCTTAATAGACAATAGACAATAGGTGCAGGAGTAGGCCTTTCGGCCCTTCGAGCTAGCTCGGCCATTCAATGTGATCATGGCTGATCATTCCAAAACAGTACCCCGTTCATGCCTTTTCCTCATATCCCCTGACTACTTTAAGAGCCCTATCCAGCTCTCTCTTGAAAGCATCCAGAGAACCTGCCTCCACCACTCTCTGAGGCAAAGAATTCCACACACTCACAACTCTCTGTGAGAAAAAGTGTTTCCTTGTCTCAGTTCTAAATGGCTTACCCCTTATTCTTAAACTGTGGCCCCAGGTTCTGGAACTTAGGTTCTTTTTAATCTTTTGCTGCTGGAACCCAGTTTGTTCCTAATCCTCTGGCTTTCCACCAGTCGGAGCACTTTGAATTCCTTACTTTTCAATTTAACATTGTCCTTGACCTCCTATGTTAGTCACAGACCGTGCCTTTTTCACATGGAATCCCTTTTTCTAATTTAAATAAATTTCCGTTGAGAATATTGGACCAGCTGTTTTAACATCTGCCGCTGTTCCATCTACTGATGTGTCTCTCAGTTTATTTTCCAAGTCCACCTTTGACAGCGTCATCTTCATACCATTATAATTAGCATTATTTAAGTTGAAGACAGTGGTTTTAGTACTGTGGTGTTCACCCTCAAAGTGCATCTGGAATTTTTTCATTTTGTGGTCACTATATCCTTGCAGATGTTTAACCAGAAGATCTCTTATTAAATCCTTTTTCACCACTCATAACCAAATCTAAAATAGCTAGCTCCATTGCACATTGTTCCAAGAAGCATTTGATGGCACTGGGCCTGTACTTGCTGGAGTTTAGAAGGATGAAAGGGCACCTCATTGAAACTTACCGAATAGTGAAAGGCCTGGATAGAGTGAATGTGGAGAGGATGTTTCCACTAGTGGGAGAGTCTAGGACCACAGGCCATAGCCTCAAAATAAAAGGACATACTTTTACAAAGGAGATGAGGAGGAATTTCTTTAGTCAGAGGGTAGTGAATCTGTGGATCTGTGGAATTATTTGCAACAGAAGGCTGTGGAAGCCAAGTCAATGGATATTTCTAAAGCGATTGAGAGATTCTTTATTAATACTGGTGTCAGGGGTTATGGGGAGAAGGCAGTGGAGTGGGGTTAGGAGAGAGAGAGATTAGGTCAGCCATGATTGAATGGTGGAGTAGACTTGATGGGCCGAATGGCCTAATTCTGCTCCTATCACATGACCTTATGAAAGAGTGTGGTCATGGTGAAGAAAGAAAGATGTGATTGCGGGAAGTCAGAAGTACAACGAGTGACACTGTTGTTGGAGAGCACTTCAAACAAAAGGCAGAAATTCCATTGCAAGATTGTTGACCACCCATCCACTGGCGGATATTGATTTGGTCAGTGCAGTCGCAAATGCAACCTTTGATATGGTGCATGCAGTGTAGGGGTGCTGTCGCAGCTCAGGCAGCAGGCTGCATTCATAGAATGGCTCTGCCAGCTGGAGAAGACACAAAGTTAATTAAACAGTGAGTCACGTGTTCACCAATCTTTGCTTTTGCTGCTGAGCACCATTTGGGGTTTAAATTGTTTCTGCAAAATTACCTGAGTCACTTCCCCCTCCCTTCCCCCTCACTGAGGTCCCCCCACGCAGGGCCCTCCTTTGTTCCTTCCCTTCACGATGAACGGTGGATGAAAATCCATGAAACAAAGCTCACCCCAATGAAAGGTAAGAGCTGGGAATCATTTCTGATGATCTATCACTTCAATTTGCAGCAGTGTAGAATCCCCACCTGCCTCTCGAGCATCTAATGCAAGACATATGAGCATTCAATGGCCCTATAGATGGCCAGCTGTAATATCTTTCATCCAAATTCAATGCACTATTTTAAAATATCATCGCAATTCCCTCGGATTAAATAGGAAAGCAAGATCAAGTTGTCTATAAACTCTTGACAGACCATTTATAAAAAGTTTCCCCAGTTGGCTTCCTGTCTATCCTGAATCAGAATCAATTACGAAGCTACCAACACTTAGACCACACAATGACAGTGAATAGAAGCAAATGAAACGCAGAAATTGAATTGAAACATAGCGCATCCCAGACGGTCATAATTCGTAAAGAACTTTGCAGTTCGCTGCTATTTCAGGTTTCCAAGTCATGCAGTAAAAGCAATCTTGAGTCTGATGGACTACTTCAGAGACAGGCTCATCTCAACACAGCAAACTCAATTGTGTGTGACCAACTTTTCCAAAGTCAAAAGTAAAATATCTTTCTCTAAATAATTTGCCATGGACTTTCTCTTTGAAACAGAAGGGTAGCCTGTTCACTGAGTTCTGTGTGCACCTGAAAGGCAACTTTTGTTTTTATCCACCATGTTCTTCACGGGTGAGGGAGCACTTCACAACAAAGGCTTCAGCTAATTTAGACGGTGCCAGCTTTTCTAGCAGTAGAGGAAGAAAGCATCTAAATAAGGTCATTCTTTTTAGATGATGTCTTGTGAATCTAGCATTCGATTCAATCTGGGAGTGGTCATACATTAATCTCAGGATGTTTTCACACCCAGAACAATAAAATAAAAACCTTGATTTCATTAAACCTGGAAGAAAAGAATAATATATTTAACACTGCAAGGCATTTGTGTCAACACAAGATCTTTATGTAAGTGTACCTGTAAAATGTGTCTAGTTTTATTGCCATTTTATAGCTGTGGTTGGCAAAGCATGGTAAGGGCCTACACTGGTAAATGAATCCAACAAAAGTCATAAGTGTACTTCAGCGGGTAATACCAACACATGCCCAAATACTGTGTGTGTTTGTAGGTTAATTGGCCTCTGTAAATTGCCCATAGTTTGCAGGGAGTTGATACGAAAGTGAGATTACATTGTGAAAGTGGGATAACATAGAACTAGGGAACAGGGCAACACGTTGGTGCAGCTGGTAGAGCTGCTGCCTCACAGTGTCACAGACCCGGGTTCAATCCTGACCTCGGGTGCTGTCGGTGCAGATTTTGCTAGTTCTCCCTGTGACCACGTGAGGGATAACATAGAACTTGTGTGAACCGTTGATCGATGGTCGGCCTGGACTCTGTACCTCGAAACTAAACTCAACTGTACTTAACTAAAATTGAAAATAATGTTATAACTCATTGAACAAATCCTCTTTTCTGCTATTTACAATGTGATAGTAGGATAGCATGGAACCAGTGAGAATGGGTGAGCGATGGTTGGCATGGACCCGGTGGGCCGAAGGGCCTGCTTCCAATACTGTATCTTTCAATCAATCAATTTTATAAGACAAGCTGTGTTTTAGCATGAGGAAATTTAATTTTAGAAAATAAAATGCAATAGAGATGTATTAAACTTGGATAATAAACGTACTGTTTTGGTGTTAATACCATTAAGTAAAGCTATTAAACATCAGCCATTGAATGCGGCATTGGAATGCCTGTGGTATTTGTATAGGTCTATGCAAGTATAGTTTAGAAATACAGTGTGGAAACAGGCCCTTTGGCCCACCGAGTCCACACCGACCAGCGATCCCCACATATTCACCAGGGACTAACTTTACTGTACCACTCTAGTGCTTTTTTCTTTTTAAATTGCTGTTTTCACCCCTTTTTCCTTCCGCCCACGATATTTAATATGAAAAAGAATATGTGATTCTGTTCCATTCTGTTTGTAGTTTGTTTGGTTGTTTGTTTGTCTTTTTGCACAATCCGCAAGCATTGCCACTTTTCATTTCACTGCACATCTCGTATGTGTATGTGACGAATAAACTTGACTTGACTATTAACTCTATCCTACACACACTAGGGAAATTGTTTACATTTACCAAGCCAATTAACCTACATACCTGTATGTCTTTGGAGTGTGGGAGGAAAACAAAGATCTCGGAGAAAACCCACGCAGGTCACGGGGAGAACGTACGAATTCCGTACAGACAGCAACCGTAGTTGGGATCGAACCCGAGTCTCCGGCGCTGCATTCACTGTAAGGCAGCAACTCTACCGATGCGCCACCGTGCCGCCACCACGCAGTGAACACATTACATAAACTTTACATCCAGTAACATATGACGGTAGAGAATACATTTTTTTTAGTCCAGCATACTGACAGAACTAACTCACCCAAGGTAGGCTCCACACACTCCTTGTATTGCTCTGGGGTGCAATAGTGGGCATCACCTGCAATGTAGATCAGTGGAAAGACATCAGTGAGTCTTCGTCAGAAATCCCCAACACTGTACTGTCCAGCACTGGTCAGTTTAGAAACAGAGGTAATATAAAGCAACAATATTCTCAGCACAATTTTTTTTGAGAACAAACAAGTAACTTGAATCAAAATGGTGCAGTGGCAGAGCTGCTGCCTGACAGCGCCAGAGACCCGGACTCAATCCTGACTATGGTTGATGTCTGTGTGGGGTTTGTATGTTTTCCCTGTGATCGCTTGGGGTTTTACCCCGGGTGCTCCAGTTTCCTCCCACATTCTAAAGATGTACAGGTTTGTAGATTAATTGGCTTTCGTAAATTGCCCCTAATGTGTAGGGTGTGAAAGTGGGATAACATAGAACTAGTGAGCAGGTGATCGATGGTCGGTGTGGGCTCAATGGGCCGAAGGGAGTAGTTTACACACTGTATCTCTAAAACTAAAAGAAATTCCAAAGCATGGTGTCCAATGATCATGTCTGTTCTGACAGTCTGTTAGATTAATCCAAAACTAATCCTCTAACTCTGTTCTCCTTGTAGTTCTGCACTGCAATATTTCAAAATGTATCAATTTTTCTCTTAAATTATACAGTAAGGCTTGGCTTCACGCCTTTTCCTGCTCTGTTGCTAGTACTTGCCATCAGCATTTTGACTGTTCGTTTGGGTTTAACTCGCAGTGAAGCTTGGTGGACACTTACAAACCACACACTGTAAACTACATAGTCAGAATTCTTTGAGCTCCAGGAATATTAGAGGATCCAGTCTCAATTAATCTAAGCATATATTAGGAATGAACTCAATTGACGGCCAGAAATTTTAGGCCCATAAAGGACCAATCTTGCACACAAAAGATCTTGGAGGCAGTAAAATGCAAACTTTCCTAATGGATTATAGACACATAATGCTGGTGTAACTCAGCGGGTCAGGCAGCATCTCTGGAGAAAAGGAATAGGTGACGTTTCGGGTCGAGACCCTTCATCATTCTGGTGACCTAGATCCAGTTGAGTCTGATGAAGCGTCTCGACCTGAAACATCACATATTCCTTTTCTCCAGAGATGTTGCCTGACCCGCTGAGTTACTCCAGCATTTTGTGTCTATCTCTGGTGTAAACCAGATTCTATAGTCCAGTCCTACATATTTACTAATGGATTTTTGGGACAAGGGAGCAGTCTTCAATGGATTGAAGTATTACAGGTCTGTAGTCAGGAGTGTTTAGAAGAGTGACAGGTAACCGTATTGAAACTTTAAAATTCTCAGAGAGCTCGGACTAAGATTAGGCATTTAAGATTGAGATGAAGAGGGACTTCTTCATTCAGCGGATTATGAACTGTTATAACTCTCTATCTCAGGTGCAATGGATACAGGTGGCTTCTCCTCTTCCGGACACTCTTCTCCCATCCTGAGTCCCAGATTTCTCCTTTATCCTCCCTCTTTCCCCTCTCCCCTGCCCCCTTCTACCCGTATCCCTCTCTCCAGCTTTACAATTCATTCCTCCTCTTCTTTCCTTATCTGCCATCCTTTTGTCTCCTTTTCGCTTCTAGCCTTTGTCACTTCCTTCACTCATGTGCGAATCGCCTCCCTCCTCTGACTGTCTCCACCTATCACTTACTAGACTTTGCCCCATTCCCACCTCTCTTTGCCAGCTTTTCCCTCTTAAGGGCCTGTCCCACATGGGCGTCATTTGCGCGTCATTTACGCGACATCATTTACACGTCACGATGCACGACCTGCGCATGGTGCGCGGTGACGTGCGGTCACGCCCGGCGCCCCAGGATTTTGGGATGTACAAAATCTTTGTGACGCACAAATGATGCCCAAGTGGGACAGGCCCTTTACTCCATCAGTCTGAAGAAGGGGAACGACCTAAAACATCGCCTTTCCTTTCCCTCCACAGATACAGCTTGACCTAGTGAGAACCTGCAGCCTTTTGTTTTATGACATGGACACCATTGAACTTGTTCAGTACCAAACAATAGACTTGTAATAATAATAATAATAATAATAATAATAATAATAATATCTTTTTTTGTCATTGCACATGGTGCAACGAGATTTGGTATACGGCTTCCATCCGATAGGCATAACTTGAACAACTAATACAATTTAGATACCCCGAGAAACATGATTTATATATTTTTTAAAACAGTAAAACAGTCTAAAGTGCAAATATGTATGTGCCGGGTCGATGTGCGTGAATACCGTTCATAGGGGTGGGGGGGGCGTGGACACTCAGCAGGGCCGGTTCAGCAGCAAGAAAAGCTGAGGACATTAAAGATAAAGGCGTAGAGGGGTGGAATTCTGGAATTGCATCGAGAGCTTTTTGAGTCATAAGTAGATGGCCTGACGAGAGAATGGCCAGTGCTGGACCTACTCTTGGGGAATACAGCCCAGGCAAGTGATTGACGTGTTAGTGGGAGAGTTGCTATGTAATTACGGAGAGGAATAAGGATGGGTTGAAACAGAAGCTACTAAACTGTGGGAAGATCAAGGTCAATGTCTTACGACAAAACCCAGCAGCAAAAGACTGGAAGCAGCTATTCGCAGGTAGCTCAACATCGGACAAATGACGACATACAGAGGTGATATAATGAGAGTTCAGGGTCACCATGTTCCAGTAAAGATGAACGGTCTGCACAGCAAGTGCCAGGAAGCCTGGATGTCGAAAGATAGTAAAAAGAATAAGAAGGCAGCAGGTGGGTGCAATAGAGAACTGAAGAAAAGGCAAGCTCTTTAGCAGTTTTGATAACAAATCTCAAGGTCCTGATGCAGGGTCTGGACCTGAAACAGCGACGTGCATCTTTATCCTCTTCACTCGCTGAATGAGTTACTGAGTCTTTGGGTGTGTTAAGTCAAATCCAAGAATCTCTGCAAGTAGCAGTGCAGATCGTAAAGGTGACTACGCAGACATGTGGAATATTTTCCTTCACTAGTGGGTCATACATCAGGGAGATTATGACACAACTTTATAAAACATTGGTTTGGCCACAGCTGGACAACTTCTGGTTGACAGGCTGTGGGATGTGATTGGTGTGATTGGAGAAGTGGGAGCGGATGTTACATGGGGATGGAGCGTTTCAATTATGAGGAGAGGCTGGTATGTTGCCTTTGTTTTCCTTGCATAGAAGAGGCTGAATGGGGACCTGTCAGAGGCATACAGAATGATTTTAAAAAAAGAGCGGCATAGTTTCACAGCGGTAGATTTGCTGCCTCACACACCAGAGACCAGAGTCCACTGTCACTATGGAGTCCATGCATTCTCCCTGTAACCGGGTGGGTTTCCTCCGGGGGATCCGGTTTCCTCCCACAATCCAAAGACGGGTTTGTAGGTTAATTGGCCTCTGTAGAATTTCCCCTGGTGTGTAGGGAGTGGATGAGAAAGTGGGATAACATAGAACTAGTGTGAACGGGTGATCGATGGTCGGCGTGGACTCGGTGGGCCAAAGGGCCTGCATCCAGGCTGTACCTCCAAACTCGAAAAAAGCTGCCCTAATGGAAGCAATCGTTGCAAATCCTCTCCACCTTGCCCACAGATATCAGTACTGCAGAAGGTTACATACTCACCCGGCATGTGTACCATCCGACAGTTGCAGTTCTCCACCAGGTACCTGGTTTCACAGTCGATCCTGCAGGCCGTGATACTGTAGCTGGAGAAGAAGTCTGTGTTGACAGCTGCAGATTGGCAGTCTCCCCAGGGCGGCGGCAGGTATATCAGCTGAAAGCAGCAACAATGCACACATCAAATAGCGCATTAAACTTCAATGCGAGGCATTTCAATAATACTATATTCAACACGGACAGTTTATGCACAGCTCCACTTTCGATCCCGTTTATTTACTATAAAATTCAACAAGGTTGTAAATTTTGGTTTACTTGGAGAGAGGATGCTTAAAGTAAGGTTTGCACCATTGAACCATTGAAATGTAGCAGATGAAATTAAATGCTAACATGACAACAGTTCTTTTCAGGCTCCAGGGAGGTTAGGCTTCCCCTGATGGAGGCGTTTTAAACCAGGGCCACAGTCTCAGAGAAAGGGTTAGCTTATTCAGGAGGGGCGGCACAGTGGCGCAGCGGTAGAGTTGCTGCCTTACAACACCAGAGACCTGGGTTCGGTCCCGACTATGGGTGCTGTCTGTACGTAGTCTGTATGTTTTCCCAATGGGTTTGCTCCGGATTCCTCCTACATTCCAAAGATGTGCAGGTTTGTAGGTTAGTTGGCTACTTTAAATTGCCCCAGTGCGTTGGGTAGAGTTAGTGTACGGGTGATCGCTGGTCGGCGTGGTCTCTGTGGGATGAAGGGCACGTTCCCACACTGTATCAGTAAAAAAAAGCACTCAGAGTATGCTGAGTCCAACCTCATATCAATCTTGACTTTTCCTATTCATGTACATGACCAAATATTTTATATTGTTTAACTTCACAGCTTTACGTCTTTAATTTTTAACAAAAAATTGTTGTATTGTTGAGAGAGTTAGATATAGGTCTTAGGGCTAACGGAATCATGGGATATGGGGAGAAACCGGAACGGGGAACTGATTTTGGATGATCAGCCATGATCATATTGAATTGGGGTCAAGGAAAGAGCGATCACATCGCGGTCCTGTTTCAACCAAACGTTCCACCACCACGCACAAGAAGCATAAGAAGCGACAGGACAGACACCATTGTTTGCAAATGTTGAGAAGTGTGTTCAGCTCTGAAGAAGAAGATCATAATGAATTGTGGTGCTGGCTTGGAGGGCCGAATGCCCTCCAATTTCTATGTGTCTATGTAATTAGAACAAGAATTGTGCAATCTGGCAATCTGTATAAATCACTACTGGATAGAAATTCCAGCATTTCCATGTTTATAATCAGAACAAGACACAACATGCTGGAGTAAATCCAGCTGCTGGGTCAGGTAGCAAATCTAGCAAACATGGATAGGTGACAGATCAAGTCAGGACCCTTCTTCACGTTGATTGCTGGGGGAAGGAGTGGGGGGGGGGGGGGGGGGGGGGGGGAGCTGGAAAGCGGGAAGAGAGGAGGGGAAAATCAGGACATTCTTCTTTGCTCACTTATTACCGCAATTGACATGCCAATTCACCGATACATGAAAACTTCTGACAATCATAGTTAAAACGTCCAAATATCTCTCATGATGGATTTTTACGTTATTCATATTTAATGTGAACTTCACATTATAAAATAAAAATTTTCTGCATCAATAATTTTCTCAAATTTGACAATGAAATTCTCTGCTGGAAATTGCAAACTTAAACATTATGTAACAAAATCAAACATAATCTTTGGTCAAATATGCTTTGTAAGAAAATGTAGGTTACGGCTCTACGGTGAAACGTTACTTATATAAAATATCGGCTCGGTGTTCCCAATGAATATAATAGCATATCAAATTATAAGACAAGTCCACCATCAATTTTCCGGTTATTTTTGGATAAAATCCTCCCCGGATGCCCCCCAGAAAATATGGTGCCTTGGCCAGGTGTGGCCGCCAATCTCTACCTCATCAGGACTTCACCGGCCGATTGGCGGGTCGAATTTGCCACCTGCGGCTGAGACTCTGGAAATCTGACCCAGCTGGAGCCTGCAGATCGGTTCCCATAGCCGACTTCCACGGCAGACTTTGCAGGCTTGTGCCTTGGCCACCCCCAAGGCCGTGACCTCTGTTGGTCTGGCAAAACGGATCAACCAGAAAGGCTCTGGTGAATCTGTACCATGCAGAAAACCAGGGCTGTCCAGCTTTGAATCACACTGCCAGATAATCACCAACCAGCATACACTTCATGGAGAACTGCAAAGGAAAGCTAAATATCAAGCTAGTAACTGTGTGAATAGAGTGAGTATAGTGAGCTGAGGGGAAATGCATCAGGGCTACCAGCTGGAAAAGTACCAATAGCACTGCCTTTATTTGCAAACTAACTGGACTTCTGGGAGATGGATCACTCATCTGTACCTTGCAAAGCAAAATGCTTTAAATTGATCCCTTGTTGGAGCAGAGACTGCATTATATGAGGCATAAATAGATTAACAACTAATGAAGGCGGATGTGATTCCTTTAATTGGTTTTAATTGCTGGAGGGTTTGGAGAGGAATTTTCCTGATTATTCTTTCCTTGTAAAACATTGTTTTTTTTGGTAATTCCAAAGGATTGAATTAGTTTGGGGATAAGATATATTGGGAAATGGAGCTCCAAGTATCGTTTTAGTGGAACGGACTTGACGTATTAGCTGCACTTTTCAGGGTCTTGGATGGCCATAAGACAAAGGAGGAAAATCAGACCATTCAGCTGACTGAAGGCCCAGTCCCACTGTACGAGGTAATTCAAGAGTTCTCCCGCGTTTTCCCCTGATTTGAACTCAGAGAATGTACGTAGCGGGTACGTAGCGTGTACGTAGGAGCTCGTGGTTGTCTCGTAGCGGCTCGTAATGCTAACGGCAGGTACTCAGGAAACGCGGTAACTCATGAACACGTTGAAAAGTGTCCAAGAGTAAAAAAATACTCGTGATGAACTTACCACGAGTTTGAGAGCTCTTATGTAAACTCGCATAGTGGGACAGGGGCTTGATTCTACTCCACCATTCAATCATGACTGATCTATTTTCCCCTGTCAACCCCATTCTCCTGCCTTCTCCCCATAACCTTTGACGCCCTTACTAATCAAGAAGTTTGTGTGCTGAGTACCAATCTGTAAATTTCAGCAGTCTTCTTCTTGCATATGGCATGCACAGCCTAAAGTCGTAGATCAAGGGTAGACATCCAGGCCAGGACAGCATCAGTTACTGGGTGGATGGCTTTGATGCCCCCAGGGAAAAGCCTCAGTGAGCAGTCATTCACAATGGGTGGGATGGTCTGGTCTGGATGTCAAGCAAGGCTATCTGTCATCCCCCACTTATGCAGGCGATGGGCTGTTCTTGCATGGAGGGTGCGGATTCTGTTCAAGGTTAGCCATTGCCTGCGATGGAGGTCAAAACCCGGTGGTTTCACTGTGGGGCCTCTGATGACCTCTCCGTTGTTGGTGTTGGCATCTTTCCAGCCTCTGCTCCACACATTTTTGGAGTCAAAGTCTTCCAGGAATTTAACGGAAGACCAGAAGGGTATGCGGGACTTCAGGCGCATGTTGGGCAGATTGTTTAAGTCAGCATGGATGGGAAGGTCAGGGTTAGCCTCGATGGTGCACCAATCTTTCAACATCCTCTCCCTTCTGCGTATGCTAGGAGGGGCAATATGAGAGAGGACAGGGAATCACTGTAGAGGTGTTGAATTCAGGAGTACAACAGCAACATTGTTCTGATATCTGTAGAGGCCAGATTCCATACAGAATGGGATGGAGGCTGGTACTCCACTCCAAAGAGTTACGGCAACTATGCGTCACTTTGCACTATCCTGGACATTATTCGTTAATATGCAGTCATATACAGACCTTTGGTCTGAGTTCCTGTAACAAGCAGGAACAGCCATGAGTCATAGAGAATCATTTAGTCCTCCAGCACAGGAGCAGGTCTTACAGCCCAATTTGCCCATACCGACCAAAATGCCCCATCTACAATAGTCTCTCCTGCCTGCGATTGGCCTGTACCACTCTAAGCCATTCCTCTCTGGAGCTTCTTTCCACATATTTTCCAGACATATCATTGGATTTTTATAACCAACCATTGACTCCACTTACACTTCACGCTGCCTCAGCAAGGTCAGCAGCAAAATCAAGGCTGAGTCTCTCCTCGTTCATTCCCTCTTCTTCCATCTCCCATCAGGCAAGGTGTGTAGAAGCGTGAAAGCGCACACATCCAGATTCAGGGACAGTTTTTTCCACAGCTGTTATCAGTCAACTGAACCATCCTAACAACAACTACAGAGTGGTCTTGAACTACTATCTACCTCATTGGAGACCCTCGGACTATCTTTACTCAGACTTCACTGGACTTTATCTTCCACTAAACATTATTCCCTTTATCATCACTCTGCACACTGTGGATGACCCGATTGTAATCATGTATAGTCTTTCCACTGACTGATTAGCACGCGACAAATGCATTTCACTGTGGCTCGGTACACACGACAATATTTATTAAACTAAACTAAACTAAAAGTATATACGCTGAGCTCCACTGCGCTATCGAATTCTCAGTCCAACACTTAAACAGATATTACCGTCAGCACCTCCTCAAGCATTGCAATAACTACACCAGTTCAAACAGAGGCAAGGACACTTCTCTCAGGATGGAATTTATTGCATCATTTATATTGAATGCAAACTTCATGTAACAATGTTGGAATTTCTGCATCAATGATTCTCCCAGAAGGTGTCAATGAAATTCACTTCTGGCCCATGGAACCCTCAATGCTGTGTGTCTAGAATGGATTAAAACTTGACTGTCGTAAGATTAATCTTCGATATGAAAGGACTCAGCAGACCAGACCAATAAACCAGAGGTATAAAAGAAACAACCAAACAAAGAGAGATGTTTCAATTTTATTTTAATAAAGAGTATGTTATCCTATTTGCCTTCTTTCTCGTGTGTGGTCGCTTCCCCCCAGATATGTATAAAATACATGCAATGGTGCTCAGACTAAAAGGATTACAATGTCTGGCGCAGATTTTCTGGACTTCCCCTGGCCATTTTCACTGAAGTACTTGCATATAGCTTTTTCAAGTTCATCACAGCAGTTTATCCTGCCTCATATAATCCAATCAAAGTGTTTAGACCACGCTCACTTCAGCCTCAGGTTTTAGTTTTAGTTTCAGAGATACAGCACGGAAACAGGCCCTTCGGCCCATCGGGTCCGCGCTGACCAGCAGCGATCCCTGGACATTACCACTACCCTACACACACTAGTGACAATTTTTACATTTACCAAGCCAATTAACCTACATCCTTCAAAATGTGGGAGGAAACCGAAGATCTCGGAGAAAACCAACACAGGTCATGGGGAGAACGTACGAACTCCGTACAGACAGCACCCGTAGTCGAGATTGAACCTGGGTCTCAGGTGCTGCAAGCACTATAAGGCAGCAACTCTACCGATGTGACACCATAAGCTAGAGCGAGGTAACCTGGCATTTGGCACAAATAATTGAATTTGGAGAAGAGAGTGCCACCCCAGCGAAACGCAGCTCAGGCCTCAGGTTTCCTGCTGTAACGCACCAAGCCAATCT
Source organism: Leucoraja erinaceus (assembly GCF_028641065.1). Classification (NCBI taxonomy): domain Eukaryota; kingdom Metazoa; phylum Chordata; class Chondrichthyes; order Rajiformes; family Rajidae; genus Leucoraja; species Leucoraja erinaceus. The sequence continues at coordinate 23,385,887 of NC_073403.1, forward strand.
GGTATCATCTAATTGGAATCTGTTGTGCAGAACGTTAATACTACAACATCCTGGAGGCTTGCTGGGCATTAATAAACTACCACGAAGAAGCTTACACTTCATCTGCTGTTATTTCTGAAATGGAATCAACCAAGCTAATCTATCTGGTTGCTTGCCTTAGTATTCTTCTTTGGACATAGAACAATACAGCACAAGATAAGGCCATTCAGCCCACAATGTCCATAAGACCATTGCTTATCTACCTGCACATAATCCATATCCCTACTTATCCATGTGCCTATCCACGAGCTTCTTAAATGCCACTATTGTATCAGCCCCAACCACCACTCCTGCCAGTGCATTCCAGGCACTCACCGACCTCTGTGTAAAAAAAATTGCCCTGCATATCTCCTTTAAACTTTGCCCCCTCACTTTAAAACTATACCCTCTAGTATTAGATCTTGCCATCCTGGGAAAAGGTTCTGACTGTGCCTCTCATATTTCATATTTTAATAACTTCTCTGTTGTTATACACAATTATACACAAAAAATGAAGTGTTTTGAGCGACTAGTTATGCAGCACATCAAAAACAGTCTACCTGCCGACCTAGACCCACTGCAGTTCGCCTACAGAGCCAACCGATCCGCAGAGGACGCAGTCTCAACAACACTGAACCTCGTGTTGTCACATCTCGATCGGAAAAACACCTATGCCAGGATCCTCTTCATAGACTTCAGCTCCGCTTTCAACACAATCATCCCGCAGCAGCTGGTGGAGAAGTTGGAGCTGTTGGGGGTTGATGCTGGCACATGTAGCTGGGTCCTGAACTTCCTGTCGCAGCGGCAGCAGACAGTCAGGGTGGGCAGTAGGACATCAAAAACCATAGCCGTGAGCACTGGCTCACCCCAAGGCTGTGTCCTAAGCCCCCTTCTGTTTAGTCTGCTGACACACGACTGTACTGCCAGACTCAATAACAACTTCATCAGCAAGTTCGCTGATGACACAACAGTAGTGGGTCTCATCAGTGACAACGATGAATCGGCGTACAGGATGGAGGTGGAGCTGCTCACAGGTTGGTGCAAATCCCACAACCTCATTCTTAACGTGGGAAAAACTAAGGAGATGGTGGTTGACTTCAGGAGGGCGGGGAAACATCACCATGCACCTCTGCACATCGACGGAGCTGATGTGGAAAGGGTCAGCAGCATGAAGTTCTTAGGACTACATCTGTCTGATGACCTGACGTCCACGGCCAACACCACAGCTCTGGTCAAGAGAGCCCAGCAGCGACTTCACCCCCTCTGAAGACTACGGAAAGCAGGCCTCCCCACTACACACCTACGGACTTTTTACAGGGGGACTGTCGAGAGCACACTGACATACGGCATCACTTCCTGGTTCGGGAGCTGCAAGGCGTACGAACGGCACCAACTGGACAGGATAGTGAAGACCGTAAGCAGGATTATTGGTGCTCCACTTCCCTTCCTGCTGGACATATACAAGAAGAGATGCATCAACAGAGCCATCTCCATCATCAAAGACCCTTACCACCCATCGCATGACTTTTTCACCATCCTCCCATCTGGGAAGAGGTACAGGAGCATCAGCTGCAAAACCAGCAGGATGCTCCTCAGCTTCTTCCCACAGGCTATAAGACTGTTAAATGAACTTTCCCCCCTGCCAAGTATCGCGCACAAACCCCCCACACTGCAGCAGAGCCACTGTTGTGCCGCTGCCGGTCGGAACGGCTGTTGAATGTTATTGAATGTTATTAGAGGGTTAAATTGTTCATGACATGTATTTTAATTTTAATTGCTATTTATTTTATTTTGTAACGAAAACTGAATGGACACTGGTTTAGAAACGTTTTTTTGTTTCCTCTGAGTATGCGAATACTCAGGAAATGACAATAAAGATTTACAATTACAATTAATACTGTGACACGACAGTTTTGACTAAAACAAAGTCTTTATTAAACTTTGGCATGTTCGGCATGGGCATTGTGGGCCAAAGGGCCAGTTCTTGTGATGTGTTGTTCTGTGTTCCGTGATCTAAGATGCGCCCCCTAGTGTTCTGGTTAAAGGGCCTGGCCCACTCTACGAGGTAATTCAAGAGCTCTCCCGAGTAAAAAAAAAATCAAACTCGTGGTAAGCACGTAGAATGTACGTAGCGGGTACGTTGGAGCTCGGGACATCTCTTAGCTGCTCGTAACGCTAATGGCAGATACTCGGGAAATGCGATAAGCTCGTGAAGACTCGTGAAGATTTTTCAACATGTTGGAAAATGTCCAAGAGAGCCCTGAATACCTATGAGCGGCCATTACCGTAATTCTCCAAGTTCGAATCAGGGGAAACGCGGGAGAACTCTTGAATTAGCTTGTACAGTGGGAAAGCCCCATAACATTTACCGTCAATCATCATGACTAATTTTTACTCTTTTTATATTTGCAAAACGTGGAGTGAAAATTGGCTAGTTCTGTCTAAATCACAACACTGAGACACTGTGAAATTATGAAAGCCAAAATTAAAAAATGCAGCTTTCTTAGTCTTTTGATCTGTGGAATATTCGATTTCATATTTTCCACGCAATGTTTGATCATTTTATTAGTCTTTCACATGTGGTTCTAATTGAGACCACATGCTGATTGTGAATCATTGGGAGAATTTTGAGCCTCTCTAATGGGTTATTTTTATTACGTGCAACCTGTGAGTTTATTGATAAGCAGTCCTTTTTTGTAACGTGACATGCAGATACGATATACTGGCTTCTCTAGCCATGGTCCAACCTGTCCTTGCCAACCGCCATGCCCCATCTATGCTAGTCCCGCCTGTCTGTGTTTGGCCCATATTCCTCTAAACATTGTGTGTCGGAAGGAACTGCAGATGCTGGTTTACACACGAAGATAGACACAAAATGCTGGAGCAACTCAGTGGGTCAGGCAGCATCTCTGGAGAAAAGGAATAGGTGACGTTTCGGATCGAGACCCTTCTTCAGACCGAAGAAGGGCCTCGACCTGAAACGTTGCCTATTCCTTTTCTCCAGAGATGTTGAGTGTCCCTCAAAACCTTTCCTATCCATGTAGTTGTCCAAATGTCATTTAAATGCTGTGATAGTACCTGCCTCAACTACCTCCTCTGGCAGCTCATTGCATATACCCACCACCCACTGTGTGAAAAAGTTGCCCTTCGGGATCCTATTACATCTTTCCCCTCTCATCTTAAATCTATGTCCCCATGTTATTGACTCCCCTACCCTGGGACTCCAGGGTACCCTGACTCTGTTAATTCCCCCTATCTTTTTCCCCTTATGATTTTGTGCACCTCCATATAATATTGACAGATGGATTCAGAACATTTAATCTTGCTGAGATTTGCCAGGATTTATGCTGCTGAATTGTGTCTGTCATTCTACACTTAGGATCTGTGACCCTATTGATTTCATTGGTGGTTACGGGACATGAGATAAAACATCAAAGCTGATGTGTTTCAGAGACAGACGCAAAGTGCTGGCGTAACTCAGCGAGGTCAGACAGCATCTCTGGAGAGAAAGGACAGGTGATGTTTCGGGTCGGGGTCATTCTTCAGATTGAAAGTAAGGTTTCTCTAAACTAAGATTGGTTTAAGAAGCAATTAGACGGGCACAAGGAGAGGACAAGTTTATACTGTTGTGATATGGACCAAATGCAGGCAAGTGGGACTAGTGTAGATGTGACATGTTGGTCGATATGGGCAAGTTAGGCCGAAGGCCCTGTCTCCACACTGTTTGACTACGATTCTATATGTCCCAGGGAATTTGTACCATTAATTCTTCCATGCATTGCCCACATTCTTTTTTTATGTTTAAATGAATAGTCCACTAATATATCTCATCATATTTATTATCATGGAAAGGTTTGTTGATCATGTGCTCAGGTGACACTAAAGGGTATAATTCACAGTCAAAACACTTACTGCACTTAGATTAGATTACATTAGCTCGATTTTCATTTTTTATACATCCTTGTAAATGCTAATCTACTAATTTTTCAGTTTGAATACCTCATTATTCATTAACCTTTGCAGCCTCATCAGTCTGAATGCAGAGATAAGGCTTCTCAACTGCTCAAATAATGGAAATTTAAACCAGTAATTTTGCAAATGAATTAATTGATGCTGCTGTGTTAGAAGGTACCGTAGATGCTGGTTTATGTCAAAGATAGACACAAAATGCTGGAGTAACTCAGCAGGTCAGGCAGAGCATCTGGAGTAGAGGAATAGAGGGTCGAGACCCTTCATCAGATATTTATGTTGCTATTCTGCAACGTACATTCTCATTGCAGTTGAGTTCTGCTTGTGGAACTCACTCTGAAAGACTCCCATTTTAATAACACTAACTAGACAATTTTATTGATCGATGTGCAAGGCCATCTGATCCCTGGCTGATGAACAAACACTGCAGATTCTCTGCCTCTTCTTCATTTTAGAAACTGCTCTGAGGTAAAAAGGAGAATTTCAAAGCAGGTAGCTAACTAAAGCACAGTGGCACAGCTGGTAGAGTTGCTGCCTCCCAGCAACTGACCTGGGCTCGATCCCAACCACGGATGCTGTCCGTGGTTGCGTTTGCCCTTTCTTCCTATAACTGCGTGGGTTTCTTCCGGGAGGTCAGGTTTCCTCCCATATCCCGAAAGGGTAATAAAAAGGAACTTCAGGTGCTGATTTATACCAAAGATAGACACAAAATGCGGCAGCATGCCAGATCCACTGAGTTACTCAGATGGGGATTTGTGAAATAATTGACATTTGCAAATTGCCCTCTAGTTTGTAGGAAATTCAATGACATTGAACTAGTTTGAACAGGTGATCAATGGTCAGCAGGGACTTGGTGACTCAAAGGGCCTGTTTCCATGCTGTATCTCTAAACTAAAACAAACTAACGAGTCTGTAAAAAAAACAGTTCTGGCCTTGTTGGTAAAACTGACATAGAACTGACATAGAACTAGTGTGCAAAGGTGATCTATAGTCAGTGTACCCTCACTTAGCCAGAGGGCCTGTTTCCATGCTGTATCTCCAAACTAAAACTAAACAATGGGAAATAAATTATTGTTTGAAGTTGAATTTATGTGTACCATAGAATTCAACCATTGGCCGAATTCTATCTTTTCTATCTTCAAGTTCCCTGGAGAGATTCATGTTATGTTATTTTGATCTGGAAGTGCATTAATTCTGAGAATCCTAATCCTGCGTGACTATGACAGGCAGGGATGGAAAACCCGGGGGTGCCAGAGGGGACATGTCCCCCCCCCCCCACCCGGGGGACAACCCACCCCAAGTTTTTGTGATCTGGATTTTAAAACCGGGTGAAATCTCTGCTTTCCGTGAGACAGTGGGGGTGGGACTGATGATCGAGGGCGCTGAGTGGACGAGAGAGACGTCGGTCAGCAGGCAATGGGGGCGTGACATGATGATTCAGCGCGATGATTGGTGGAGGGAGGAATAGGGGTGGTAGGACTGAAGATAGAGTGCGGTGATTGGAGGAGGGAGACGTGGCACAGACCTGCGCCTTATTCGCAGCCAGGATCGAGCCCGGCCGGCTCTCCGGCGCTGTCCCGAGTGCCCCCTCTCCCACGCGTGGCCAGAGAGGTCGGGAGTCAGACGCAAGCAGAGCCCCCAGGCCCACAGCCAGCGCAGAGAAGCAGTGCAAAACCCAGCTCAACTCTGCCTGTCCCACCAGGTGAACCTACAGCCCTCCCTGGACCTGCGGGAAATATGGCCAGCACGGAGAAGCAGCACTGTAGTTCATCCGGTGAGACAGGCAGAGTTGAACTGCATTTAGCGCTGGATTGAGCCTCCGAAGCCTCGCGCGCGCGTGTGTGTGTGTGTGTGAGAGTGTGTGCATGCCAAAAAATGGTGTCCCCCGGTCCCCTCCATGTTTTGATAGCGAGTTCCGCTCTTGATGATGATTGCGTATGTGGGACAGGCCCTTCAGTGGGACAGGACCTTAAGTGTAATAAAGACTTATGCCGTGGTACATTAACTATCTGGACAATAAATTACACTTTTCCTCCTTTCTCAAGGGTGCGAGAGTTTTCGTTTTGTATAGCTTCCATGAATTTTCACTTGACAGGGAAGTGTTCTGAAATGGAGTGCTTCTTAAGTGGAATGTGAAGTTAAAATATTAATCAGAAGGGGAAACTGCTGTAGTTGGTGCTGGAAGTGCACAGCTACCTCCAATTCGTGTAACAGTTCATGTCACCTTCAGTCAGACGTATTTAAAACTTTTGACCTGTGCTTTAGTTGAAAATTAGTGAAGCGAGCAGCATTGCAAAGTGATCAATCCATCTGAAGTGAGATTTTCCATCCCACTGGTCTGAAAAAAAGTAAGTCTTACATACTCACAGTGTCACCAATTAGACTTCCCCAAGAAGGTGCAACTTAAAGAGGACATGACTTGAGAATTAAGGGACAGAAGTTTAGGGGTAACATGAGGGGGAACTTCTTTACTCAGAGAGTGGTAGCTGTGTGGAATGAGCTTCCAGTGGAAGTGGTGGAGACAGGTTTGATTTTATCAATTAAAAATAAATTGGATAGGTATATGGACGGGAAAGGAATGGAGAGTTATGGTCTGAGTGCAGGTAGTTGGGACTAGGGGAGAATAAGTGTTCAGCACGGGCTAGAAGGGCCGAAATGGCCTGTTTCCGTGCTGTAATTGTTATATGGTTATATGGTTAAAGAGCTAACACATTATCTGGTCCACACTAAGATGTACAAACTGCTATGACCTCTAACAGAACCTCACACATGTGTCTTGATTGTTTTGTTCGTGGAGAACAGGATCACAGGCGCTCTCACAGTGGCACAGTGGTATTGCTGCCTAGAAACTCCAGAGACCCAGGTTCTATCCTGACTAAAAAGAGTTTGCACGTTCTCCCTGTGAATGCATGGGTTTACTCTCGGTTCTCCAATTTCCTCCCTCTAAAGACGTACAGGTTTGTAAGTTAATTGGCTTTTGTAAATTGTAAATTGTCCCTATTGTCCCTATTGTGTAGAACAGTGTTAGTAAATGGTGTCTTCTTCTTGCGTATGGCGTGCACAGCCTAAAGTTGTAGAACAACTTGTTCTATTTGATCCTATTTGATTGTGCACACCAGGTTGATTGCATTCGTCGAAACAGGGTGGACCACATGAAGGTAGCAATCTCCCACCCCAGTAAATGGTGTGATCGCTGGTTGGTGTGGACCCGGTGGGCCAAAGGGCCTGTTTCCACACTGTATCTCCAAAGTCTAAATCCAACAGGTAACAGGTACTTGCTCCTTTGGTGGAGAAGGGTAGGAATGCCAAAGGATAGCTAGAATGTTAACTATCACACCCTGGAGCTGGAAGTTGCCCAAAATTTGGAGACGAGGGAAAACTGTACATGGTAGCTGCAGATAATTTACTATATAGGGGAACAGGTAACATCCTTTGAAAGCAGGATTGAGAATCTCATTTGAGAGGAATGAAAAGGTTCCAAAGGTGATGAGTGAGGTGGGATGGTCCATTTGTCTTCCATTGGGACAAAAAGCTAGGAAAATGGAGGCAAGAGGCCCTATCTGGAAGGTACTGTATGATTGACGTCAAGATAAATAATGGGGCTTCAAGCTTTGTAAGTTTGTGATTACTTTTTGAGCCCTATGCAAAGAATGATGTGATAAGAAAATTAGGGATGTGATCACCTGAGTGAAAGGTAGATGGCGGTAAGAGGGGTTCCATTGCACAGCACATCGAGTCAGGATTCCAGCACTGCATTTCCTTCATGTCTAGTGTACATTCAGGACAAGTTCCATATGATCTAGGCTGGTACCAGAGCTCCAGCAGAAAGGATAAACATGGTGGTTTCAAGTGTATTGGCAATTTTTCAACATTTCCAGTCCTCTTTTCCAGTTGCCATTAATACACAGGTACAGTAGGGGTGATCTTATGCAGACCCAATAGAACAGATCTTCCAGTCATAATTTCCAGTTTGGTTGGTTGTTTATTGAAGTAGTTGTACAAACAAAGTGATGAATGTACCAGGTTTTCCTAACTCTGCATGCAAGTTGTAGCTGGTTGCTCTGTCCCTGGTCTGCTGAGAACTGTATGCGCTCCCTACCTGTGCCTGCCCCTTCCTGTCCCCCTTGGCCCTTATATATACACCACCCTTTGCATCTAATGACCACCCCAAGTGTCCAAAATAATACTGCAAGATATATCTAAGCAAAATAATATCATATGCCAACAATAAACAGAAATGGCTCCTACAGCAAGAACAACCTGAGTAAATGGGTCAGAAGGGAAAACTCAATGGGGACAAAACAAGACCTCATGATGAATGAGAGAGTGAACGGTAGGCTAATTGTGTTCTGAACACCACAGGAAAAGGAAGGATTAAAGTAACCTCACCCAGAAAGAGAAATAAACAATTATATAAAATGAAATGAGAGCAGCAGAGAGTGAGGGGCAAATTAAACTTAATTTACATAAATACATTGTGCAAAATGTGCAAATGTAAATTTAAAATACATTATGTTAAGTAACGCATTTAAGGGCAAACTGCATGAACTGAAAGTGCTGTCGTACCTGTGGAGAATAACCCGGAGGTTGTATCATGACAACCATTTCTTAATCACAGGTGCAAGACAGACAAGTCAAGAAAACAAATACAGGAGTTTATAAAATCTACTGAGTAGCTGGGAAATGATAAACGGGGGATTAGGCATGTAAAAGACTATCACAAGACCAAACAACAGAATGTGGAAACATGGAACTGAAAGGTAAGAAATAGGAAAAAGAGTTGAGAGTGTGAATGAGTAGCAGAATCTGGTGGGAATTGATGACAATGTAGATGAGCTCATCAATGCCTCGACCTTCTTAAAGGTTTGAGCAGATTTGGCATGAGGAATACTCTATGGAAATTCTACATGTGTACAGTAGAGAACAATAGCGATTGCATCATGGCTTTGTTCGGTAACTCAAATGCCCAAGAATGAAGGCAACGACTTTGGGTGTCTAGATTCAGAAACAAAGTTGTGTGAAAATACAGAGATGTTCTTGTAACTTGCATTGCGCAACCATTGTAAATATGCTATTCTATGGAGTTAATTTGCTGTACCTAATATGTTGAAGTGTATGTGGAATTGTTGCATTTGAAACTCTTCAATCGTCTGCTGTTATTGTTGTGCTCAAGAATTGTAAAATCTCAATATTATGAAGGAACTGCGGATGCTGGTTTAAACCGAAGATAGACACAAAAAGCAGGAATAACTCAGCAGGACCAGCAGCATGTGCAGAGAAGGAATGGGTGGCATTTCAGGTCGAGACCCTTCTTCAGACTGGTCTCAATATATTTTGTGCACAGAGAGATAATTCCAGAATGTCTGCTTCTTGTGCTACATAAAGACTTATTACATCTACTATATTCTACTATAAACCCACTGACTCCCATGGCTATCTGGACTACACTTCTTCCCACCCATGCTTCCTGTAAGGACTCCATCCCGCATCTGCACCCAGGATGAGGTGTTCCAAACCAGGAAGATGTCCTCATTCTATAAGGAACGGGGTTCCCCTCTTCAACTATAGATGAGGTTCTCACCAGGGTCTCTTCTATAGCCCGTAACTGCTCACACTCCCCATCCCCTCACTCGTAACAAGGGCAGGGCCCCCCTTGTCCTCACCTTCCACCCTACCAGCCGTCACATACAACAGATAATCCTCCGACATTTTCGCCACCTCCAACGGGATCCCACCACTGACCACATCTTCCCATCTCCCCTTTCAGCTTTCCGCATAGACCGCTCCCTTCGTAACTCCCTGATCAATTCGTCCCTTCCCACCCGAACCACCCCCTCCCCTGGTACTTTCCCTTGCAGCAACAGGAAATACTACACTTGTCGCTTTACCTCCCCCCTTGACTCTATCCAAGGACCTAAGCAGTCTTTTCAGATGCGGCAGAGGTTCACCTGTATCTCCTTAAACCTCATCTATTGCATCCGCTGTTCCAGGTGTCAGGTGCTCTACATCGGTGAGACCAAGCGTAGGCACCTTCGCTCAGTTCGCAATAACCAACCTGATCGCCCGGTGGCTCAGCACTTCAACTCCCCCTCCCATTCCGAATCAGACCTTTCTGTCCTGGGTCTCCTCCATGGCCAGAGGGAGTCCCACCGTAAATTGGAGGAGCAGCACCTCATATTTTGCTTGGGTAGTTTACACCCCAGCTGTATGAATATTGACTTCTTCAATTTCAGGTAGTCCTTTCTTTCTCCCTCTTTCCCTTCCCCTTCCCAGCTCTCCCACAGCCCACTGTCTCCACCTCTTCCTTTCTTCTTCCCGCCCCCACCTCCCCCACATCAGTCAGAAGAAGGGTCTTGGCCCGAAACCTCACCTATTCCATCGCTCCATTGATGCTGCCTCACCCACTGAGTTTCTCCAGCATTTTTATCTACCTTTGATTATTCCATCATCTGCAGTTCCTTCTTAAATATTACATCTACATGTTCTCTCTCTGTGTAGCTCATTCAAAGTCACAACAGAATGATAAGAGCAGTATTTACGGTACTGGAAAGGATAACCTGAAGAACCAAGAAATTTCCAGCTTCAAGGTCATGATGATAATCTGACTGTTGTGCCTCAGAAATTTACTAAATTTCACTAAACTATCTTATCTGGGACTTCAAATGAGTTGCAGAAAATGTGGTGAGTAGAACCAATCTTAAATACGCCAATATAACATGTAATTCCGTGTTAAACTGAGAGGCATAATAGGTCAGGTTGAACGCTGAAGTGTATTTTCTTCCTGTATGTCGTTAGAATCTATATCAAACTCAAAGTTCACTTTGAGCTAACACAAAAGGTCACAAAGTGCAGGGGTTGATCAGTAGGTCAGGCTGCATCCCCAGAGAACATGGATAGGTGATCTTTCTGGTTGAGACTCTTCTTCAGGTAGTTTTAAACTGATGGAGGGATCCAGTTGCATTTGGGAATGATGGTGATTGGATTTCCTACAGTCTCCCCTATTGCAAAGGATTCTGCTATTAGTTAACAATTGTAGAATACTGGATTTATTGTTGAAAGAATTAGCCAACTTCAATTAACAGCTCAATTAATAATCCATTACTTTAATGGATTCTGGCTCTTGATTGTGCTTTCCTCATCTACAAGTAGTAATGGTGCTGGAGACTGAGATTTATAATTCTCATAAAGTCTATGTTTGGCTTGGCTGATTCAATGCCGTGGACAATCTAGTTAGTATTTACATAGCTATATATTCATTGGGGTACTTAAAACAGTTAAACAAATTTAATAATCATATGGGAATGGTTAAAGAAATAGCAATATTATACAGGCACACCAAAGACTATGTTCCTGATACAAACCAGTACAAACATCAGACAGCAACATCAGGTATTTTTCACATTACACAGGAGCAAGTTTGAGAAGGTAACACTAGGGATGGGTGTAAACCATGGGTGTATATGGTTGTATATATGTATATATGTATGTAGCGCCGTAGAATCTATCTCCCCCCCCCCCTTCTCCCTTCTGTTTTTGTTTTTCTGTTTCTTGTTTTTTGTGCTAAATTGTATGTATGCACTGAGTACTAGCAGCTAGTATATTGTATAGTGACAATAAATGGCATATCATATCATAAACCTCTGGTGGTCAGCATTACAGTGGCACTGACAAGACAACTGGAATATTGTGTAAAGTTGTTTGTCAGAAACAATATACTTGCTATGGCAGGAATGCTGCAAAAGTCAGCAAATATCTGGGATGATGTAACTGCTCTATTAGAGATTGGCTTTGACTGGAACTAATGTGCAGGAAGGAACTGTAGATGCTGGTTTGCACCGAAGATAGACACAAAATGCTGGAGTAACTCAGCGGGTCAGGCAGCATCTGAGAAGAAAAGGCATAGGTGATGTTTTCGGTGGAGACTCTGCTTCAGTCTGAAGAAGGATCTCGACCAAAGATGCTGGCTGACCCGCTGAGTTACTCCAACATTTTGTGTTAATGCCCCTGTCCCACTTAGGAAACCTGAACGGAAACCTCTGGAGACTTTGCGCCCCACCCAAGGTTTCCGTGCGGTTCCCGGAGGTTGCAGCTGGTTGCCGGAGGTTGCAGGTAGTGGAAGCAGGTAGGGAGACTGCCAAAAACCTCCGGGAACCGCACGGAAACCTTGGGTGGGGCGCAAAATCTCCAGAGGTTTCCGTTCAGGTTTCCTAAGTGGGACAGGGGCATAACTCTGACCGGAACTATGTTCAGTAGAGTTTAGAAGAACACTGGTGCATCTTCCAAAAGTTGAATGATCGACTCGTGCTCCTATCTTCATGTGGTTCAACGTTTGTATGTATCATTACATGTTGGTGTGTTACATCTGATTATCTGCCATTGTGGGATAAAATAAATGAATCCACAATGTCTCCTCAGAGGAGTGTTTTCAGGATTTTGAGTACCTGGGCAGGTAAAACATACAGATTGAATTGAAAGGTGAAGGAAAATATCAGAAAAAGTGTGGTACCCTTTGTTCTTGAGTGGAAACAAATGTCTGGAATCCTGGTGCAACTCCAAATCCCAGCTCATGTACAAATGGTGGCTCGGACTGAGTGTGCAGCTGTACTCTTATCCCTGCCTCAAACGTTGTGTCTTCTGTAAGAGAGAGAGAGGAAACAAGGAGAGCACTTAGTTAGAACTTACGACAATCTTACACCTGTTACACAAAAACGCTTCTCAGAGTAGTATCCTGTGTGTAACCATTAGAGCTGTAAATTTCCCCTCTATCATCATGATGTGTTCCCAAAAATGTTCAATTCCCTTCACAGCTCCCCAGGAAATGTCAGAGGAGCAAAGTTTAAATGAGATGTGCAGGCTACGTTGTTTGCACTGAGGGTGTGGGATGCCTGGAACATGCTGCCACGGGTGGTGATGGGGAAGATACAATAAGAGGCTATTAGATAGACATATGAATACGCAGGGAATGGGGGGGGATAAGGATCATGTGCAGGCAGATGAGATTAGTTTATCTTGGCATCAAGTGCAGCCCAGACATTGTGGGCAGAAGGACCTGTTCCTCTTCTGTACCGTCCGATATGTTCTAGTTGTAGAACCATCCAACACAGACACAGGCCCTTCTGCCCACCTCGTCCATGCTGGCTTTTTTGCCCATCTCCAATATTCTTCGAATATTGCACAGCTTATACCTGCGCATAGGATAATTTTGTGATTTGACTAAATAATGGCAAATTATTTTTATGTTACAAAATTCAAGCCATGGCAATTGTAGTGAAACAGAATCTACCCACCAGCTCACGACATTCACATCATCATCAGTATTAACTAAACCACATATTGAAGACACTTTAGGCCAGCTGAAGTATTGGTTACCTGAAACATTACCTTTGTTTATCACTCCAAAGAGACTGTCTAACCTATAAAGAGTTTCCAAAAGTTACTGCATGTAATTCAAATTTCCGCCATTAATAGTATTGTTGCAATATTTTGATTATAAGAGTAGGCTGAGGGTAGTGACTGCAACAATTGCACCAGCTCCTGATTCCCAGAAGCTTATCCATCACCATCACCATCACCATCATTAGATTATGAGTGTGATGCACTATTCTCCAATGACGACTCCAATAATATATTAGAAACTCTCTCATCCTCCAGGATAAAGCATTTCTAATGACTGGCTGCACAGTGTCATAGCAGTCTTACAGCACCAGAGACCCGGGTTTGATTCTGACCTTGGGTGCTGTCTGTACAGAGTTTGTACATTCTCCCTGTGACCGCATGGGTTTTTTTTTCCCGGATATTTTGGTTTCCTCCCACTCTCCAAAAACCAACAGGTTCGTATGTTCATTGGCTTTTGCAAAATTGTAAATTGTCCCTTAGTGTGTAGGATAGTGCCATAGTATGGGGTGATCACTGGTCAGCACGGATTCGGTGGGACGAAGGGCCTGTTTCCACATTGTACCTCTGCAAGTCTAAAAAGTAAAGGTGCTGACCCCAATAATTTTTGAGAAACTCTACACCCTCCAGGACAAAGCACTCTACTAGGTCAGCATCCCAAGCACCTTATTAATCATTTATTCTCATCATTCTTTCACACCATGGCTGCAGAGTGTCTGAGCCACAGTAAAGACTGTGACCACTGCAAGTACTGCCTTATTTGGCAGTACCTCCTAAAGCCTATTTCTCTGCTAGTCTGAAGGACAAGGCAAGCATGGTCTAGGGAACACAAGCCCTTGATCACGGAGCTGAAATGGCGATTCATTCTCTTTCCACAAAAGCTGCCCAAATTGCTGAGTTTTTCCAGCATTTTCTATTTTTTTGTACCGCCATCATCTCGCAGGTTACACGCCATGGTGGTCAGAAATATATTGTCTCCATTATTGTTGAAGCTTGGAACACCCTGCTCAATAGCTGTGAGGAAGGAACCATGTTCCAAGTACTATAACGATTTACGGGGATTCCCTACACCATAGGACATAGATAGGACAGCATAAGGGCAGGCCCTTCAGCCCAAAATGTCCATGCCGAACACGATGCCATGTTAAACTGATCTCCTCTGCTTGCATGAGATCCTTATCTCTCCTTACCCAGCACATCTGTGTGCCAATTTAAACGTCACTATCTCATCTGGCTTCATCACCACATCTGGCAACGTGTTTAAGGCACCCACCATTCTGTAAAATAATTGTCCTGTACATCTCCTTTAAATGTTGTCCCCCTCAGCTTAAAGCTATGTCCTTAGTCTTTCACATTTCCATCCTGGACTGTCTGTCCCATCTATGCCTCTCATAATCTTGTATACTTCTTTCAGGTCTCTCCTCAAGCTCCTACATTCCAGAGAAAACAATTCAGGTTTCTCAAAGATTGGTAGAGATGGCTTTATGACCATCCCGCCATCCCGTGTATTAACCTCGTGAACCTTAGCTGCACTCCCTCAATAGCAAGAGTGTCCCTACTCAAATTTGGGAACCAAAACTGCACACATTACTCCAGATGTGGTCCAACTACGGCCTGTACAACTGCAGAAGGACTTCTTTGCTCCTATACTCAACTCCTCTTGTTATGAAGGCCAACATGTCATTCATTTTCTTCACTGCCTACTGTACCTGCATGTTTACTTTCATAGACTGATGAACAAGGACCCCCAGATCCCGTTGTACTTCCCCTTTCCCCAACTTGACACCATTCAGATAATAATCTGCCTTCTGTTTTTGATACCTCACATTTATCCACATTAAACTTAATCTGCAATGCATCTGCCCACTCACCCAACCTGTCCAAGTCACCCTGCATTCTCATAGCATCCTCCTCACAGATCACACTGCCACCCAGCTCTGTGTCATCTGCAAATTCACTAATGTTACTTTTGAATCCCCTCATCTAAATCATCGATGTATATTGTAAATAGTTGCGGTCCCAGCACCGAGCCTTGCGGTACCCCACTAGTCACTGCCTGCCATTCTGAAAGGGACCCGTTAATCCCTACTCTTTGTTTCCTGTCTGCCAACCAATTTCCTATCCACGTCAGTACTTTACCCCCAATACCATGTGCTCTAATTTTGCCCACTAATCTCCTATGTGGGAACTTATCAAATGCTTTCTGAAAGTCCAGGTACCCTACATCCTTGTCCATTTCCCTAGTTACATCCTCAAAATATCCGCTTCATAAATCCAGGTTGACTCAAACCAATCCTGTTACTGCTATCCAAATGTGCAGCTATTTCATCTTTTATAATTGACTTCCCCACCACCGATGTCTGGTTAACTGGTCTATAAATATCTGTTTTCTCTCTCGCCTTTCTTAAAAAGTGGGATAACATTAGCTACCCTCCAATCCACAGGAACTGATCCTAAATATAGAACATTGGAAAATGATCACCAATGCATCCACGATTTCTATAGCCACTTCCTTAAGAACTCTGGAATTCAGACCATCAGGCCCTGGGGATTTATCAGCCTTCAGTCCCATCAGTCTACCCAACACCATATTCTGCCTAATGTGAATTTCCTTCAGTCCCTGTGTCACCCTATGGTCACTAATACATCAGAGAGATTGTTTGTGTATTCCTTAGTGAAGACGGATCCAAAGTACCTGTTCAACTCATCTGCCATTTCCTTGTTCCCCCATAATAAATTATAATAAGAAAGAGGGCATTGTTTTACACAAAGAATCTTTCAGTTGCTGCTCTGTTTAGTATTAAAGTCCGTAACTGCAAATCGCTGCTGAGGTCTGAGGAAGTCACTTCACAGTATGTTCTGTCCACTGTAACGAGGGTCAGCAGTGAACCTCCCCAGGGGCTGACGTGTGGATGCACGCGTGGATGCAGGGCAACAAATAATAATCTCCAACAATGGGTAGCACCCTTGAGGAAAGCGTCTGCTGCACGCTCCATGTTAATTAGATGTACTGAATTACAGAGCTCCCATAATAATACAAAATGGTTCTCTGCAGCTTTTAATTAGCTGGTCTAAATATTTAATTTGGTATTTTGTATTCTCTCCACAGGGCAAAGTGGTAACAAGACTTGAGCAGAGCTACGCTCTATTTATTCAGTGTGCACTTGCATCATTTTCAACTGCTTCACTGATACAGGGAATTATGCAGCCGTCTCCAATCAACCAGGGACCCCATGCATGTCTTGAATTCATTCTTCCCCATCTGTTCCGTTCACTCAGTGTCCTTTCCTGGGGACGTTGAGATGGCAGCATCATTGGTTATGTTTGTTTAAACAGAGACATTTTTAAAGTGCAATGGGCTAGAAAATTATTTGCACACAAAGTTGAGGGATTCAGTCAGAAATCGGATGAAGACTTTCTGCATCGTTCTTGCAGGTTCGTGCTGGGTTCCCCCTGTGCACGATACACATGCACCTGTCACTGCCCATCTGTGGGATCAGACTGAAAGGCAAATTGAATGCAGCATCTGCCACGATACAAACTTGGCTGGATTTAAAAACAAGAAAATGTCCAGGAAGTCCTTACATTCTGAGGTTTGAAATGGCACTATCACAATGGTAGGGAAAGCAAGGATGTCTACTGCTGGAGTTGGGTATGAGGGACATGGGAAGGGGACAGAAAGGGTCATCTGCATCTTGTCAAACACATTTCATTGTACCGTTGACCCTGTGTTAACATACATATGACAAATAAAACTGAACTGAACTATATCTGCCTTAAAAATATCCACTGACTTGGCCTCCACAGCCTTGCCTTCGGTGGCAAAGAATTCTACAGATTCACCACCCTCTGACTAAAGAAATTTCTCCTCATCGTCCTAGAAGAACATCCTTTAATTCTGTGGCTGTGACCTCTAGTCCTAGACTCTCCCACTAGTGGAAACATCCTCTCCACATCCACTCTATCCAAGGTTTAAGGTGAGGGGGGAATGCCACTGAGTTACTCCAGTACTTTGCATCTTTTTTTTGTAAACTAGTACCTGCAGTTCATTGTATCTTCTTTAAAAATACTGATGTGTCGTCTCTTTAAAGAATAGCAGCACGTCACCAGATAGAGGAGCAGAGACACACCAGAAATGTGAATGAAAAATCTGGGTGGAGCTGAATATGATTTTCTAATAGATGTTCGTACCAGTAATTGAAGATGAATGTGAATTTAACGAATCATGAATTTAGACTTTACTTGTAGTTCCTCAAGCTGTTTAGTAGAGCCATAAGATGACTATGTGATTTTATGTTTGTGGAATGATACTTGTGATATTTGTCCCCATATTTGTGCAGCACATGAAACCCTAGATAGCTCTGATCAAATTGCATAACTGCCCTTGCCAGCAGCTCTCAGAAGGGCTTTGGGCCAATGAAGAGACCACATATGGGTAAATTAATTTGAGGATCATTATTCCAAAAGCTACACAGGGACGTAAAATTAAAATGAATACTTAGACTGAGAGCTGTAGTTGGAGTAAGAAGTTGGTCTGAGAATAATGCTGAACCGATCTATTTATTCGCATGAAATACATCGTTAACATGTCCACTGGTCACACTGGAAATTGCCCAAAAACCTCTAAATGGAGTTGGTAAACACTACAAATATTTCTTTGTGCCACACTTGTGTTCTGCCAACAGAATACTTGGTAAATATTGAATATTATTTCTAAAATTATATTGTGTATACAGTTAAAGGTAAAGACTTAAAGGGCGGCATGGTGGTGCATCGGTAGAAATACTGCCTCACAGCGTCAGAGACCCAGGTTCGATCCTGATTACGCGTGCTTGTCTGTACTGAGTTTGCACGTTCTCCCCGTGACCGGTGTGCGTTTCTCCCAGATCTTCGGTTTCCTCCCACACTCCAAAGATGTACAGGTTCGTAGGTTAATTGGCTTGGTATAAATGTAAAATTGTCCCTAGAGTGTGTCGGGTAGTGTAATGCCCCTGTCCCACTTAGGACACCTGAACCCGGAGGTTTTTGTCAGTCTCCCTACCTGCTTCCACTACCTGCAACCTCCGGAAACCACCTGCAACCTCCGGGAACCGCACGGAAACCTTAGGTGGGGCGCAAAGTCTCCAGAGGTTTCCGATCAGGTTTCCTAAGTGGGACAGGGGCATAAGCGTGCAGGGATCGCTGGTCGTTGCGGACTCGGTGAGCTAAACTAAACCTTTCAAAGGAAATTAATTGCTGCTACTGTGGTGAGATTCTTTTGTATTTTGAAGGCTTGGGTTAAATAACTGATTCAGGAGAAAGATGGACATCCATTTTCAGATCAGGTCAGATTATTTATTGTCTTCTACACCAGGTTGCAACATTACCACTTCACATGCTGCCCGCTGAGCTAACAATATACATCAGCAATGATTAATACAAAATAAATACAACAAAACCAGTGTAAAAAGCAGGGTGATGCAACCACAATGGGAAAGTTGCATTTTGCAACATACCCATAATTAACTTTGCAATTGTGCAAAATAAACACTTTTCATGACAGCAAAATATCGCAAAACAATATGTGAAGAATAACTTGCTAACTATCTTGATCATAATCCCCATATGAGTTAGGATGATCTGGTGGTGACGTGTGAGCTGCATAACATTGAAACAACCTTATCTTTATAATTAGAAGAGAAATATTGTGTTACTGGGACATCAAAGTCTCTCCTCAGTGACACGTTGTCAAAACATTTGCTTCTGACCATTCATGCCCGACATTACGAGAGTTTCAGGATTAATCTTTGTGAATGACACCTTCTTGTCCCGAAGCAAATGTTAACGAAGAGCACACAATGCTCTGTTGTCAGCGTGATATAACACGCTGCATTCCCTCCAGTTGCTGCTGCAAATGAAAGCTTTAATAATTTATCCCTTTTCAGAGGGATAAATTATTTCCCTTGTTAGCTCCGCGGGCATCGTGTGAACTAGTAATGTTTAAGCACCAGAATAATATTAAGTAAGATTCACATTACAGTCAGCTTAGAATAGCTCTCCCATTGTGAAACTTTCTTCGGTGACTATTAAAATTGTTGCATATATTTAATAGAGAAAGTCGAAGTGCTGGTGTAACTCAGCAGTTCATAGAGTCATAGAGTCTTACAGTGGGGAAACAGGCCCTTCGTCCCAACTTGCCCACACTGGCCAACATGTCCCATCTACACTGGTCCCACAGAGGTCAGGCAGCGTCTGTGGAGGGAATGGACAGGCGACGTTTTTGGTCGGGACCTTTCTTAAGATTCACTGTAGTAGGGGGGAGAAAGCTGGAAAAGAGTTTGTGTGCAGGAGAAAGGCTGGCAAGTGATAGGTGGGTGCAGGCAAAGGGCAGTTGGCAGATGAGTGAACTATGTGATAGTGGTTGGAAATCCTTTTGTTTCTCCTTTTCAATAAAAAGGGCATCGGATAAGGAGAGAAGTAAAATGTACAGCCATGGCAAGAGATATAGGTGGAAGGGGACAGGTGGAGGGGAGAGCAAAAGGGACCTGATAGTTGGAGATAAGGTGTGGTTTGGGGGGTGGAGACACATAGGAGAGGGGGTGTCCACCCACTCTTCTCTTACCTAGTTTCCTCATCTCCACTACAATCTGAAGTAAGGTCCTGATTTGAAACATCGCCAATCCATTCCCTCCACAAGTGCTGCCTGATCAGATGAGTTACTCCAGCACTTTGTGTTTTGCTCACGATTCCAGCCACTGCATTCATAGAAACATAGAAAATAGGTGCAGGAGTAGGCCATTCGGCCCTTCGAGCCTGCACCGCCATTCAATACGATCATGGCTGATCATCCAACTCAGTATCCTGTACCTGCCTTCTCCCCATACCCCCTGATCCCTTTGGCCACAAGGGCCATATCTAACTCCCTCTTAAATATATCCAATGAACTGGCCTCAACTACCTTCTGTGGCAGAGAATTCCACAGATTCACCACTCTCTGTGTGAAAAATGTTTTTATCATCTCGATCCTAAAAGACTTCCCCCTTATCCTTAAACTGTGACCCCTTGTTCCGGACTTCCCCAACATCGGGAACAATCTTCTTGCATCTAGCCTGTCCAACCCCTTAAGAATTTTTGTAAGTTTCAAAAAGATCCCCCCTCAATCTTCTAAATTCTAGCGAGTACATGCCGAGTCTATCCAGTCTTTCTTCATATGAAAGTCCTGCCATCCCAGGAAACAGTCTGGTGAACCTTCTCCGTACTCCCTCTACGGCAAGAATGTCTTTCCTCAGATTACAAGACTAAAACTGTACACAATACTCCAGGTGTGGTCTCACCAAGGCCCTGTACAACTGCAGTAGAACCTCCCTGCTCCTATACTCAAATCCTTTTGCTATGAATGCTAACATACCATTCACTTTCTTCACTGCCTGCTGCACCTGCATGCCTACTTTCAATGACTGGTGTACCATGACACCCAGGTCTTGTTGCATCTCCCCTTTTCCTAATCGGCCACCATTCAGATAATAGTCTACTTTCCTGTTTTTGCCACCAAAGTGGATAACCTCACATTTATCCACATTATATTGCATCTGCCATGCATTTGCCCACACACCCAGCCTATCCAAGTCACCTTGCAGCCTCCTAGCATCCTCCTCACAGCTAACACTGCCTCCCAGCTTCATGTCATCTGCAAACTTAGAGATGTTGCATTCAATTCCCTCGTCCAAATCATTAATATATATTGTAAATAGCTGGGATCCCAGCACTGAGCCTTGCGGTACCCCACTAGTCACTGCCTGCCATTCTGAAAAGGACCTGTTTACTCCTACTCTTTGCTGCCTGTCTGCCAGCCAGTTCTCTATCCACATCAATACCGAACCCCCAATACCGTGTGCTTTAAGTTTGCATATTAATCTCTTATGTGGGACCTTGTCAAAAGCCTTCTGAAAGTCCAGATATAACACATCCACTGGTTCTCCCCTATCTACTCTACGAGTTACATCCTCGAAAAATTCTATAAGATTCGTCAGACATGATTTACCTTTCATAAATCCATGCTGACTTTGTCCAATGAATTCACCACTTTCCAAATGTGCTGCTATCCAACCTTTAATAACTGACTCTCGCATTTTCCCCACTACCGATGTTAGACTAACTGGTCTGTAAATCCCCGTTTTCTCTCTCCCTCCCTTTTTAAAAATTGGGGATACATTAGCTACCCTCCAATCTTCAGGAACTACTCCAGAATCTAAAGAGTTTTGAAAAATTATCACTAATGCATCCACTATTTCTGGGGCTACTTCCTTAGGTACTCTGGGATGCAGCCTATCTGGCCCTGGGGATTTATCGGCCTATAATCCATTCAATTTACCTAACACCACTTCCCGACTAACCTGGATTTCACTCAGTCCCTCCATCTCATTTGACCCCCGGTCCCCTGCTATTTCCGGCAGATTATTTATGTCTTCGTTAGTGAAGACAGAACCAAAGTAGTTATTCAATTGGTCTGCCATGTCCTTGTTCCCCATGATCAATTCCCTTCCATCTATGTCTGTTTATTACTTTTGATTCCTCTAATTTCAAGTAACCATTGTATTCTCTCTCTCTCTCCCCCCATCACCGCCCTAGTCATCCTGCCAGTTTCACTGTTCGTATCCCTTCGTCATCACCTCCTCCACAACCAACAATGGACCATTGTGAGCTCCTTGACTATCGGTGCTGGTTCTGATTTGTTCTGTACCTTTTCATACCTCTAGTTTCCCTCTCCCCTGATTTTCTCTCTGGAGAATTGTCTCGACCCAAAAGGTCATCTATTCCTTTTCTTCAGAGATGCTGCATGTCCCAATGAGTTGTTCCAGCATTTTGTGTTTATCTTCAGTGTAAACCAGCATCTGCAGTTCCTTGGTAGACAAAAGTGCTGGAGAAACTCAGCGGGTGAGGCAGCATCTATGGAGCGAAGGAAATGGGCAACGTTTCGGGCAGAAACCCTTCTTCACTGCACCTCCATTGACCCCTCTGTCAAGCTTCTCAAGTTTACGTATGACACAGTCCTGATTGGACGGATCCAGGATGGGGAGGAATCTGCCTACAGACAGGAAGTGACACAGCTGGCATCCTGGTGCCATCGCAATAACCTGGAGCGCAATGCTCTTAAGACTGTGGAATTGATTGTAGACTTTAGGAGAGCTCCCCCTCCCCTCACCCCACTCACCATCAACAACACCAGTCACATTTGTGGAGTCTTTTAAGTTCCTGGGAACCATCATCTCCAAGGACCTTAAATGGGGGGCCAACATCGACTCCACAGTCAAAAAGGCACAACAGTGGATTTACTTCCTGCGACTGCTGAAGAAGCACAATCTACAATGATGGTCCAGTACTATATGGCCATCGTAGAGACTGTCCTCACCTTCTCCATCATGGTCTGGTGTGGCTCAGCCACCAAGCAAGACATCCGGAGTCTGCAGCGAATTGTCCGATCAGCGGAGAAGGTTATTGGCTGCAAGCTTCTCCCCTTGTACACTGCAGGGGCCAGGAAGCGAGCGGGTAAGATAATCTCTGACCCCGCTCACCCTAGCCACAAACGCTTTGAATCCCTTCCCTCTGGAAGGCGACTCCGGACTGTCAAAGCTGCCACAGTCTGACATAAAAACTGCTTTTTTCCACGAGTAGTAGCTCTACTCAATAACCAAAAATATGTAACCTCCTTTTGCGCTGGTATTTTATTTAATTCACATGTTTAATCAATAATGATTTATTATTAATGTTTAATGTTTTATGTGTCATTCCTAACTTTCACTGTATGTCATGTTGTCACTTGCGGGCGGAGCACCAAGGCAAATTCTTTGTATGTAAAAACTTGGTCATAAACCTATTCATTAATTAATTCATTCATTCATTAACAGGCAGGTTGGATGAGCCTGATGGTTAATTTCCTCTCTGCTGTCATCCCAAAACTTGTTGGCCCCCCAGCAGAGTGAGATGTCTGTCAGATAATGTCGCCGACTGGCCCATTCTGTAACGGGTATAGCTTGGACCCAATACCAGCACAGAATCAGGCAGGTATAATTGGTAATGAACCTTATAACGATACTGTAACACAGAGTAGTAACACAAGAATGGGTACACCGTACTCACGCAGAGGCTCAGGATTGAGCGAGGGTTCCGAAGAGGGGCAGGCAGGAGACGTAGTCGGGGTAGCGGAAGATCCGGTAACCAGGAGATCCAACACACGATGCAAACAAACCAGCAAGGGACAGACGAAAGGAGAGTCGAAGCCAGGCAGGAAGTCGAGGAGCCGTTGCAGGGAAACACCAAACAGCCCAGGAGAGAGGCAGACAGAAACCAGGAGGTCGGGGACAGAAGGCTGAGGTGCTATCCGGGAAGCCGACAGGACAGAATGGTCAGGGGCAGGCAGGTTCGAATCCGTGTAGGCAGTCGGGAAATCGCTGGAGTCTTGCATGAATGCTGAGAACAATCTGGCACTGTGTGAACGGTGAGGAGAGTCTATATACCGGGTTAATAGGTGATCAGAGGCAACTGAGTGCAACATGTTAGGAGAGTTAGGCTGATGAGAGGGGAGTGGCAGGTGAGAAGGAGGGACTGGTGGAAAAGTACTGGGAGGTGAAGTGGATGAGAATGAGGAGAGGGCAGACTGTGACACATTCCTTACATTGGACTTTAGAGATACAGTGTGGAAAAAGGCCCTTTGGACCACTGAGTCCTCACCGACCAGCGATTATCCCCTACACTAGCACTATCCTACACACTGGGGCCATTTTGTTATAATTTTACAAAAGCCAATTAACCTGCAAACATGTCTTCTCAATGAGTCCTTTTACATCTGCCCATTGTCGGTTTAATCACCTTGTAGGAGAACACCTCCCACAGTACAGCTCTCCCATTGCAACTCTGAGTGCTGGCAGTCTGGATAATGTGCTATTTAGGAAAAGTGCTTAGAGATACAGTGTAGAAACAGGCCCTTCTGCTCACTGAATCCACGCCGACCAGCGATCAGCCCATACGCTGCACTATCCTAAACACTAGGGACAATTTACAATTTTACCAAAGCCAATTAACCTGAAAACCTGCACATCACTGGAATGTGGTAGAAAACCAGAGCACTGGAGAAAACCTACGCGGTCATGGGGAGAACATAAATCTCCGTACAGAGAGCACGCGTAGTCAGGATTGAACCTGGGCCTCTGCTGCTGTAAGGCAGCAACTCTACCGCTGCGCCACCATACCACCATACCACAGAGTAGGGTCCTCCTATTTACTGCAGGACAGCGAAGGGGGGCAGAGTTTGGTGGGGACACACATCAAACAAGGGAAGGAACATCACCCCAGAGAGCCACATGAGAAGCAAGGGTGCTCAGTTTAAGGATATTTGTGAACACTACCGAATATTTATTATTTTTGTATTATTTATGGATATTTACAAATTTATTGTTACATATGTAATTAAGCGATTACATAGTGAAATTAATTTTGCATATAATGCCGGTGCTGCTATGTTTGGCGCCATAATGATATGTACAAATACTGAGATGTATCAAGAGTTTTTGCACAGATCTTTTTTTTCAATATATATTATTTATTCTGAATAAAGTTCAATTCTGGAAAGAATAAAAAAAACATCCATATGCTTGTAAACATCTTGAACTTTTTAAATGTGCGGCAATTTGTTTGTTATCTTTAAATTTTGGAAAAGCATTGATTTTAATTATTTAGAGGAGGAAAAACATTGACAAACTGAAGAATGTTTGCCTATGTTCTAGTTTGGTGATGGTTTCCATAATCCACTCAGAGTATCTCAAGTTCAAATTTATAGTCACATGCACCAATTAAGGTACAGTGATATTTGAGTTCCCATACAGCCATACAAGTAAAAAGAACCCCGAGTCTCTTGCCCAGAGTAGGTGAATCAAGGACCATAGGACATAGGTTTAAGGTGAAGGGGAGAAGATTTAATAGGAATCTGAGGGGTAATATTTTCACACAAAGGGTGGTGGGTGTATGGAACAAGCTGCCAGAGGAGGTAGTTGAGCCAGGGACTATGGCGACATTTAAGAAACAGTTAGACAGGGGCATGGATACGATGGGTTTGGAGGGATCTGGGGAGGGAATGGACAGGCCATGTTTTGGATTGGCCCAAAACGTCACCTGTCCATTTTACTCCACAGATGCTGCCTGACCAGCTGTGATCTCCAGCACTGGTTTTGCTCACAATTCCAGCAAATGCAGTTCCTTGCGCCTCCATCTAAAGGGCCCGTCCCACTATACGAGTTTACCCAAGACCTCTCCCGAGTTTAAAAAAAAATCAAACTTGTGGTAAGTAAGTAGAATGTATGTAGCGGGTACGTCAGAGCTCGGGACGTCTCATAGTGGCTTGTAACACTAACGGCAGGTACTCGGGAAACGCGGTAAGCTCGTGAAGTTTTTTCAACATGTTGAAAAATGTCCACGAGAGCCCCGAGTACCTACGAGCGGCTATTACCGTAATTCTCCGAGTTCTCCGAGGGGAAACTCGGGAGAGCACTTGAATTACCTCGTACAATGGGACAGGACCTTTACTGATCAGTTCTGAATTAAAAGCCGTCTATCCAGAAATTGACAAAATCTTTAACTTTCCACCACGCCACGCGAGAACAATGGGCTCTATAATCATTTGAGCTATGAGAATAGAGAGAAAAATATCTGCTGAATTTAGCCACAAATTTTCACTTCTTAAAATCGTGAGTATATGAGAACCAGTTCATTAAATAGATGAATAGGGAGACAGGGAGGGATATCATAATGTCAGCTGTCACATGAAAGGTTACTGCAAATGTTTTAACCTCAATTAAAGCTATTTTATCACAGAATAAGGCGTTGTGGCCCCTTGTCATTTATAAAATTTCTACTCAGTAATTTTTACATAACTGGTGATATTTTAATTCCCCAGCCTACACTTTTCACAATTTAAGGATTGCACAGGTGCTAATTATGATAAATGAGTTCAGAGTGTTTATTAAATGTCGGATGAGGATTGGCTATTCAACTATTTAAGGCAGGCTAAGGACCAAGCTAAGGTCTAAACCACTGCGTATATGGCATGGCGGGTGGAAATATTGACTGCAGAAATCTCTCGTCAGTATTGGATGGAATTAATTACTGAATGGTGTGGTTATGAAAGTACATGAAGTTTTTGCATTTCTGTCATGTAATGTGGTGAGGCTCAGGTTACTTGCCCAGGCTGCCCTATTGCTCAGTCAAGAAATTACCTTTTGTCTTAATGAGGAGATATCTGCAGTGTGTGTACGTGTGTATGTGCATGTGTGCATGTAGTTTCCATTTACCGGGAAATTGCCTGACCCATGTGCATACACAAAAAAAAGTCTACGATTTCTGACACGCATCCAAAATAAACTAGCGACTATTCCTTCCATTTTGTGACAGGCAAGGCCAAACTAATTACTTGTGTCATTGATTTACTTGGGAACTTTATGGAATTACATATTACAGTATTGAGAGAATTGAGTTTCAGCAGTATTACCCAAAGACTTTGTGCTGGATTCTGAAATATTGCACCTCATTCAAAACTGACTTTAATAAATAAATAATTTAAGAGAAATGCCAGCATTAACTCAATTCCCAATTGGCAGAGATAGACAGCAGAACAACAATCTAAAATTCTTGGTTTTCAAATGGCTCTAAGACATCTTAAGCTACAGGACTGTTATCTTTGTATGTTGGGCCCTGCAGCAATGTGTCCTATATGGGGCCGCAGTAGGGAGTGTTAAAATTGCTGTTCAATTTTTGGTAAGGCACAATATTTTCTCTTCTGTGTAAATAGTTTTTTTCCAGAATTTACTCTTGTTTGTGTTTCCAAAAATGCGTCTGAATCAAATGTAAATTGTTTGCCTTTGCTGCTGTATTTGAATATGACGGCCTTAATATTCCATTGCTTGTCAGATCTTGTGCCATTTTGTATTTGCTATTTCCTGAGAAATTCATTTCCATTGATTATGGGGCTGGTGACAGCTTGCGTGCTCTTGGAGGCCGCTCTGATCCCCAGCACTGACAGACAGGCCAGGAGGTGCCAAACCTCAGCATCATTGGGAACGGTTGGATCCAATTACCTGACATTAAATTAGTCCACCTGAACTTCAGCAGACTACTATAAGGTCCAGGCATTCTAGCCCAAGGGAGAGCGAAGGAGGAGAGAGGAGGGTGAGAGAGAGAGAGATGAGGGAGAGATGAGGGAGAGATGAGGGAGAGATGAGGGAGAGAGGAGTGAGAGAGAGGGAGGAGGGTGAGAGAGGGAGGAGGGGGAAGAGGGTGAGAGAGGGACGAGGGAGAGAGGAGGAAAAAAGAGGGGTGCCTCCCTGCTAGTTGTGCCCCCCTGTCACTGGTTTGAGGAAGACTGAGCCACTGGGACAAATCCGAGACCATCGTGATCAAGACTGAGCTGCAGGAAAGAAGCCCTAGACAGGCAGTGCCTCTACAGAGGCTAAGACTGAGTGGCCAGGGTGAGCCTGAGATGCCAGTGCTTCTTCCTGTGCACAGGCTATGACGGGCTGCGTTCACACACACACACACACACACACACACACACACACACACACACACACACACACACACACACACACACACGCACACACACACGCACACACACACGCACATGCACACGCACGCATGCAAAAACTGAGCCTCCTGGATATGCCAGCGACTGACACTGAGTCTCATCAAGCCCAGAGTTGAGGCGCCAGAATAATCCAGAGCCCACCAGCTCTCAAGGCAAAATTGAACTGCTGAAAGAAGCCTGAAGCCTGAGATTGCCACTCCTCCTCATTTGAGATGAGAACTGAGCTGCCAGGACAAGCCTGAGATTGTCACCGTACACGCGCCCCGATGATGAGGGACAGCGCCTCCATGTGATACTGGACAATCCTGTCACGGTAAATAAAATATATTTTATGAATATATATTCACCCTAATGTGAGTGTTGGTGTCGTCACTGTCGTCATCGCCGATGCCACAGGGCTCATGGCGGGTTCAATTGTTTTATGTCAACCCGATTTTCAAATGGCCAATTATAATGGTGGGGAACACCTGCCTAATAATCAGTTAAAAATCTCCCAGTGTTCACTTTCTAACCTTGACAAATGGTGCCGTTGCGGTAGAGCTGCTGCCTTAAAGGCCTTTCTCACGTTACGAGCTGACACAAGAGGTAACCCGAGTTAAACCTCGTGGTAATAATGTACGATTAACGTATGGCATTCGTGGACGCAACGTAGTGCATCGTGGCGCTAACGGCAGGTTCTCGTGCAACTTGTCTACTCTTGCAAAAAATCAAACATGTTTGAAATTTTCCACGAGTCAATTTTACTCTTGTGGTTATTAATTGAAACATTTTAACTCGATTTAAGAACGTAGTGGCCTGTGCGTTTACCTTAGTGGATCGTGAGTCTACCGTGGGAACTCTTTAACTCAGCAGGCAGGCAGCAGCAGATTGTCGCTCCCTTCAGTTTCCCAGCGACAGTCACCTGCCATAACGCGAGAGAGGTCATGCACTGTTGTAGGTCTCCTTTGCACGTCGGTGTTTCTGTCTTTCTCCACTCATTGTTGGCCCTATCTGTCACTACCCCCACCTACACCCCTCTGCTTCCCGGCCACGTGTGTGACCCCTTCCCTCCACTCTCCAGCTCCCCGCCCATTGCACCGGCGCGGGGGCTTTGCACTGTCTTCACGTCGGCGATGCCAGCAGATCCGTGCCAGTCACCGGAGACGTCAGGACCAATGGGACATCGACCCCCAGGCCCACCAGGCCCACCAGGCTTACTGCAAGCACGGAGAACCCAGAGACCCACAGCCAACAGCAACCAGCCCAGCCCCGCTCCAACTCCAGAGGAACCCGGGTTGCGGATGAGGGGGCGCAGCTCAGGCTGTGGGCGAACTGCCACTTGTCGCCGTAGCGGCCCATCGGGGAGCGGGTTCCTGTCGGTCCTGACGTCTCCGGCCACCCCCCTGGACAGGAGCTGAGACTGGGAACTGTACTGCCCTTGCAGGTGAGCAGAAGAGTGTGGTTGTTTGCAGTTGCAGAGGGAGGGGGCAAGGGCGGTACAGTTCCCAGTCTCAGCTCCTGTCCAGGGGGGTGGCTGGAGAAGTCAGGACCAACGGGACACCGACCCCCAGGCCCACTGCAAGCACGGAGATCCCAGAGACCCACAGCCAGCAGCAACTCCAGCTCAGCCCCGCTCCAACTCCAGAGGAACACGCTGATGGTGTGCAAGGTACATCTTGTTCTTGGGGTGGTGGATGAGGGGGCGCAACTCGGGCTGTGGGCGAACTGCCACTTGTCGCCCATCGGGGAGTGGATTCCTTTGGAGTTGGAGGGGGAGGGGGGGTATTGTGCTGTTTGATCGCCCCCTGCTATCCCAGGGACAGGGAGACACAGCGGCTTTTGAGACTGGTGGGGATTCACTTCCAAAGTTCTGCCCACACAGTCAGTACACCTCTCCTACTCTTGTCTCCCGCACTAAGATCACCCCGCAGAGAATGATCCCAGCCTAACCCAAGAGCCATGTCACCCCAGACAGATTGCTGACGCCCGCACCCCCCCCCCCCCCCCCCCCCCCCCCCCCCCCCCCCCCCCCGCCCCCCCCCCCCCCCCCCCCCCCCCCCAACCTCTCTCCATCTCATCTCAACTCATGCCTGGGCACCAAAGCAACTCAGGAGGCGAACCTTGAGCTCCGTTTCACAACAATCTGATGTGCACATCCGTCCACATTCAAAGATTTAATCTCCCGTCTCCCCGCAGTGTGTAGACATGGCAGTAAATTCAATTAAAACATATCAAACCTGTGTGTTTCAAACAAATCATAGGTATAACTGCTCTGGCACTGGATGGTGCATATTTTCCCTTTGTAGGTCACATCAATAGATGCGGCCGCTCTGAATTATATCCTTAAAACAAAGCCACAGGATGGAGAGGTCTTCTTTAACACTGTTGCTTATTAAAACATAACACTGTTGCTTATTAAAACAAAACTTCAATCAGGATTGGCTCAAGAGTAACTCGGGAGACGAACTGGGAACATCGCAGAAATGACAAGTAAACGGCAAACTTGTCATACCCGTGGGAACTCGGTTAAACTCTTGATCTTTCACTTGTTATATCGTGCTCAACCACGACCCCTTCACTCGGGTTACCTCTTGCGTCAGCTCGTAACGTGAGAATGGCCTATTATAGAGCCGGAGCCCGGTTCGATTCTGACTACGGGTGCTGTCTGTACAGAGTTTATATGTTCTCCCCATGATCTGCATGGGTTTTCCCTGAGATCTTCGGTTTCTTCCCACACTCCAAAGACGTACAGATTTTTAGCTTAATAGGCTTGGTATGAATGTAAAATTGTCACTAGTGTATGTAGGATAGTGTTAGTGTGTGGGATCGCTGGTCGGTGTCAGAATCAGTAGGCTGAAGGGCCTGTTTCCATGCTGTATCTCTAAATTAAACTAAATTAAACTAAACCTATAACTCAACCTTGCCAACAACTGTGTCAACTCTTGATCTTTCTACCACTAGCATTCTTCCAGAAGACAATACTTGTGCAATTTGGTTATGACAGGCAAGGACCTGTTTCCACGCTGTATCTCTAAACTAAACTGAGACATCAGAGTTTGGCTGTGTGTATGTGTGATTAAGCAGGGATGTGTTGAGAAACTGAATATGGAATATAATCTCATTATGATCCAAGGTCATCGCATTTAATTGCAGAAATTAATAAATTTATGCGTGCAATACTAATTTTACTTCCATCCCTCGAGAATCTTGAGATGGTTTAAACTGGAGGAATCATTTTAGAATTAGAAAACCAGCTTTAACCTTTCAACCATTCAGTTAGTTTGAGGATATCAAATACATTATTTTATTTGGTGCTTGGTTAGAAAATTAGCAAGTTAGTGATCACGAGGCAAATAATTTGTAATTTACAGTCAAATCACAGGGCAATTAGGAAGCTTCCAAACAGTACTGGACTGTGTTACTTTTTGCTTTTAATTGCCTCAGCAATTACACTGCAAATTGGCAACGTGAGAAATAAAAATGTGACCTTTTTGTTTACTCTTGCCAGTCTTCAGATTTTTTTTACTGTAATGAGAATGTTTATGCAATTTTAATTATATTCGGCATACAGAGGCTTAATTGAATTTTATTTCAGTCATTCACATCTGCGCTTACACACACTAGTGACATTCTCTTGTAGCCGAAGACTTCTGCAATGTATTTCTGTTTCCTGATTCAGACAAACATATTTAAATATAAATGTTCCTGATAACATTAAGTCTGCTGATACTGCTGATACTGCTGATGAAATGGCGCTTAGCTTTTTACGCTACACCCGTTTCTTGTATCCATGTACACGCGTGTATGTTGATGCAATTGAATGTCCTTATGTGTTTTAATGTGTGAGTAATTCTGTGCCTGGGTTGTATTAATTGTTGAGAACTATCTCGCAAATGACTGTGGTAAATGGAGGAAGGCCTGAGTTCATCTTTCTAGTTTCAATAAGATGTCCTCATCCTTTTAGACTAAGAATGTGAACTACTCATCCAAAGAGCAGTGTTTGAACATTCAGAGATGGACATGTCAGTTTAGATTTACATCCACTCTAAATATGTAATTGTATTGCAATAATTTGTCCACACCCAAAACATTGAAGTGAATTCTGCAATTTAACTCTTCAATTACCTACTGCTATATTTGTCCTTAAAGAGTTTAAAAAACTTGAGAACATAAGCGTCTTGATCCAAAACGTTACCCATTCTTTCTCTCCAGAGATGCTGCCTGTCCCGCTGAGCTACTCCAGAGCTTTGTGTTTATCTTCGGTGTAAACTAGCATCTGCAGATCCTTCCTACACATACTTCGCCATTGCTACCTGACTCCAAAATCAATCACCTCGCTCCCACCCCTTTGGTAAACGTGCTGCCATATACTCTTGCTTGTACCTCTACCTCATTAGGTTATTCCACTATTGTGGGTTTTTTTACACTACAATCTGCTGTCTTGCACTTGTCTTTGTGTTCACTGTATTTATCATTGCTGCATGTTTGCTATTTACTCTCAGCTTCCTGTTAACAAATAATTTCATTGCGCTGTGATGTCTATGACACTAAACAAATCTGGAATCTGAACTCCATTTCAATAGAGTTCAGATAAATTCTTCTATCAAGTCCCCTGCGTGTTTGCTCATGTCGAATAAAGACCTGCTTCATCTGCAGCTTGTGTCTTCATGTGGCTCCTTGAAAGTCACAGAGGCATGCAAGTGCCATTCACATTGGAGGCAGCCCATCAGACGTTCAAAGTGCCATTCAGTAACCCAGTAATCATGTTCCGTCGTGTCAAAAGCGCATTTTCATTCAAGTAACACAGGCATTAACAGTTTCATGCATTCAAATGTTTGGATATTTGATGTATGTTTCTAAAACTTTTATTTATTATACCACTGGCCGTGCTTTATTGTGCACTTGTAAAATATTATCAACACTGAATATTGAATTTAGGCCAGAATGGATTAGGCTGACTGCTTGTTTCCATTGGATGTTTGCAAAACATGTTTCTTTTAAAAAGCAATCCAGTAGTTTAATGTGTAGGAAGGAACTGCAGATGTTAGTTTACACTGAGGATAGATATAAAAATCTGGAGTAACTCGGCGGAACAGGCTGCATTTCTTGAGAGAAGAAATGGGTGACGTTTTGGATCGAGATCCTTCTTGTTCTTCACTCAAACATCACCCTTCCTTCTCTCCAGAGATGCTGCCTGTCTCACTGAGTTACTCCAGCATTTTGTGTCCATCTTCAGTAGTTTAATACCGCTGTTAAACTAGCTTTTCATTCGAGAATTCTTGAATTAATCAGATTTAAATTCCCCTGCAATCCAGATGAGAATGAGTGTGTGTCTCGAGTGTATTAATCCAAGCCTGCAGATCAGTCCATTGGCAAACCTATTATGCTATGATGCACCTGAGTCAGAATATCTCACGATGGGATTGTCCCTGACTTTTATTGAAGGTGCAGGTAAATTGTTCTTTCAGTTGCGTTTCTCCTTGTAACCTAATAAATAATACTTCTTTGTTTTATACCTAATTTTAATGTTCCATAGTCAAATATAGAACACATTAAATGTACAGGAGAATATTATTTCCATTCCTTGGAAACAAATGTTCCTTTTGTGCAGGTAAAGCGAACATTTAGGCACAAGGAACCGCAGATGCTGGTTTAGAAAAAAAACACACAAAGGGCAGGAGTAACTCAACAGGTCAGGCAACCGCTCTGGAGAACATGGATAGATGACGTCTCAGGTCGGGACCCTCTTTCACATTTTTATAAACCGCCTTTTGAAACAAACGTGCCACAATTTGTCAGCCTTGTTATATCTGTGATTATTCTGTTCGAATTTTAGGATTAATCGAATCTGTGACTCCCGAAATGTGGTGGAGCGAACTGGAAAACTTTCTCTGCATGCAACAGAAAGGAACAACATCATTTGATAGTAATTATGCATTTGATTCAAGGACCTTGTAGTCAATTAATTAGCTGTTGTGTTTCCAGCTTTCACAACTGTGACAATGCAATTGAAGTGCCTAATGGATCATAAACTGCCCTGGAATATCTTGACATTTTGAAATATCTCCATAAACACACATTTCTTTCTGTCTCTAATGTAGAGATTTCCTTCCACTCAGTCCTCAACCCTCTAGGAGGGACAGAGACATGGATTCACTGCGATGACAAAGACTCAGATACAGCTGTCCTCTCCTGTGCACCCACACACATGCGCACAAAAATAAATACAAATCTGCCCAATAATGTCCGAAAAGTGTTTTCATGCATTGATAAACATGTTAAAACTTTTAAATATTTGAAGTAAATGTTATTGCTTCCAAAACTATATAAAAAATATAATTGAAAATGTATATTCTCTTCAATGGAGATATCTTGAGACACAAAGTGCTGGAGTAACTCAGAGGGTTACTGGAGCATCATTGGAGAACAAAAATAAGTGATGTTTCGGGTTTGCACCCTTCTTCAGTCTGAAGAAGGGTCCTGACCCAAAAGGTCATCTCTAAAGATGCTGCCTGACCCGCTCCAGCACTCTGTGTCTTTTCTTATAAACCAGCATCTGCAGTTCCTTATTTCTACTATTCTCCGGGATATTATGAGTGCTGATTCCCCATCTCAGATGATGGTGATTCTTTCACTGGGTTTGCAAATACTGTAGCTTAGCATCAGGAATGAACACTTGTGAATGGAAGAGTACACCTGCGTGCGTTACTGTTCTTGGAGCTTTTACAACTCATTGTGGGGTGGTTGAAGCTACTGAGGAAATTGGGCATGGAAGCTCTGAGGTCAAACTGAAACACATGCACCATGGGGGCCTGAGTGTACCAAATCACCGACACTTGAAAGTTCATTTGTGGAAAGATTGTAGCTAGAAAGGCTGATGTATTCACTGTGTGAATATAGCATTTGGCGAATATATGGCATTACGATTAGTGAGAAAATAAGATGAGAGAAAAAAAAACATAAGAAAGAACAGATAGGGTGAATACATTGTCTTTTTCACCCAGAGTAGGGGAATCAAGAACCAGAGGACATAGCTTTATGGTGAGCGGAGAAAACTTTAATAGGAACCAGAGGTGCAATTTTTAACAGTGATGTGTATATGAAATGAGCTGCCGGAGAAGGTAGCTGAGGCGGGGTACTATAACAACATTTTAAAATACTTTGGATTGGTGCATGGATTGGAAAGGTTTAGAAGGAAATGGGCTAAAGACGAGTAGGTGGGACAAGCGAGATGGGGCATCTTGGTGGGCATGGGCAAGATGGGTCGAAGGGACCATTTCTCTGCTTTATGACTATGACTTTAGAATTCTTCAATGTAAATTCTTTAATAGATTATTAAGCAGAGCTTTAAAACAACCTTGTATCCCTGGTGTATTTTCGCTGGAGGAATTAAATAAATGCGTTATTCTAACTGGGGTGCAAATAAGGAATAGCAGGAATACCTTCAGATGGATAAGACAATTGAATCAATGAAGGTGGTGTCATCAGAGTTGGCTTTGCAGGAAGTGTGGAAACAGGAGAGAGGGACTAGTTGAGGCAGGTACGACAACAACATTTCCAATGCATTTGGACAGGTAGATGGATGGGAATGGTTCAGAGGGACTTGGGCATAACACTGGCAAATAGGTCTAGCTTTGATGGGGCATCTTGGTTGACATGGGCAAGTAGGGCTGGAGGGCGTGTTTCTGTGCTGTATGACTCAATGAACAGTGCACAAAGTATTGCATAATTTCACCAGACCACTCATGTAAAGGATAAAGGATTTAATTAAAGGCAGCATGGGTTACAACTACATTGCCAAATCAAAGAGCTTACACACATTTGGGATTGGTTCAATTATAGGTTACGATAAAGGGAACTGCGGCGTCCCGCATGTCGGCGTCCAATGTCAATTGGGCGCGTCTGGGTCATCAGTTTAGCGGAGTCGAGACGGTAGGTTGATTTCCAAAGAACTTTATTACAAAAGTTAAACGAAAACAACGGTGGTCTTATGACAGCTAAATAACAGTGTCACTACCACAACGGTAGTGAACAGAATGAATGGGTTTGCCCAGAAAAGCGTGCGAAAACCCCTCCCCACGGTCATGTGTCCGAGGTAGCCAATCGAAGGGTTCGACTACCTCAAGGTACCAGCAGGTGCCGCTACACAATGACAGGCAGGGTGCATTTGTTAACACTTTCAAATAAGTTATTAAAATTTATGCATGAAAAGTTTTTTAAAAAAGCAGGCATAAAATTAACAGCCCCTCAAGACAGTTCCTTCATGTTACCTCTGCATGTCCTGACTTATCACCATGATTAACTATAGAACCACGGCAACAAGAAACCATTGCCACCTTTGGCTGAGGCTGCGACATCTCACTGTTTATTGTTTTTATTGGGAGACAATTGCCACACCAGTTCTGGGACATGCACTTGTTTAGTTCACTTTTGTTTTAGTTTAGAGATACAGCGCAGAAAGAGGCCCTTCGGCCCACCGAGTCCGCACCAACTAACGATCCCCGCACATTAACACACACTAGGGATAATTTACATTTATACCAGGCCAATTAACCTACAAACCTGTACGTCTTTGGAATGTGGGAGGAAACCGAAGATCTCGGAGAAAACCCAAGCAGGTCACGGGGAGAACGTACAAACTCAGTGCAGGCAGCACCCGTAGTCGGGATCGAACCCGGGTCTCTAGCACTGCAAGCGCTGTAAGGCAGCGACTATGCCGCTGCGCCACCGTGCCGCCCTATTGTCCGTTGTCTATTGTCTTGTCAATTTGTAACAATTGGGATAATATTTCATTGGGAATCAATAAACATTCTTCTCCTTGACCTTTTGGGTAATGCATGACCTTTGGAAAAGAGGTAAAATCTTACGTTAGTTTCTAGCTTAATATGCCCACAGCTACATTAAAGCTCTTGGTTACGGTATCCACGGTGCAGGAGAGGGTACCATGATTGTTTTGGTACATGACTGCCTGACATTAGAGTCTGGGAATTCAGATCAAAGTAGGAATGAAGGGAAGACTATCTAAACAGTCTATGGAAATATAATGTACAAACATGCCCACAGAAAAATGCAGCCAGTCATAACATTTTAATTGTTTACACATCCATCAAACTCTAACAAAAATGAATATATATTGTTCATGCCTTTTTCTGAATTTTCTGCTTTAATATTAATGTGACTCAGTGGCATAAAGGTTTTACTCATAACAGCATTTCAAGGTGAATATTTATTGTGTTCTCCAGTATCTTCCATTTGATTTGGCATGTTCAGTGGCAACCAATTATCAGGTAATGACTACAGTTAAAATATCTATAGTTGTTTAGCATTCAGACTTCCTTGTTTGCAGTACACCTTCAGTGATGAAATGCATTTGGCCCGTAGTGTATATTTTTACGGTATGTTCTGTCAAGAACTGGCTAAAGTATTTATTGCACCTAAAGATTTGCAGATCTTTGGAGATGCAAGACACCACAGATGCTGAAATTTTGAGTAAAACATGGCACAATGGCACAGCAGTAGAGTTGCTGCCTTGCAGTGCCAGAGACCTGGGTTCAATCCTGACCTCTGGTGCTATCCACAGAGTTTGTACATTCACCCCCGCCCCCGACCTGTGTGGGTTTTCTCTGGGATCTCCAGTTTCCTCCTACATTCCAAAGACACGGTTTGTAGGTTAATTGGTTTGGTATAATCATGAATTGTCCCTAGTGTGTGTGGGATAGCATAAATGTGTGTGTATTGCTGGTTAGTGCAGATTCAGTGGGCCGAAGGGCCTGTTTCTACGCTGTATCTCTAAGCTAAACTAAATTAAACTAAACTAAACACAAACCACTGGAGGTACTCATCAGATTAGGGAGTCTCTGTGGAGGAATAGACAGGCGACATTTTGGGTTAAGAACCTCATCAGACTGATTATGGTCGGGATGAGAAGGTTGGTAAGGATGGGGGGGCGGA